>NW_017728943.1:1069678-1119785 GCF_001723895.1 Crocodylus porosus | reverse complement strand
GCCTTACAATCATCTTCATAGCTAAAGGATGTCACAAGAAAGCAATCTTTTTTTTTTGCCAATGTCGTATATTACAGCAACTCTTCATACTGCCTTGCACGGTATAAAGGGAGATTCACAGTCGCTAGGAGTTCCCTACAAATCTTGGCAGTCCAAGCAGGCAATTAAAGTACTTTTCGCCCTTTCAAGGTAAGGCATAAAAACAAGTCGTGTTCTGTGGAGCTGATCCAGCACTTTTACGCTTTGCATTACAAGAGAAGAAGTGGGCTTGATTCTGACAGTTCCTGATCGGCTCCAACTCCTTTTCAAGTTAATGGCAGCTGCTGCAAGTCTCAGGATAAGACTCAGAAATAGCACATCAGAAGTGCAATAGGATATAACCCTGGAGGTGCCAGGAATCTTGAAGTGTAAAGGTCGGATCTGAAGCCTACTGGAGCCAATGGTTGTTCTTCCACTGAATTCAGAGAGGGTTGGAGCTGGTCTTCCTTGTTGTAGTTCAGGTTATAACAGCACTGCTGGCAATGGGGTGGATTTCTGATTCCCTGTGTGGATGGAGAAAGTCATGGGATTTGGCTTCAGAAAAAAAAAAGATTGACTCTAGGTGGTTTGTAGAAAATGGGTTTGGTGAATTCTGTATAGATGGGAGAAAAGTCTTCAGTAATGAAGAGCAGAATGACAGATCTCCTTAATATGTTACACTCAATACAAGTGTACCCAGTGATACCTAGGTAATTATCTTCCCTGACCAAATTCTGTGCTTTGCTCTCCCATAGAGTAAAGGCCTGTTATGAAACCCACTCTAATCAACACCAACTTCAACAGATTTGAATCAGACCCTCTCTACTGAGTTTTGATGCCCTGTGGGTTCATATTGCTTTTATCATAATTCCAAAAAAGCATTTTTCCTCCACCCTCTCTAATTAAAAGCTACAGTATTATGCCAATTGTTGACTCCTTATGTTGTTCCAGGAGCCTTGATATGTGCCAGCCCCTCTGCTTGGCTAATTGATTGTATGGAAATGTCACAATATATTTCTGAAAGGGGAGAAACACACAAGTTGGGAGTACTCAGCAGATAAAACAAGCATCTGGAATTTGAAGGTTTGTGTTTCTAGTGCAATAACAACACTTGATAGTTTATGTGCTTATCTGGAAAATTATGTTATATTAGAAATGGTTGGATAGTAAAATAACAAATGATTCACAAATGTTTTTGCTCATGAAAGCATTTATCACCATGCAGCATGTTACTCATGAGTATTTGGAAAATCATTATTGAAAATATGTGCTAATTGTGATTGTTCCACAAATTGTGCTATGATGAGTCCTCTGAAAACCCAAACAAGATAGAGCTGTTGTCAGGACTGGTTACTTTCCAGTCATCTCCCTTTTTGAAAATGTTATATTCATCCAATCCAAGGAGTAGGAGTAAAAACACTTTGCTCAAGTGATAGGATGTACAGTGTAAAACACAGTCTACTTGTATTTTGTCATGGAAGACCTTGGTTTTTTGTGCGAAGCAGAGGCATAGAAGGAGTCTTTTAGACTTTCTTGTGCCTCAGTTTTCCCATCTGTAAAATATAGGTAATAAGAATTCCCTTTTTCCAGGATGTATCTATCTTTATTGAGATGCAAACCTCTTGGGAGGGGTGCAGAGGACTGTATTTAGTGCCAACATTAACTGTTTCACAGCTCAAAAAAGAAATATATTATGAATATATGTGATATTTTATCTTGACTTTAGCAAGCCTTTTAATATGGTCTCCCACAGCATTCTTGCAAGCAAGGTGAGGAAGTATGGGCTGGATGAATGACCTGTAAGGTGGACAGAAAGCTGGCTGCATCTTCTGGCTCACTGGGTAGTGATCAATGGCTGGAGTTCTAGCTGGCAGCTGGTATCAAGTGGAGTGCCCCATTGGTCAGTCCTAGGGCTGGTTTTGTTCAATATTCTTATTAATGATCTGGAAGATGGGATGGATTGCATCCTAAGCAAGTTTATGGATGACATCAAGCTTGGGGGAGTAGCGGATATACTGGAGGTGGGGCTAAGAGTCAGAGAGCATGTCAACATGTGATGCGGCATCACTGTAGTGATGTGCTACAGTGATGTAGCACCCGTGGGTGTCTATATGTGACCATCAGTTACTTTGCTGTAGCAGTGGGCTCCCCCATTTTAGCATGCCGCTACACTGAAGTAGCTGCTAGAAATAAATGTGCACTGCACATGCGGTGCAGTACGGGCAGTTACTGGGTGGTGCAGTAAACGTCCATTAAAGCATGGTGCAGTAAAACGTCACCATAGGGCAATGTGTAGATGTGTCCAGAGTGACTTAGACAAATTGGAGGATTGGGCCAAAACAAATCCCATGAGATTCAACAAGGACAAGTGCAAAGTCTTGCACTTAGGATGGAACAATCCCATGCACCGGTACAGGCTTGGAACCAACTGGCTAAGTGCAGAAAAGAACCTGGGGGTTACAGTGAACAATAAGCTGAACATGAGTCAACAGTGTGCCTTTGTTGCCAAGAAGGCTAACAACATATTGGGCTACATTTGTAGGAGCATTGCCAGCAGATAAGGAAAAGTAATGTGTCCAGTTTTGGCCCCCCGTCTACAGAAAGGATGTAGACAATTTGGAGAGCTCAGCAGAGGGCAATGAAAATGAGTTGTGGGCTGGGGCACATGGCTTATAAAGAGAGGCTGAGGGAACTGGGTTTATTTAGTCTAGAGAAGAGAAGATTAAGAGGGGATTTAATAGCAGCCTTCAACTGCCTGAAGGGTGGTTCCAAAGAGGATGGAGCTAGACTGTTCTCAGAGGTGGCAGATGACAGAACAATGAGGAATAGTCTCAAGTTGCAGCAAGGGAAGTTTAGGTGACATACTAGAAAAAGTGTTCTCACTAGGAGAGCAGTTAGTGCACCCTGCTCTAGAAGTACTAGAACAGGTTACCAAAAGAGGTGGAGGACTCTCCATGCTTCAGAGTTTTAAAGACCCAGCTACACAAAGCCTTGGCTGGGATGATGTATTTGGGGATGGTCCTACTTTGAGCAGGAGGTTGGACTAAATGACCACTTGGGGTCCTTTCCAAACTTAATTTTCTATGAGTCTATGGATATTTATGTGAGAGGCAAAGTTTCTTAGGATGATATCTTTTATTGGACCAACTATGTAGTTGAGATAAAGTTAGACAAGCTTTTGAATGCAGGACTGCAAGACTCAGGAAGAATGTCTTGCATTCAAAAGTCTGTCTAACTTTATCCCAACTACATAGTTGGTCTAATAAAAGAGATCACCCTAAGAAATCCTTGCCTCACATTATTTCTGGACCACTACAGCTACAACATCATTCTTACACTATGAATATCTATGGCAGTTTTCCCCAATGAATGTGAGGGAACAGCTGGTAGAGGACATGTCTAAATCAAGGTCTGCATATCTTTAACAGCTCAGAACTGGACAACAGGGCAGATGTGGCTGGTTGAATTTTCCCAATGTAGGGCTCAGAAGTCTTGGGGACACAATCGTCAGCTTTGTTTACACCCAACAGCTGGACCATTTTAATTCGACATGTCCTTCACTGCGGAAGCAATCATACTGGTTAAAAATGTTCACACTGGACTGCTTATTTCCATGTAGGAAGAGATATAAATTATACTGACATAAGGCACTTTCACACTGATATCACTGAATCCACACTGTGGCTTGTACTAGTAGAACTATGTAGGTAGAAAATCTCACCCCCCAACTGGCAGCTTTTCTGGCAGAGCATGTGTATAGACCAAACTTTTAGTGGATACCAAAGAATTTAGCTAAAGAAGTGGAGGCTCCATTCATCACCAACTCTGCTGCTGTAGTGGTTTCCTCTCTGATTTTGCTGTTGGTCTGTGAAGTCACACATTTCATTCCTTCTATTTTCCCTTTAACACTTACATGTAGGGCTGGGGTCAGGGACCATCTGGCCAACACTTCAAACTGAACAACTTTCTAGGTCACCATCCCAAGACAACAATCACAGAGCCTTGGCAATGTGTACTTGTCCACCCCAGTAGCAAGGGGTATAGTCTGTACAGTTGGAAGGAAAGTCTTTAGTAATAAATAGCAGAATGATGGATTTCCTTCACATGTCCCATTGTCAAAGGTATTTCACTCACTGTCAATGCTCCCAGTGATACCTAGCAGCAGAGGGGTAACTCAGTCTTTGTGACCCATTCTGAGGTTGGCTTCTCTTTTGAGAAAATCAATATGGGTATGATGAGTGCTAATTTTATTGGTTGTAAATATGATTCATTTCACCTTAAAACAAGAACAAGCAAGGAGACACAAACAAAATTTACTGTGTGTGATGAGCTGCATTACAGTCCAACCAGTGACCTCTATAGGTGGTTGGATGCTGAGGCACATAGGTCCAGATTTTTAAAGGTTTTTGAATATCTAAATATGTAGATGGGAGCCAAATACGATTTTCAAAAGTGCTTACGAGTCTGACTCTGAACTGATGTCTAGATGCTTTTGAAAATCCCACTAGGCAGCTTTAATACCTTTAAAAATGGCCCTTAGATTCTGGCTCATACTTATAAGTGCACCAGAGTCATGTGAGAAATACTAACAGGGGAAGAGGTAATAAATATTGCCACAAACAATCTTTATACTTCCTTAACCCTTGTGAGAGATCTGGAGGATCGGTTCAGTCCATGGTACAAACAATAGTAGCCTTGGAGCTGCTCTAAGTTGTATGAATGTATAACAGTCTAGTAAACTGCTTGTATCCTTGTAACAAGCTGTATCCAGTTCTCTCATGCTCCTGCCATAACCTTTGAACTAGAACTAAGAACAGGTAACAGAGACCTGGCTACAGCATCTTCATGTACTTAAGGGTTCATGCGATGGGGAGCTTTATAGCACCATCATCATCATCTTAACCCTGTCTTCAATGCTTCTGATTGATGAGGTTTCCTGTGAGAAAAGTCAATCAGGATGTGAGAGAAGGTGTCTACACTAATTCATGGGAAAGCTGAGGGTTTGATTGCAGCCTGTCATCAATCAGGGCTAATATAACAGTAGCAGACACTGGGTGCATCTACTTGTGCACCTGACTGCACAGTTGTTACTGCGCAATCATTTAGTACTTGCTTTAGCAGGTACTAAATGACTTCGTAGTACCATGGGTACTGCAGTCCTGGAGCCACAAGAGTCATTTCCAACCCTAATGCATAATAGCAATGAGCTACTGTGCAGTAACTTTTTAATACTTTGCAATAATGGTGTCATCATGGTTCCTGCCTGTTGACCTATGTTGCCATAGCGACAAGCTACATCACTGTAGCTCATTGCAATGGCAATATAGCATCTCATGTAGACACACCAACTATGTTGGATTTTGGAGCCACTTGATCTTTATAGGCAAAGATCCAGGAGATTCTCCCAACCCTCACTGGGCATGTCTACATGTTCATTAATGCACCCTAATTGGTGTTACTATGTAGTAGCGCCAGCGCACACTTTTTTGCAATGCTAATGTGCAGCAGACTAATCCTATTGTGCCCTTAGCTTTTTATGTAGATGTGTCTGCCGACTACTTGATTAATCTGTCCATATCAGCCTGTTCAGAGTATCCCCAGTGAAGCATGCAAAAGGTTGAGGGGAACCTCTTCACTTCCTGTGAACAACCCCCTGACCAGTGCCCATGCATATATTCATGTACACATGCCAGAAGTGCATTGCAAAGCTAAAGGACTGCTGTGGAAGGCTTTTCCTGTCCCTTGGGACCTGCATGAATTTCCTAATAGAGTTTTCACCCCAAAGGATCTTAAAATGAAGCACAAACAATGGCCCCAATTCTCTAAGTGACAAGAAGAAGGATCCCAGTCTCTGTGTGGAGCCTAGCCAACAGATTGCCATGCAGGTGCTGGATGTTCACCTGCCTGGATTATTTTAGAAATTCTGTCTTTATATATACAGATCCCCTGAAATGCAGCTGTTTCTGGGGTGAAGTAGAGCAGGCAATAGAACAAAGTACATCAGTGTGGGAGAGGCAATTTTGCTTAAGACCAATTGAGCAGATTTATGAGACAGATTCACATGCCTTTCCCCACATTCTGTAATACCTTAGGCTTGGAACAAGACCAATGCAATCAATAGGGCTATTTCCAAAGTAAGATATGGCTGTACATGATTGTTTTTCAGGATCAGGCCCTGTGTAAGTAAAAGGCAAGCTTCACTTTTACATTTCTGTGGTTGAAGGATATTATTAACTCAGCTATACACAGAGGGTACGTATTTATTGAAGGATTTCACTAATGATATGAGCCACAAAAACAAGTCCTTTCAGCTCATTCACATTACCTTTTGGTAATATTATTCATTATTATTTCTGGTACTTAGGGGCCTTGATTGAGATCAGGGATCTATCATATTGTAATATCTTTGGGGCAGAGATAATCTTTTGTTCTAGTTTTGTATAGCATCCAGCACAATGTTTCTCTAGGGCAAGATGCTGAACAAACCTTAAGCAAATAGTCTGCCCCCTCCCCAAGGATATGACAATCTCAGTATAAGACAAGAGACCAAAGGTGCAGACAGCCCAACAGGAAAATAAAGAGAAAAAAGGAGACATGCCTGAACTCTACCCATTGTCACGTTTTTGTAGGCATCATGGAAAAGGAGAGACGATGAGAGTATTTGAAGAGGAGATAAGTAGGTAGCTTTGCGTATGAGGAGCTCCTCTGAAGTGTGAGGGCAGTGAAGGATAGCAGAAAAGCACTTCTTAAAAAATGTAATAAATTGGTGAAGCAGGCTTATATCTGAAGTGGATCAGAAGCAGGTGTCAGTGTCTTAGTAACGAATAAGAGATGATGGGTAGAAAGAGGCTATGAAGGGCTTTGGAAGTAAGAACAGTGGTATAGAAGGGGAAGTTCATGGAAAAAGGTGTGCCATGGTCTAGAGATGATTTAGGTTGTGAATGATCCATGCAGCAGCCTTCTGAATGGACATGAGTGTCTCAAGATTCTCTTAGCCTTTACAAATGTAAAGGATGTGGCTGTTATGAGGATGCAAGATGAACAGAGTTTGGGCAAGAGTTCTTGTTGTGAGGGTGGATGGGAAAGCCTCTATCTTAGAAAAGGCAAGCAGGTAGAATGACCAAAATTTGGACATAGCCTGGAAGGAAAGACCTAGAGAGGCCTGTGTTAAACATGATGCCTTGGTTAAGGACCTCAGTGACAGGCAAGATGATGCTGTTGTCTACTCTGAGAATAAAGGCTGCAGGAAGCTGTGGGGAGACAGATTAAGATCTGGGTCCTAGCCATGTTCAGTCTGAGTTGATAGTGAGACAGAAAGAAAGAGATTTCAGAGAGAAACTGAGGCAATGATAATGGTAAGGAATAATAATGATATATAGAGCATAAGAGTATCAAATATTATAGGATATTTTCGAGCTTTATCATTCATACATGTATGGTAGGAGACCAAACACAGTATAGTAATTACAAAAAGGGAGAAGAATACTTCATCGTGGATTTTTCGTTTCCATTTGATAAAAACATTCCAGGAACAAATGACAAATATAATCAGTTAGCTACAGCATGACTTGAGGAAAACCAGGGGCATGCACAGCATAACTGTAATAACAAGTGTTTGTGCTGCAGTTGGAATCTCCTGACAGGAATTTAATGACAGCACTGTATACACTGGAAACCGGCTCCACTATAAAACCACAGGTCCTTCAGAAAGCAACACTGATCTGCAACTCTGCGGAAGAAGGCAGTAACGTTCTAAACTCACTGATGTTTTAGTCTAACATCCTTATTAGCCATTGTGTTCCTGCTGAGATGCCAGGTGGTAGAGGGAACCAACAATTATAGAAGAATCTCCATACCCTGCCATTTTGTTTGCTCATGCGACTGCTCCTGTACACTGAGCAGATGTTTCCAGTGAACTGTCCACAGTGACAGCCAGGTCTTTCCTTGAGCTGTTAAAGCATTTTTCAGCATAATATTTTCACCTGTTGTCATACAGGCTGGGGTGTTAGAACCTGCTAGGATTAATTTCACACTTCTCTAATGTTGACTAGCTTGAAAACTTGGGGCATCTGCAACTTTTCCTTGCTACTCACCCCCTTTTCAAACCATACATAAAATCATCAGGAAAACAATTGAACCCCACAGTGGGTGATTTAATTTTAAAACTTAAGTGCAACACAGTAATTCTTGACCAGGATGGCTTGACATTCTTTCTGCTGCACGCAGAGGTGCTGAGGAGTGACATACAATGTTAGTACTTTTAGATGTGCAAACGTGATTTACAAGATAAACCTAGAGATTTCAAATAGGAATCCACACTATTGCTCATGATGAGTCAGAATGTTTTCTGAGTTCTTTCCAACAGAATAAATGCTCTATTATTTTTCTGCAGTCAAAATGAAATGACAACTAAGACTTCACACTTTACAAGGGGTGTCTTGAGTCTACCAAAGGGTGTTTCAAGTCTAAAAAGGTTGAGAACCAGTGCTCTAACATCATCATAAACTTCTACAACTGACATTAAAAACCCTGAAATGTAAAACTGTAAAGCTACAGATGAGAATGCAGGGGAAGTTGTACCTAAAGAAAAAGTAGTAGCAGGAAATTATTTAAGATAATTTCAGGAAGAAAGGAGAAGGAGGGCTCTTCATGGGCTCCCTATAACTACTCAACCACACTTCAGGCCTCTGAATCACAGATGGAGAATTACTGAGCTAAATGCCGAAGGCAACTGTCCACTTGATTTAGTCAGGCTGCTTGCAAGGAAAGGTTTATAGCTGTGCTCAGTGACCTCTATGGCCAGAGGAAATTCCAGGTGATGGATTTTGGCCCAGGAGGGGGGAATTCTCAGAAATGCTTAGCACTGGCCTGACTCTGCTCCTGTTAAAGGCAATGGTAAAATTAACTCCCTCTTTATACACCTGCGCTCATGGCAGGGCGATTGCATTCTGCTGAGCAGCTCATTACCAGAAAAAATATAGACATCCTGGGACCAGTTGAGAAAAGAGCAGCAGAACTGGAGAGATGGATAGGCAATCATATTAAAGACCCGGAGGGCTAAAGAGTTACTTGTGCAGTAGAATGAAAACCTCTGGCATGAGTTACCTGCTTATTGGATCTAGGAACAGAGAAGTGGGTATTGGGCACCTGCTTCTAGAGCAGATGGGCAGGGAGTTGGCACAGCCTCAACTCTGTTCCTCTAATGTATCAGCCAGAGTGACTGACCTGAGCTAGGGAGGGGAAAGGTTGTCACAATTTGCTGCTGGGATAGGTCAATAATGAATGATTACCCTCCCTTACCTGGGATCAGCAGGGAGCACAGAGAGACCTCTGCAGCCTGGCAGTATGCTGTACTTTCAGGTTACTCCTAAACAGTACAATTCAAATACCTTCCCCAACCTGTCATTAGGATGCACCCCACCCTAAATATATAACCCAGGTAGGCAATTCTTAAAGCCTGGTGATGCACCTTGGCAGAAGAATAGAGAAGTGATTTATAGACATAAAGATGAATAGGACAGTATTAAGAAGCAGCAGGTATAAACAGAACAGCAGACAAAATGTTGCTGTTATGAGACCAATTAGGCCATGAAATAATTTCCTGAGAGAAGGGATTGAAATGTTCAGGGCATTTAAACTAGACCAGACAAGGTGCTATAAAATGTTCTACAGGAAACAAATCTACCTTCCCACCTAGATTCAGAAAGTTTTATTATTATTTATTAATTATCCTTCCCCATCACAGGAACTTGGGGGAGGGGGACAACAATTGTTAATATCAGTCTAGTGTAGACTAAGGCATCAGTGAATTGAGAATATTATTACTTTCCTTCATGTTTTAGAGGGTCCATCCATGTTGCTTTCTGAACAAGCCTTGGACTTGTAATAAGCTGGTTTCCTATCTATGCAGTGCTGATGTGTTTTCCCATCATGAGATCCCAGTGCATTACAGTTGCTATTATATTTCTCATTCCCTAGATCTGCTTCAAATCCCATCATAACTGGTCTTATCTGTTTATCATCTTGCATTTTCAACTGAATGTTCTTATCAACTGGCGAAGAAAAATCCGTGAAGTACTCTTCTGCCTACATTATAATCATTGTATGTGGTGTTATAATAATTATCATAATCATCATTATTTTTTGTGGTTAATCATACATAATATTATCTACCATATAATATAGACCATTATACACTTTATTATTAGTGGTTCCTGGGCAGTTGCTTTGCCTCTCTTTCATTTACATGAAAGGCAAGAATTGCATCAGTATTTGCACAGTACATAATGCAATGGGCCCCAAAGTTCCTTGGGGTCTACTTTACTCTTCATAATATGCCTTACTATCATTTTATATTATTGAATCACCATAGTTCTAAGCATGCTGCCAGGGGGCAGAATAGATCCCATAGTAGCTTTTTGCCATTTTTGTGGGAGAGACAGATCAAGGATCATAACAAGCAGGGGACCTGCCGGTTGGTCAATAAAATAAATACATGGGTTAATTTGGGAAGCGAGAGACCATGTAGAAATATTCTATATACAAAGAATATGTAGAAAACACTCTGCAGCAAATCCTGTGTGCTCCATCCTTCTCTGTGAGAGAAACGACAGTGACTACCTGGGAAAGATATGTCCATGTCTCAGTGCCACAACAGTATCACATTTAGCACCATACACAACTCTGTTTGTTCTGGCATGTCCCTAAGCCTGCCTGAGGGGTGGGGTTTCTTGACGTGAGCCACAGTCCCAGAAAGTCAGCATTCAACTTACAACCATGCCCATATATGGGTCGCAGCTTATCCACTGCTAGGCGAATAATGTGGCTCATTCTGTTAGTACAATGAGGATGGATTTTCTGGGCATTTCTTTATGAAGTATGAGACCTTCTGGATAAATAATACACAGACCTAAACAGTATTTGGCTGGAAATGCAGAGTCCCAAATACCCGTATAACATATAATGTTTACTCAGTTTCCTATGCCTGTTATAAACATACTTTGCCCAAAGTCAGGCAGTGCTACATTTTTCATGGACTTTGACACACTGCGCTGTTCAGGTTGTAGAATGTTGTGACATATGTCTCAACAGGACATATCATAAACTGGTATGTGAACCTATATTATTATATGCCCCAGCTGAGCAACAGACAGATAGTAGCATGCCTTTTACTGCCCTAAGATATAAACCACGCTACAAAATGCTGCTGAAATGCGTTCTTTGCGTGTAGCTCATTTCCATTCACTGATACCCGTCCTCCTCCTCCATCACTGAAAATGAGGAACGTTGATAAAAAACAAGGTTATCACTTTATTTATTACAATTTATATAATTCTCTATGCGTGTTCAGAGTTGTACAGACTACTCTGAAGGCCCTCTGCCTTAGAATTTATAATCTATCAGCTCAATCCCACTCCATTTACATCAATAGCAAAATTTCCATTGACATCAGCAATACAGAATTGATCCTTAAGGTCACTGTTCTGTAGGGATCCTGTTCGTTCTTGCCAATGTTTATTGAGTTACACAGGAATTGCTCAGTTAGTGCCAAAGAGGCCTTTACTCACATTAAGTAATACATTACTTACTAGCTATCCTGTAGATCTCAGCAAGAGGTTTTCTGGAAATGAGACAGTGTAAAAAAATAGAATGTCAGAACCTGGCTATCAATGAAGATTACTGAGCATATTATATCTAATATTCCATTTTCTAGGGGAGCCCTATCTTTTGGTGTGCAGATCCTCCCAGAAATTTAGGATCTTGCATTTGGATATTTGTGGCTGAAAGGCATACATGGACAAGATCTATGAAGAGCTCTTTCTTTGCAAATGGGACATATACTGAGTGTGGTACCCTTGTGTGGGGCAAAAAGAGTAAGCAAGCATGCTGAACCTAAGTCTAACAGACAAGAGCTGTTCCATGGCTGCTGAGCAGTGACTTCCTGGTAGCAGCAAAAAGACTGAAGAGGAGAAGTTATAGAAATCATTCTCAGACCAAAGGCCAGAGCATCATGTTGAGCAGTGATTGGTATAAGATCTGGGACATGATATATGTGTCATTACTATACCATTTGGCCCTGTTTGGCTTCACCATGGAACTTAGAGCTGCCTTAGAGATAAAATTACATCAGAAGGCAATGACTGGCTAAAAGCTGGTTCTCCAGTCCAGGATCACCATAGCTACAAGTGTTCTGGCCATTTACCATCATACTCAAAGTATTTTGTGTGAGTGGTAGGAGCAGAAGTAGCTAGCCTAGAACTCAATGAGTCTGTTTTATAGTTTTATACTACCTGAGAACTCCCCCAGGCAAGAGACAGGAGGAAGTTCTCCAGCCAATTCTTCATGCCATTTGCACCATCAGACAAGTAATGAGGCTCCTGCCCTGAAAATCACACTTAGGGCTGTGGCTCCTCAGGCACAGCCATACTTATAGGTTGAACAGGGTCCTGAAACTTCCATCCACTTCACTGTAGTGATGGATGTGTGCAGCCATTGCTCACATTTGCTCCATCAGATTTGCATTCTTACTTATGCAATGATTCTTTCATCAAGGCATCCGATCCATCTCTCTGCCCACACCAACATGAGCAAAACCTAATGTGGAAAAGTGACCTCTGCAATGTGTCCTGGGTTTGTTTTCATCAGCCTTATCTCCATGGCTCAAGAGCATGGTCTGCCAGGTAGGTGTGATGACTAGAATCTTCCTGAGCTTGATTCTGCTCTCAGCTCTGGCCATGAGCTTCTGGCTGATGGAGAAGTTGGGAGGTGGTTGGCCATGTTAGGCAGACTACCTACTCTGTCTTCAGCCTTTGATGAAGTTGCTACACTTAAACTTTTAATTGTTACTTTACTCTTGATAGCAGAACCCCTTTGGGTTGACTCCTTAGGAAGAGTGACATTGGGTAAGTTCCTGGCTGTTCCAGTCAGTGCCAGTATGGCTGCCTCTTGTAGGTATCTCTAGGGCCAGTCAGTGGAATAATTAATGATGGTCGTGATAGTGCCTGGAGGGGCAACCAGTCAGCATCCTATTGTGCTGGGCATGGTACTAACACAGGGTAGGAAGCATCCTTTGTTCTGGAGAATGACTTACTGATGAATGTATCCTCACAACACCACTGGGAGGAGGGAGAGTGGAAATGATCAAGTAACATGCAGAAAGGAAGAGCTGTAAAATAGTCTAAAGAAAGTGTATAACAGAGTGGCATTTGAATTTGGGTCTCAATTCACTGAGGTCCATGATAATTTGGCCACTGATTTCCAAAAAGCCAGGATTTCTCCCGTTTTTATAACAAAATACTTTTTCCTCCACACACCTCCTCCCCTGCACTTACTAACTCCCAGGCACAAACCAGGTGCCCCATCCTGGTTCTTCTGAAGATCCCAAACACCCAGCTGAATCATCGTTCAAATGTTCCCACGTGGAGACAGTAAATATGGCAGATTTAGTCACGATCCACTTCAAACGGGGCTGTGGAGGTATTGCTTATCTCTTTGCAGCAAGGCACCAAGAACATTTCGAAAAGATCTTGTCTATTTTGCTTGACAGCAGAGAGAGCTGGGGAGTTATGCAGGGGCGCTGGGAGGGTGCACAGGAGTCACCTGTGTCCTGGTGGGATCCTGGGAACGCTTTAGATCGATGAAACCATCAATCCAGGGGGGATCAAAACACCCCCTCGATCTTAGGGAAGTAGACAGCTCCAGAAGCAGATTCTAAACCAAAAAAGTTTTAAAGAACCAATTAGCTAATATCCTTGTTCCCTCTCGTATCCAAATATGGCTAAAATAAGTTTAAATTAAATTGAAGTGGGTAGTGACTTGAGGCAAAATTGAATTTTCTTTTGTAGTTTTAAAGCATACAGAAAAAAACGTAGAGACTTTCGTGCACACCTACATATAGACATTTATATGTATATAGATATGTATACATTTACATCAATATAGCTGTATGTATATATAACTGTGTATAAACGCACACCTATACATGTGTATACATATATAGGGAGATACGTACACGGATTATGGTTTAATTTTTTTAAAGACAGGTCGGATTTCGATAGGCGATTGCAAAACAAGAACCGGGCAAATACAGTTCGGAAAATAATGTTTGTATGTAGAGGAATACATGTTGATCTATATGCACCGGCTTCATCGTTTACAAAAAAATGTGCAAACACGCTGCAGCTACGAATCTGATGTATTTAGGGATTCGGTTTGCTATGGACCTGTAATAAATCTCGAATTTAATCATAGATATATTTCTGGGCAGAGAATACAGGGGAAAGGTAGTTCGAGATGTGCAAGCAGGGAGAGAGAAAGGGATATGTTGTGCGTAGCTGTGTGTGAGCCTCTGTGTGTATTTGTGCGTGTAAGAAGGAGGCTTTGGAAGTGTTCTGTGCAGGGAACAGAGGTGGTTCCTGTATCCCACCTGTGCCCCGGAGTATGTGCCGGACGCCATACGGCTATTCATGAAGTTCACCCCCTGGATCTTGCAGGAAACAGGCAACACCGTTTCAGAAAGGGCAGGCGAGGGCTGGGATCTAGTTCTCTATAGAGCCCCTTATTCTGCAAAACCCCACTGATCAGGGTCCAGACTGACCATGATCAAGCTGTCCCCTGCTAGAGGGAAGAAGCCCTTCTCCACGCAGGGCTTGCAGACTTCCCCTGTCTTCTTGCTCTTATTTTGATTTTCCTGAATCTGGAGGAGGTCTGGGGGGAAAGGAGGAGATAGGAATCAAAAAATGGTTTTAAAGACAGGTCGAAAGTCGACAGGTGATTGCAAATACACCGGGGAAAACAGATCCCAAGTTGTGCAGCTGCTGAGTGCTCCGGGCTTGGGAGCAGACTCTGAAGGTAACTCCCATGCTGAAAAACCGCCTCGCTGGCTTTCAAAGGGAGGAAATCTGGGAGCAGGGCTGTTTTCTGCGTGGCTCGCTGAGGAGCCTTGGGGGTCAGAAGACAAGCAGGAGACAGAGAGCAGTTTACCACTTTTGTACTCCTGTTGTGCCATTATTATTTTTTGTTTTAATGATCTAATTTTGGAACGTTTCTTAAGAAAAAAAATGCATGTCCCAAATCGGTGATACGAGATAGATCGAAAATATTCCCTTCTTTAAGGCAGCAGCAAAGGGGCTCGGATTAGGAGTCAGATCTGCTGTCAGCTGGGGGCTTTGTGCTTCCAGATTAAACTGATCAGTCGAATCTGATCACCGTCCTAGGCAGGGAATAGACTGATCCTGGCTCTGGAGCCATGTGACGGGCCATGCAGGCAGACCCTCGGGTTTTGAAATCAGGAAATAGAGGAGTTTTGGAAAACACAGCTAAAGCGGGGTTGGGACTTAAGACTGGCGCATGGAAGATGGGACACTGCTATAGGAAAAAGGCGATTCTCAGTCTCGGGAGGATGGTTGGGATTTCTGAGTCTGAATGGTATTTCTTCAAGAAAAGTGAAAGAAAGCAGCACATCAATAATTATGCAGAAATTAATCATCCCCCTCTTCCCCACTTCACACACATTCCTTTTCTCCTTTCTGCTGCCACCCCAGGCGCCCTCCCTGTGACTCTCAACGAGGATCTCATCCAATTTAAAACCGTGCAAAATATAAAGTCTCGACCTTGCCCTTCTTGGTGCAAATGCGCATTCTTATTTAAACCAAATGAACTGACGAGATGGCAAGAAAATTTTTGATTTCCCCCCACCCTTTCGATTACATTTTCCAGCACGATTGTCGACCCCTTGCACCTCTCTATCCGCTGGCTTGTGCCTCAGACCGAGAACAAACACGAATCAAATTTTCCAACACTAATACTTTCCAAAAATGAAAGCCAGAAATCGTTTCACTCCTTCCCATCGAAACAGCTTAGAGGGATTTTTATTTTTTCTTTTAATTAATTCGCTATTTCACTTTCAATTGCTTGGAAAGATTACAGACAGTTACAGATGACTCCCTTGCTTTCCAGATCCCAAAAAGGCATACATGTACAACCCAGAGCTCCCTATCATGGATCTTATAAAAAGATAGCTAAAAACCCCTCTGGTTTTCCAGGTCATTTTCGTCCTGGTGGACAAGAATTAATTTTTTTTATTGAAAGAGACGGATAGTTTGAACTCACATGCTCTATGTAATATCCACAGAGAACGGGACCTTTTCATTTTAGTGTGGAACCGGCGTTTTAAGCTAATGATGTGGTAAAAAAAAATATTCTCTGTTTTTACGGCACGCTGCTGCGTGATACAGAAAGGGTAAGGGAAGGGCAATGGAGTCAAACGGGTGGGGGGGAGAGTCGATCCACTTGATTACATGAACCCAGCCCCAGCATTTGAGTAAATGCTGTGGGTAAATCTGAGTGCCCCTCTGCAAGTTTGTTTTTCTTCTCCAGACACCTCCCTTGTTGCTCTGAATACAGTTTTAGTCAGGACTGCAAGAAGCGGGTGGGGAATGATTGCCCTCAAAGCACTCTTCGGATGTCTCATCATTGAGACAGAACAACCTGAGATCGCCGTGCGGGCAGTGCGGTGCTCCTGGGGTTAATTTTTTGGAGGGCCTGTTTTTAAAAAATACCAAACCCAGGACAAAATAAACAAAATGAAACAAGCAACTCGAAAAGTCTGGAGCGAGCAGAACAAGGTGCTTTGCCTTTCCCCGCTGCTGTATCCCAGGCCCTCGATAGTCCGTCCACCTTCAGTAGCTTCTGCTGAATACGTTGCATATCGGTTGCATATTTGGGGCTGGAATCGGTAGCTTTCCTCGTTTGGGGGCGTCAAAACATCTCTTTAGAAGCATCGGCCTATTTTTTTCACAAGCAGCCTTGCATGCCATGGCCAACGTGGTGAAAGTGCAGTAAGCCTTCCCTTTATGGCCATGTGTAACACCGAGCTGTGAATTCTGAAGACAGCCATTGCTGTTGCAGCCTTTGGTGTGTCTGCCCCATTAAAAGGGCTGTGGACTTGGGACCTGCAAAGGTCACATGAGTATATGGAGCTCTGATGAATAGAAGCTCCAGAGGTAAACAGACCCTTAACTTTCAACTTGGCCTTGACCTTCAGATTATGTCTGACCTTTATGTAAAGGAGCATCTTGAGACCCTAGCGAGTATGGGCCCTGTCTGCAAACATTTGACTGGGGGGAGGGGAGGGGGAATTGGTGGAAATGCTCAGCTCCCAAGCTGAGGGAGTGATTTTAAAAGGGAGGAGGAGGGAGTGGAGAATAGGAAGACATTAAAGGGGGGCAAAGTAGCAGCCTTTAACAAATAGCTGTAAAAGGAGAATGCTGGTCTTAAAGGAGAGATTAAAAAATAAGATAATTTGGCCAGTTTGAAAGAAATCAAAGGGAGCTGGAGTTTGGTGGAAAGCTTCAAGGCTCTTTGAGGCGGGTGAAACAACAGTGGTGAGGGTGTAAGCTCAGATGGAGACCTTTTTGGTGGGTGAGGGGAGCGATTCTGCTAACACTGGAAGTCCACACTGGGTGCAGAAGCAGAGGGATCGGATGGGGCCCCTGGCTGTGCTGGGGAAATGTCCAGCTTTTTCACTTTGTTAAGGAAAGAAATTGACCTTTCATAGGGACTTCTGTTTGCTAATGTTAGGGCAGACCCCCCTGGCCTGAATCATTTATGTCAGTAGGGTTACTCGTGTGAGGAAAGGAGAAGAAAATGTGTCTGTGTTAATGGTCAGGTAAAGACAGTGTTGCCTTCCTAAGCTAAACTCCCAAGTCACAGTGAATAAAATGCACTTCCGCCTAAGCACGCATACACTTGCGAGGCACAGAGCTGATTTCTTTATTTTGATTGACTTCATAACCTGATTTTTTTTAAAAGATGTTATGTTTCGGGCTTAGCTCTAATGATTATTTAAAGCTTGCTCAGCGGCTCAGCTATGGCAAATGCCACCCCCCACACACACACTTAAAAATATGGTTGCAATAAAGTAGACGACGCAACACATTGTATAAGAAAAGCAGATCTCCAGACAGAGCTAAGAACAAAGTTATGATTCAAAGTCTGTGGGAGTTTTAAAGATATGAGTTACAGGATACTTGAAAACTTAAGCTGGTCTGATGCACTCACGACAGCATGTAAACGCTTTCTCCCTGTAAAACCCTGCTTTATTTCTGTTTCTCCATCCCTGAGTTTAAGATACTTTCTTTCCTTTTTCTTTTTACTATAGGGACATGTCTAGAAATTCGGGCGGCTGTTTGCTCTCTTACTATTCATCATTTCCAAAAGAGAAATTCCCTTGTCTGCAGGCTCAGCCATCTAATCTTCACTGAGCCCCAGGACACAAAATATGAAGTGGACTCGACCCAAGCAAACTCATTTCCAAAGAGCTGCATGAGTCAATGCAGTCTGAAAATGCAGCTAAATTCACAAACTTAATGTTTCGGGGGAAAATAAGATGAAGTAGAATCAAATTCTGCACCAAATGCTTTTCAGAAGTAAAAGGACCGGCTGCCAGCCAGCCAGCCCTATGTACGTGTGTGTGTTGCATGTTTATATGTGCAACATGTGCATATACACGCATCTGATGCACACAGGCACACACATCTGAATCAGTTACCCACACAGCAATCTGGGTTATGTATTTATTCTTTTTTTTCCCAAATTGACAGACAGATAAATGATGCGAGTGGAGACAGACAAGAGTCTATGTACCCCCCATTCCCAGCGCAATCTCCCTATCCCTTTGCCTGGATCACGGACCCACTTAGAAACTTTTTGCAAACAGATAAATATTCCCCTACTCCTCTGCTAGGACTTCACATTTCAGGCCTCGTTATGATCATAAAACGTTAAATCAAAACCGGGGCACAATGCTGCAGCCCGAGACAACAGTTAAGCTCTTCAATGCCACTCGATTACCTAGCGCAAATCAGAAAAGGATGTGTCTGGTCTGGATTATTGCAAAGCTGAGAAATCCTCCCAGAGCATTTCTCCTGCACGAGAGGCTGTTCCAGCCTTTGCAGTTGCATTTCAAGCCCAGGATTATGTAGCCCTGCATCCACATTTTCTCCCTCTGTTTTTTTCCCCTGCGATCGCCACCTCTATCTCCGTTCTGTCTGTAGGCCCTTTGCCTTCTAAATTTGTGAGACCCCCTCCCCCTTTAAAAAATGAAAGCAATGTAAAAATATCCGATTCTGCATTTCCACGCAGATGGGGAGAGAGAAAGGACACATAGCAAGGGGGGGGGAGAAGTGCCTTTTAGGAAGGTTTAATTATTTTTTTTGAGTGTCATCAATACCCAACGCCTGTCATGAAACATTTCGACTTCAGAGGAGGCAGAGATGAGAGAGCCCCGAATCTGAGCGTACTTGGGGACTGTCTGAATGTACCTCGATGGGAAAGAGATTTCGGCCAATATCCAGGCGCCCAGGGACGGAGCAACCTGCCTGGATTTTTGTAGGGCGTTTTCCAAGGCAAAACGATGGAGTTCTGTTTAAGAAATTATGCATGACTATCTCGGATTGACCCTCGGTTTTTCTCACTGGAAATGGATCTTTGTGCCGTAGTGGTTATATTTTTCCTGGTCTTTTTTTCTTTCTTTCTTTTTGGCACAATGCAATTTGAAAAGAAAAAAAACCCAATTCTCCTCCGGCTTTTTTGCCTGTCACGTGTGGAGAGATTCTCTCCTCCCTCCCCCCCACCCCCTCCCCAGTTGCAATAAAAGTATTTTCGCAATTTCTGCAATAAGAGTTTATTAGACTTTTTCCCCCCTTCCCTTCTCCCCTAACCTCTCCAGTGGGTGCGCGGCAGCCAATGAGCAGCTCCGCTTGGAGAGCCACGTCGTTTGCGTCAGTGTAGCTTGGCTGGAAGAAATGCAGCCTCCTTTGCAGTTCTCAGGCTTTTAAAAGATTAGGAAGCCTTCTCCCGTTGCCCGCCTGCTGCTGAGCATGATCTGACCAATGCACCGGCCTGCAAACCTCGCTGCATGGACCCTGGGACTTTTACAAGCCACGACGAACTGGATGAAAGCAATAAGAGCATGGAGGGGCTTATGGGCGCGGGCAATTTTGCTACTAACCAATGCAGGAATCTGGTGGCTCACTCGGCCTTGGGAGGTCCCTCTCCTCCAACCCTGATGCACAGCTCTAATTACCCCACGATGGATGCCGCCAATGCGGGGCCTGGGGAGCCCTCTAAGCAGTGCATCCCGTGCCCCGCAGTCCCCCAAGGGTCCTCCACCACCACGCCTTTACCTTACGGATATTTCGGCAGCGGCTATTATTCTTGTCGGGTTGCCAGGAGCTCCCTCAAACCTTGCCCCCAGAGCAGCTACCCCCCTGAGAAGTATGTGGATACTCCGGCTGCGGGGGAGGAATTCCAGCCCCGACCAACAGATTTCGCTTTCTACCCAGGCTACGCAGGCCCCTACCAGCCCATGGCGAGCTACCTGGACGTTTCTGTAGTTCAGACCATGGGTGGGCCGGGAGAGGCCAGGCATGAGACACTTTTACCCGTGGACAGTTACCACCAGCCCTGGGCTTTAACCAGCGGTTGGAACAGCCAGCTGTGTTGCCCCAAAGATCAAAGCCAGGCTGGGCACTTCTGGAAATCTGCCTTTGCAGGTAAAGTCCCCGACCCCTCTGCACGTTTCAGGCGTTTTGGTGGGAAGCTTTACGTAGGTTGAACCATGAGGGTGTTCTCCCTCCCCCGTCAAATTGTTGTTATGCTCCAGAGCGAGGGAGGGGCTTTTCAGGCAGTGTTAATGTTAGGATTAAAGAATGTAGCTTGAGGCAGGGCCCGACGGAGCGCAGGAGCAGAATCCACTTCCATCTGCCTCCACCAGTGTGCCCCGCCAGCTCCAGCGCCGCAGGCAGGGAGCCCCCGGCCCCCTTCGGATTCACCCCTGGGCTTGGCAATGTTGCCCGAGCCGGGCTCAGCCTGTCCAAATAGAAATCAGTTTGATTTTAATTCGACAAGGTGCGTTGCGACATGCCACACTCCCAGCCAAGGCAACAGGGCACTCGTATCATTCCCGTTGGCTCCTGTACTTGGCAACGTGGAACGAGCAGATCGAGTCAGTAGAATTGGCTGTTCTTCTGGGTTAAACATGCAACACGGCACAAGCTATACGAGTAGGTACAGAATCTGTACCGCATCTGTACCGAAAATATAGAACTGACTTTCTTCCGATGCAGTAATGCGCGGTGAAAGATGTCACACTCGCCCCCAGCAACAACGTGGACGTTAATATAATATGATCACGAGCCAACAGTGAGCGTTGCAATACTCTAAGCGAGAAGATATGCGATTATTCCGGCTCAGAAATGTGCTTTGGGAAAGTCCGCACTTGCAAGTGGACATTATTATTGTTCTGATTCATTCGTGCACCTTGCAACTTCCTAAATGTATTTTCTCCTAAGGATTCTTTTTTTTTTTTCTTTTCTGAATAAAAGGCAGGGAAAGATAATGTAATCGTGGTTGAAACAACCCAGGGAAAATGGGGGCGCTCGTTTTCCCCCTAAGAAAAGACAGGGCTGAGACGTGAGGTCGGGAAGAAAGGGATCCATATTTGAAGGTAAAAGCGGAGAGCACAGCGAGGCTTGATTTCCCCTCGGTGGTAGGAAACGCGGGGTCGAGCCAGAAGAAAGAGAGGGGCTCTGGGGTTAGTCCATTGCACCCCCGGACGCGGGTTCCGGTCAGTTTCCCCGGTGCCCTGAGTGAGCCTGCGGGGGACGGGGTCCCTTGAGCTGAGCTCTGCCTTTTCTCTCCTTCTCCGTCTCTCCACTCAGATGCTGCAGCTCAGCACCCGCCGGACGGCTGCTCCTTCCGCCGGGGTCGGAAGAAAAGGATCCCGTATAGCAAGGGGCAGCTGAAGGAGCTGGAGAAGGAGTACGCCAGCAACAAATTCATCACCAAGGACAAGAGGAGAAAGATCTCCGCCGTCACCAACCTCTCGGAGAGACAGATCACTATTTGGTTTCAGAACAGGAGGGTGAAGGAAAAGAAGGTCATCGCCAAAATCAAAAGCAGCAGCACTCCTTGAGGAAACAAACAACACCATTACAATAATCCACAACAAGGAGCCCCATTTTCAAAGGGATCTGGGTAGACTTGAGATGTAAAGAAATACCAAATGAGGGGGAAAATAATCAGCTGGAAATTGGACTTATCTGCGCCCCAAATCCCGCACTGCCATCCCACGGCCCCCAGGCGAAGCGTGCGCTTCCCAGGGCTTTCTCAATCGTCTTGTTATTATTTCCTTTAATAAGTTAAGCCCAATTGTAAATGCCGATGATTTAGGGAGATGCAATATTATCCAGTCTGTATGTAGAGGAATGTGTGCAGTTTACATTTTTGCCTTATAGTGCCACTATGAAGTCATATTCTCTCTCTCTTTCTTTTGTATGAGGTCCATCTTTACAAGCGCTTTAGCAAACTGCCTAATTAAACTGAATTAATAAATTCCAATACGTAACACGGCTTTGATGGCTTCTCGTTGGGCATATGTTCACCAAACCCGCCTGCTATATGACGAACGGCGGAGAACTGAGGGTATGAAGATGAGGGCATGAAGCCCTTTTAAAGGGGAAACCTTTTACACAACGTGTTCAAACCTTATGTGCTTAGCTGAAAAATAAGTCCTTTTAACTACAGTTTGATACGAAGAGATATATAACATTTCAATCCTATATGCACGCGCGTGTATAAGCGCACGCGTATACAAATCTATGCAACACAAGTGTATTTTTCCTTGTATTTATAAATATATATTTGTACATATATGCGTGTACAAAATGTAACTAGGTGTATACACACGTATATACACAAACGCGTATTTATTCATATGTTTCTTATACATTTTGCGTGATTACATACGCACATTCATGCACACAGATAAATGCAAAATAATGTTCTATGTGTTTAAATCTGACTGTGTACATGTGTACATACATATATATATAACAGTGCGTCTCTACATATATGGATCCATGTTTTTACATGCAGATTAACACAGTTATATATACGTACATACATGCATACACTTTGTATACCTGCACATATGCGTAAATATATGTGCCCATATATTTATATACATTTTCCTTCTCTCACTCTTCATAATCCGCAGTCCTAGTCGATATTTGCCAGGGAAAGGGAAAGGATCGCTTTTGTGACACTAATAAGAGTTGCTGTTTAGCAATGTTAGATTCTACTAAGACATGTTTGCGCTATTTATAACGAAGCAGTGTTAAACTGTAAAATATGCTGTTAAAACATGCGAAATTACCTCGCCTTTTAGGGTCATGACTGCAATTTCAGATAAGCTACCGGCCTACGAAATTTAAACGTAAGACGCAGGATGTCTTTGTGTCACATCCCAGTGTTTTAGAAGCAGCTGCGAGAATTTCCAGACATTATCTCCCCACCGGAGTTGCATATAACGTTTAAACTTGCCTGCATACAACTTTAGCGACTGCCACTTAGCTTGATGTCAAAGCAAGTCAAAATATTGGTGCCTTCACCCCTGGTTCAAGTTGACTTGGAAAAAAAAATCTAAGCAATAAACCCACGGCGTGCATCCTAAATAAGGACTGATCCTTATTTAACAGGTTCTCTCTAATGTTGCATTGTTTTCCTGTTTTCCAGCTAGCAGAATCTTAAATTCATAAACACTGACTTGGGGGCGGGAGGGGAGGATACCTTCAGTTCACCCGCAGTTCAGTCCTATAAATATAAAGCCGTAGGGTCAAGTTCACAGAGGAAGCTGGAAGAGAAATCTGCCTGTCCGATCTGTACGCAATAATTACCAGTAACAGAACGAAAACTCCCCACTCGCTTGCACGCCCGCACCTGGCTTTTACCTCCCGGCTGTATACTCAGATCCCGCCCCCGAAATATACAAATGATGAAGGGTGTTTTGGGGGGGAGGGGAGCTAAATCAATAAAAAGACAGTGAACAATTGTATTTATTTTCCCATGAGCATGTTCTCTCGGGAGATCTGGGCCCCGGATGTGCTAAGTCCCGGTTCCCTTCCTCCCCCGGCACTGAGGCACGGGAATGGGACCACGTGGGGAGCGGTGTCTGCCCTGGGGCGCGACGCGCGGGAAGGGGAAGTGAGCAAACGGCGCCCCGCCGCGATCGGGGGCGGGGCCTTGTCTGAGCTCCCCATTCATCAGCCTTTCGCCTCGACCTCTCAGGGGCCAGGATCCCCGCGCAATTAGGCCTCGGTGACCTTGACTCCGAGTCTTTTTTCCCCCCTCTCTGCCTCGGATCCGGGGAGCTGGAGCCCGCTGCCTTCCGGTGGCTCCTGCGCATTAGAAGACCAAGAGCTCCATCTTCTGTTGGCTCCTGTGCATAGTTGACTTGTCAGGCCAGGGTCAGTGCTCCCAGCTCATGGCAAGTGCCTCTTGAGTATAAGGGGGGGGGCTGTTGTCAATGCTCTTGGGAAAAATAAGAAAGCCCTATGGACGCTGCTCAGAAGCACTCCTACGGAGATGTACACAGACACAGACCCACAAAGAGCCAGGGATGCAGGCAGAAATGCGCACAAACATACAAATGTACAGGTACACTCCGAAACAAAAGCACACGCCGACCTAGACGCACACGCACAAACGCATACGTACATGTGCAGGCCGACAGAGATAACAATAGATATCTCTCCACTCAAGTGAGTGGTATTGCTGTACACGCGAGCCCAGACACATGCACGAATAGGCACGCACACGCCTCAAACCCCTGCACACAGGCATGCCAACTCAGAGGCACGTGCAACCGTAGAAAGACACATCCACTCAAATGCACTCACGCATACAAACACATGCACACATGCATACAAACACACATACACAGAAACGCAGACGTGCAGGCGTTCATACGCTCTCTCAATACACCTGCAGTCAAAAGTTGGTCATACACGAAGTCCATTGAAAAAGTAATGAATGAGGAGGCAGCAGAAATAGTGAATGCAAGGCAGGGACACAACGGGAATCCGGCCAACCTATCCAGATTCTCTGAGCAACCCCGCTGTCAATCCAGACTAAACCCATTGTTTTACACCCGAGGGATCAGACTCCTTCCCGTTTGACTCCTACAAGCTTGAGTAAAGGCATCAAGATGTGGCCTTCATGGGAGCATTTCCCTCCGTGGGATGCCAGACAGCTACGTTTGCTTTCTCTGCGTGAAGCGAAGGAAGGGGGCCCTAATTCACCCTGCCCACCCTTTGTTACTGACACAGGATTACACACAAGGATGTCACGAGCACCGATCCTTCTGCATTTCAAGACACTACTGCAGGGCAAAAGCAATTATTTACACAACAACAAGAAATCCTCACGGATTTTCCATTTAAACCGGGTTGGGGGAGGAGGGATGTAAACCAAACCAGAACATGTCTTTTATTGAGGCAAATCAATTGTTTACAGCTATAGTTTTCATCACCGCTTGGGCAATCGGGTGGGTTGCAAGGGTGGAGTTTTTGCTGCCCTTAGGGCTCTTGGTTGTAACCGCGTTAGTCTAAGGACATAGGCAGACACTGTGCTGTGGGTAGACGCGGTATCTGTTATTAGACCAGCTAAAGCTGGACTAATGAAAGATATCACGCCTACCCAAAGCACCGTGTTGGCTGTCTTTGAGGTGTGTGAGAGTGATGCAAATGGGGCTGTGGATTTCCAGCACGAGGAAGAAGGAAGTAGCAAGGCCAGATCTGCACCCCTTCGCAGATCGCTTAGCGACCATGGTTGTGTTCGCTGCACAAACAAGGTCGCTTACGTCTGATCGGTTCTTTCGAAACAATCACGTTTTCTGGTGCGTTGGGATAGAGATGCCCCTCAAAGATTTCCCGTGCACCTAAAGGGTTAGTCCAATGGATAACGTCTTCCTTCTGGAGCCTCCACTGCAGTCTCAAGAAACGAAACGACACGGTCGCCGAGTTCTACCATCCGCCTCTCCGACAGTGTCATGAAATATAACGGAGTCTAATGAAGAGCCTTGCTGCGTGCTACTGTGATCGTCCTTGTTTAGTGTTCCTGGAGCAGAGACCCCTCTCAATCTCCCTGCAACTGCCTGCTTTTTATTTCTAGACGATGATGCAGAGGCAAACGTGCAAACTGAAGGGAGTGGTCGCTGCAATTTATTCAGTAAAAACGGATTGGTCAGAAGCTCACGGTCAAATATGGTGGAGGTCGCACGAGGCGCGGTGGTTTAACAATGGGGTATTCACTGACTTGTCTCTGTAAGAGGCGTCCAGAGAGCAATGGCTGCCAGAGCCCGCAAGACACGCACAGGCTGCGGCCTCGAGGATGCCCGCAGGCTCTTCCAGCATCGCAGACACACGCGTGCAGTGTTGGAGAGGCGTCTTTAGGCCCAAGATTTCTATATTTGTAGATGCTATGATATATAAATCATCAACACACCCAGTGCTTGGGAGGGGTCTTCAGACCAGCAAGGATTTTGATGTTCTAGATTGTATGTTTTATATCTCGCACTTACACCCTCCCCCAAAAAACTCTCGGTTCCCCCACCTCTGAAACGTGCAGATCTGACTTCTTCCTCCCATATTAGCCTCAGCTACGGTCAGATCCGCGAGGCCTCCTAAACAAAAAATGTAGTGAAGGGGGAGGAAGGGGGAGCGCAGAAAAGCTCTTGCATAGAAGGTTGTGAGAGCTATAAAAACCCCCACACAGCGGGAACAGAAAAGCTGCCTGAAATTCTTGTAAAACCCTAAACAGGAGACGCTTAAAAAAAGGAGAGAGAGAGAGAGAGAGAGAGAGAGAGAGAGAGAGAGGGAGAAACAGAGAAGAATTTTCCAGGTAAAATGTCCCTCTACCCCCCACCCCAGACAGGAGGAAGGACTTGCTGGGCTCATCTCCAATGCTGCTAGAGGTGACTTTGCCATTGAACTTGAAACCCAGGGAAGTCTGACCCCCAGCGTATTGCTGGCGAGCCCCTGGAGGTCTCTGCAGGTCATTTCCAGGGACACGTTAAGAAATGCTTTAAATACTGAGCAGGCCGGACAGGATTTGGGGGGCTGAGGATGGGAGGAAGAGGGAAGGTGAGAGCTAATCTAACTAGCTCCATCCTCTGAGCTGGAGAGGTAAAAAAAAGGGATAGACCGGGAACAAAACGGGTGGACGAGGGAAGGGAAGAAATGGAGATCAGGGCAGGATAGGGAGGGCATAACAAGCAGGGTACTGGAGACCAGACCAGGAGTGGGGAAGGGGAATCCACGTCGTGCAAATCAAGGGGGGGGGGAAGATGCTGATTCTCCTAAGTGGTTCCTCTATAGAGAAATTCCTCTCCCTCCCAGCACGCGCACACACGCGCACACACACACACTTTCTGGCGTTCAAGAGGGTGCCTTGGACTTGTTCGCTGGCGCTATGAACACGCCACTGGAACAGTGTCGCAGCTCCTGGAAAAATCATCCCCCTCACCCCCTTTCTTCCAGCTTTTCCTCCGGGTCCCAGAAATGTGCCCTTCCTTCGGGGTCCTCCGCGGCTGACCGTGGAGGTTTGGCCACCAAGACAAGGAAGAGTGAAAATAAAACAGGCGGTTTATTCTTGCCTGCCTTCAAGGCCGGTGCAAACACTCTGAAACTTAGGGGGTTCAAGTGGGCACACCCCATTCTGCACCTGACAAGGGGTCTCTCACAGGGAAACCTGAGGAGGAAATATTTTAAACCGCGGCAGGTAGAAGTCCCTGCCCCCTTGAGAATACTTCAGCTTCTCTTGCAATATTTCAGGGTGCGATCTCAGATTTTCTCTCCTCTGGAAACCCAGGCCACTCGAGTTCCTTGAGCGATTGCATTTCTGGCTCCTTCTAACTTAATTTTAAATATGCCATCTTCTTGCTGCTTTTGGAAAGGAATGCTGCCTTTCAATCAAACTCAATAGGCAGATTTTGTTTCTTCCCAAGTAATTCTTTGAATTCAAGGCGAAGAAACTGCTAAGATCCCCGCTGCCTACTTCAGTGAATACACTCCTGTAAACCTGAAATGATTTTTTTAAAAGGCAAAATCAATCTTGAAAGAATGTAAATGTCTGTGGAGAGAAAGTTTTCCGAGGTGGGAGAAACGGCTATATAATTCTGTGTATGGTGGTGTGTGTGCCTATCTGTTAAGTAGGAAGCTGTGGCTAGAGAGAAAGACAGATACATGCATAAAGGGGGTGTTATGGGGATGGATAGGCAGACACACAGACAGACAGATCGTTATCTTTTAATATAATTATTATTATTTTTAAAGATTCAAGCTCCAAGAAAATGCTGGCATGTTGTTGATATATTCGCATGTTTTCCTGCTGGGTTATGTGTTGTTTATCTACAGATAAACAGACCCAGCCACATACTATATGAGGTTTTCACCACCCCCCCACCTTATCTGATTGGAGTGATATTTGGCACTGGGTGGGAGAAAGTTACTTATACCTAAATGTGAATGGGAGCTGAGATTTGCCAGAGGGTTTGCTCTTAAGGGTGACAGGCGGGGAAGTGGGAGTGAGTGGTGCGGAGAGGAGTTTTCTAGAGTCAGCATGTCCCTTGGGGAATGTATTGCTGGAGTTTGTCTTTTTTGGAAGCGGCTCGGAGCCTTCTGGATAGAGAGACTCGCATCTAAATAATACTAATGTCAATGCTAATACAATCACAATCATAATTATTATTGTCACCAACCATACTAATGATAATAATGATGATGCTACGCAGCTCAGCGAAATCCTGCCCCTATGTGTGCCCTCAGTCCCTACCCCTAAGTGCAGTGTTCTCGCGGCGCAGCTCGCTGGATTTTGCTCCATTGTCTCAGCCCGGGGCGCGCAACGCGGCGATTGTGCTGGGGTTTGCTATTTTCAAAGCCTTATGTACATCTGTTTCCCAGAGGAACCTCGCCACCCGCTGAGATGCTGTCCCAGGGTCCCCAGACCTGCTCCAGATGCAAATGCAGACCTGCCCCAATGCATTTGGAGCCCAAATCTGCTCCAACTGCGAACATGTCCCTCCCTACCGTCCTCCTCCCCTGGGGCCTGATTCTGGTGTTAGAAACAGGAGCTGCAATGTCACAAGGGCTTGATCCTGCTCCTGCTAGATTCCAGGGCTGGGGGGTTCAGATCCAAAGCCGCATGACCCAGGAGCAAGGACACGGTTCCCTCTCCTTTGGTTGTTATTACACTGGTTACGACGATGATGATGATGGTGGTGATTCCTGGCGTCTGAGCCATTTGCAAACCCTAGGGACTCCCCTCGCGAGCTGGGGCGCTTCCCATCTCTTCTGAGGGTGCAGTGACACACAGGGGTAAAGAGCAAGTAGCAGCAGGGAGGTGCTGGCACTCGGGCCAGTGCTGGCTCTGCGCGGGTGGAAGTGCAGAGCAGAGGCGCTGTTGCTGAGTCCTGGCAAGCTCAGCGCAGCCCAGCAAGGGAGCGCAGCCCGGGCTCCAAAACCAGAGAGGGGGCTGGCCTCCAGCAGCTCTGCCTGTCCCATTACACGGCCCAGAGGTCCTGGTTTCAGTGGACAAGGAAGCGCTTCTTCCAGCCTGAGCCGACACAGGGACGACGTGGGGGGGTTTCCCCTGTCTGGCCTGCTCGCTCTGCTTGTCCTCCCTCGCCTCCCTCCGTCGTTTTCTTTCTCATGCTTCTCTCCGCGCCCCACCTTTCCATTCAGTTTTCCTCCCTTTATTTCTGTACTCCTCCCTTCCTCTCTCCTCTCCCTCTTTTCCTTCCATTCCGTCTGGTTAAAAGAGATATACCTATGAATGCAACAAAGTCACATCTCCCGAGAGCCAGCACCTTTGCAGAGCCTCCCCTCGCCTTCCCTCCCCCCCCCCAGCCTTTCCTTCCTTCTTTCTTTTGTTCAAGTTCATGCCCAAGGCACAATGCGGCTGAGCTTTTTTTTTTCCCTGCAGAGGTTTTTTTTTTGTCATTGAACTTGAGCCCACGCTGTAAACATTCCTTGGCCCCCCACAAGTATCTCGATAGGATGCTGTAAAGGGAGGCTCCTGTGTGTGCATGTGCGTGTGAGTGTGCACGTGTGTGTGCCCGAGTGAGTATGAGTCCCTTTTGCAAGTCATAACAGAATTACAACTAAACCCCATCAGGAGAAGTCCAAGGTATTTCTTAATTCTTTCTTATTCTATAATTTAGGGGGAAAAATAAGTGAAAATTTGAAGAGGTTTCTTCTCTGTCTCTCTCTTTTGGAGGACATATTGTACAGTAAATAAACCACTTTTGACCTCCTGGTGTTATGCTGTACATCATCACTTAACGTTAGTTTTGAACATGAAATATGAACGTGCTTAAAGATTTCCCGTGGAATACTATCCATCAATTGAAATTAGGCTAAATAATATTATAATAAGCCATTTCCAGTGAAAAAAGTCTCTTCTGCACCGTAGCACAAAGCCATTGTTCTTCTCCCCCATTCCGGAATAAATAGTAAATGCATCCTTGTTGCCCAAGTTAATTGTAGTTAATAATATAAAGGGAAATCAAAGTAAATAGTGGGGTTTTTTTTCTTTGCTAGCTGGGTTGGATCTGATGACTAGTAATAACACCATTGTGAAAGGTGCTACTGGCATAAAATATACCCTACAGGGCAAATAAAGTGGTTTTCTCAGTAGATTTTAATTCAGATGTATCAGAGTGCAGACAGTAAAGTGAAATATATATCCGTTTCTCCCACTTCAAAACTGAATATATCCCTGGTTTTCCAATCGGTTGCTGTTAATTAATATTCAATACTTTTCATCCCAACTGCAGAGAATCGTGTGCTGAATATCAATTTACATGATAGCGTCATAATAGCTGGATTTTTTTCCTTCGTGCATTGCAAGTAATAGCAAGAAAGCAAGGCTTTGGTGACTTGATTTCAGGAAAAATAGCTCATTGGTCTTTTTTCCTTGTTTCAACCATTACAGGAATTCAACGCGATGGATTACTTTAAATTGCTTAAAAGGTTAGACAAAAGTAATGAAAATCAAGATAGTCGGCCATGTTCTTTAGAGGGTAAGGGAGAAGGTTTTGTTTTTTTTGTTGTTTTTTTTTACTAACAAAGCAAAATCTGCAGTCTTTTTCTCAAGCAAAACTCGCACTGAAACCAACCAGGGGATGTGCCTCAGTAAAATAAATTACAAAACATTTTCCATCTAACAGGCTTTCCTAGGGTGATAAACGCACAGGTAGGCCCCAAAAATATTGTTCTTTGCATCGCTTTAAAGGACTCAGTAAAGAAATCAGTAAAGCAATTGTACGTGTTATATTTGCAGCGGAGACAAGTTTGGGTAATCTTCAAAGGAAGGCTTGTTGGCGAGGCAACCTTTTATTCCGCCTGTACAAAGTGGGGAAGGATTTGAGGGCCTTGTGTTGATTTTATTTTTATTTATTCGCTTGGTACAGCAGCTCGGACAAAACAGGTGGAGCGGGTTTTATTCATTCAGCTCTGCTCACTAGGCAAAAGGGAAACACTTTTAAAACGGTGAAAGCCTGAAACTTGCTGTTGGGATCATATTTGAGTTTCTGTAACCCCCAAGAAAGTTCGAAGAATTAAAGAAAAAAAAACCCCAAAGAAAATGACTTTAAAAGACCACTTACATTTCGCAAAAACCCAGCGATCTGTTGCCATCTGTTATTCAAACTCACCTCCAAAGAGACCTTATCACTCTTTCACTTCCCCTGCTCAGCTATTTCCTTGTGACCTCTCTAAAGAGTTTTCTTAATATTAGACCCCCTTTTCCAGTGGCTTTATGGATTCACGTGTATTGTGTTCACTGAAGAGGATCATACACCCAGGCAGGCAGAGCAGGGTTAAAATTTTAAGGGAAAAATTCGTTGTTTTTATGTGAAAATTAGTTAATCGCTTACGCTGGCACCAGTTATTGGCATATAAAATTAAATGATCGCCATCACGTTTATTTTCAGTCTGCTAAGGCAAAGCGGGCTGCCCTTTCATTGTCTTTATTTCGCATTAATTCACAGGCAAGAACTGCAAGGATCGTATTTTGCTTAAATAATTACGTACTAGCTCAGAGGAGCTAGGCTGTGCCTGGATTATTATTGCTCCCTGGCAGGGGGCAATAGGATCGTAATTATTTGAATCGCGCAGGAAATATAATCCTGTCTCCTATCTTGGGCGCCTGGTGAGGAAGATTTTCTCTACCCAAGTACCCATCTTTGCGGTGTTTCTGCTGCACCTTGGGCTCGGGCGCCTGGCAGCTCATCCGGGCGCTGTATTTTTGCCTGTGGTCCCCGAGCTCGTTATTAATAGGAGAGCCTGTCAACTTTATAGTGCTGTTCTGCATATCATCGTCTATAAAACCTATTAGTACTGCCACATTCATTAGAAGCTGCAAGATCCAGGCGAGTCAGCTCTGAGACAGCTGCAGACGTGTTTGCAATGGCGTGTTGCTTTCGCGCAGGCGAAAGATGCATGAAATAGTGTTACAAACTTGTAAACAGAACCGCTTGATGGTGACATTGTTTTTTTGTTTTATGCTGGGGTTTATTTGGGGTTTGGTTTTTTGTTTTGTTTTTTTGCTCTGCTTGTTCGTTTCTCTGCTGTGCACGTCGTTGCACTGGCAATCTGCTCCGAGAGCCCTGTCTTGGAATAAATCCACGCTCCCCCCGCAAAGAGATGTGTCCTCTGCAAACAAAAATTATAAAGCATTTCTGCCTGACACGTGCGATTAAAAAAATATCAGCAGTCCTGGTTGTCTCCGGTACCCGGAGGACTCTACCGCACTCAGCCCAGTAAAAGCTGGATGACGATCGATAATGAGAAATAATTTTAATCATTTCCAGGGCACGCAGGCGCCTGGGTGCGAGGGCAGAGGAGTAAATACGCATGTGAAATCAGTCGGGAGACACGGAGACCTGGAAAGTGATCATGAGCAGATGGCTTTCTCCTTTCATCTGGATACGATGATGGGGACCAGGAGGAGAAGGCTTGGTTGATACCCTATATGGGGGTGGGCACTTGAGCATTATATTGGGGCATTAGTTGGTGCTAAGAGGCAGCCTGGACATAGGATTATGTATTTTCCCCATTAAAGGCTCCAATTCTGCAAGATACTTGAGCAAGTGCCAAACTGTGGACACCTGAAGACAATTTCGTAGGTTTCATAGATTTCATAGACATTTGGGCTGGATGGGACCCAGGAGGATCATTGAGTCCAGATCCCTCATAGGATCCCAGCAAGATAAGCATCCAAATGTCTCTTGAAGGCGTTCAAAGTGGGTGCTTGAACCCCCTCCAAGGTAGTCTGTTCCAAACCTTGGGGACTTAGACAGTGAAGAAGTTCTTCTTTATGTTCAGCCTGAACTGGTCCTGGTGGAATTTGTGACCGTTCAATCTTGTCATCCCTTGGGGCACTCTGGTGAACAGATGTTCCCCCAGATCCTGGTGAGCACCCCTGATAAACTTATAGGTGGCCACCAGATCACCCCTGAACCTACGCCTTTCCATGCTGAAGATTCCCATGGGTCTCAGCCTCTCATCATAAGGTCTGTTTTCCTGACCTCTGATCATGTGGGTGACTCTGCACTTAAGAAGTTCACTCTGGTTTAGAAGGAGAGATAAGGGCAGAGCCCTGTAGGCATCTCTTTATGGATCCAGAAGATAGAGTTTGAGTCTTGCTGCCCCAAAGGGCTGTCCCCTGTTGACTCAACTGCAAGGGGTACCTGCTCATTCAGGCAGGGGAGTGGAAAGCAGTGGCCTTGCTCATATTAGTCCAAAGGGTTGCTAGGCTTGGGAGTACCTTTAACTTGGCTGAGAGCTGAGCCTAAGTCTCTTGCAGAATATGGGCCTGAAAACCAGGTAAGGGTTCTTGCTCAAATTAAATTGTCTGCTGCCCTTTGAAGAAGAATGAGGTTACCATGGAATCCGGTATTGCTTTGAATTAGCATGTGTAGATCAAGGGTGGAGGAAAAAACATCTCTGGTGGGAGAAATAGTCTAAGCACAAATAATAGCTGTGAAAATAACGCTTAAACTGTAACAGCAGATATAAAATGTTAAACTTGCTCCTAGTGAAGTCAGTGGCAAAACTGACACTTAGACGGGAATGCAATGTGATTCCCACATACTGGGTACGGTATTATCATAACTGTTAGTATTATAAAGCAATTTCCAATAAAATAGTGGCATTCTTTTTAATTTCACATTGTACATTGTAGTTGAACTGAAATGTACTGGTATTAAGCTAAATAGGCTACAGAAAATGTGAACCAATTCCAAATCCTTTATTTTCTTTGTATTGTAAAAGTGATTCCAAGCATCAATACAGGTAGACGTGGGGATTTGGAAGCTTTGGCATGCACAACTTCACGCTGTCTGAGATGCAGGCCTCTAAAATGGGTGACTGTGTCTATGTAATACGCACAGCCAAGTCAGGGTAGTGCAAGGATCTTAAAATGATGTGTGATTAATTTATTAAAACCTGTATTAAATTTTTAGTAACTTCCATTTTGAGGTTCAGTATTTCCCTGGTGAATCATTTATAAACACCAATATAAGCCCAAGTTTATATAGGGCAAGGGCATACATGCATCTAAAAATGACTGATGTTTCATGGAATGAAGTGCAGATCAGGCCTGCAGCACACTTGCTGTTGCAATTCTTTGTTTAAAAGTCAGTTCCTGAGAAACAAAGACAATCTTTTTTTTTCTTCTGGAGCAACAACAACACACAAACCCTCTCCAGATCTTGCTTGGCTTTTTATGCTAACAAAATATATTGCAAAATGAAAGCCTGTGCTAACATTAGTTCCTTTAATATTGAGGCTTTGATATTAGAAAAGCTGATTTTTCATACTTAAAATTAGGTTGGTTATATCCACACAAACCTCTAGTAGACATGCTTTTACACCATGTCAAACTTTGCCTCACCTGATTTAGTTAAATGTGTTAAATTTAGTGCATCAGGCTAAATTGCTTTAAGCACAGGTCTCACTAGATGTAGCATGACTTAAGGCTTTGCACTGGTGTAATTTTAGTTAAGCTGCTGCAAGTTTTCTAATATAGATGAGTGTTGGCTTTCAGTGTCTAAATCTAGTTGAAATGCAGGCTCTTACAGCTTAGATACTTCAGTTATTTAGATGTCAATTTCCAATGTGAAATATGCTTACATCATTTTGGGAAAAAAGATCTGAGCCCTTAAGCCACTGAGGAACTCTGGAAAATTTTACCTAAGGTTTTATTGGACCAAATCTTCTCATTTAAGCTGATACAACGCAGGAATGATGCCACTGAAGTCCCTGGGTCAAAATCTGCTCTCATTTATTGACATCTAAACATAAAACATTTGCACTGAGATGATTAAAGGTGGTGTGAAAGAAAAATCTGGCATTGCTTTTAAATGTGTATACAGTAGGAAGCCCCAATCCCTGTAAATCACTCTCTTACTAGCCAAAACAGCTCATGATCATTCTGTGTGCCATTCATTATATGTCCCCTAATTTATCTCCTCTTATATATTTCTCCCCAACAAATGGTCCCAGCCAATGTTCTTAAGTGATTAATGATCATGGGTGCCCAGCTCAAGATACTTGAATAGGGCTAATTTACAGAGGGTAAGAGTCTAACACTTTCTGAAATCAAACCTCTCTAAAATGTCTCAAGCTGGCCACCCAAACATGGAGCTGCACAAAAGCAATAGCTGCTTTTAAGGATCCTGGATTCTTTTTTAATTCAAGTGGAATCTTCCTATTCCGTCCCAACCCTCGCTTCTAAGAACTGTTATTCTCTTGTCTCTTTCTATTTCTGTTCCATCTGTTTTGAAGCAAAATGTCTAAAGCTGAACCCAACCTTCATGTTTCATGGAGAGAAGAATGAAGATCCAAAGACTCAGCTGTGTCCTTCAGAGGACAATGCATAGGCACATCTCCCCTTTCAACTTCCTCGGTGTGTTCCAAAGCCCTTTGTGTGGCCCACATCCATAGCAATGACTTTACTCTTGGTTCCTGTTCACCTGGTGGCTGCAAGAGAGACCAGTCTAAAATGGTTGCTCCACTGGTGAATGAGCATCCTGGGCACTGTAAGAACAATTATAATGCAGGGACTTAGCATCCTTCTGCTGGCACATAATCAAATTCTCCATTTCCTCATAAGTTTTTCTTCATAATAGCTGTTGGTGTCCTTTTATTTTCCACATGAGGGACTATGTTTTGTTCATGTAGTATCTTGATGATTGCTATGGTGGAACAGGGAAAGGTGTGGGTTGCAATGCAGGAAAACATGTGTGCTTCTGTATTATGGCAGGTTGCTCCACTTCATTTTGTCTTTTTGTGGCCATAGCTGTACAGGCTAGGCTATACTCACTTCAAGGATTGATCTATGATAGAAGGTGAGTCAGTAAATAGCAATGTAGACTGCAAGTGAAGGTGATTCAGGGCATTCTCATCATATTGCAGTGGGGAGGCAGGGGAATCCTTGCTTCCCCAAGGTCAGGCTCAAGATAACGCCTAATGAAATGGAAGGGGGGCAGGGTGCCCAGCTGCTCAGTGGCCATGGTGACGGTCTCTCGGTATTTGCACTGCAAACTCCTGTCTTCTTACTTTGATCTGTGCGGATCAGAAATAGTCGACAAAGCTCAGGCTGACAAGTACACCTAAGAGCAGTTGAGGGTGAAAGGAGAACTGGACACCCAGATCATGCCTCTTTCAGTAAATGACATAAAACAGTACATGAAGTCTCACAATCATATCTCGCAACCTACTAACACTTAAATGTGGGAAGCCACGGCTGACACAGACCTGAAATAAAGAATACTGAAAAAGAGCTATTAATGCAGGAAACACAACATGCAGTGAGATGTATGCTGTTTAGAAAATTAACTCCTTCTGTAGGTTCATTTACCTTAACATTTTTCATGAGAAGGGAGAAAGGGATGCCACATCTGTAGAGAGTGTATGAGACAGAGATTCCATGCAGTGGCCTCCCTCAAAAGAAGGTACATCTGTGAGGTATGCTTATGATCACGTTCAGCTGTTTTCCAATTCGGTGCTGGGATAACAGACCAGGTGTCAGCAACCCCTGGCACACATGCCAATGTGCCAAAGCGTGACATGCAAAGATATTTTGCTTGGCGTGCATGCCTCAAGGCAGACAGTGGAGAAGGGGTTGGGGCTGCACTGCCACAGCAAGGAATTAGTCCCCTCATGATTCCCCAGCCATCTGCCCCGAGGCATGCATGCACCTGCTGCTAGCAATGAGTCAAGCCAGAGCTCCACAGACCCCTGTGCAGCCACTTGCAGCCTCCCCACTGCCTGTCATAGTTGACCCAGGCTCTGGGCAGGCCCCTGCCACCTGCTGCAGAGCCCGGGCTGCTCACAGCAGGTGGTGGGGAGGCAGCAAGCATCTGCACTGGAGTCCACAGAGCCCTGGCACAGCTTACTGCTGGTGGTGCGTGCACATGCCTCTCTGGGCGGACAGCAGGGAAAGGGCATGGACTGCACTGCCACAACAAGGATTGGGTCCCTCGCAGCTTCTTTGCCATCCACCCCTGGCATACCAACGTCTTCCGAGTAGAGATTGCATGTGTTTTTGGCACTCAGCCCAAACATGTTGCCGACCCCTGACTTAGACAACTGTATTCAGAGCTAATTAAAAGTGTCATGGTGTTTTCAGCCTTATCTGGAACATGCCCATCCTCTGAGAGTAACTGGAGAATATCCAGATGGATGAAATTTGACCTTGTAAAAACAAATCCAGAAAATCTGGGGCATGATCACAAACAGCTACATCCTCTGATTTACCTGCATATACTTCTCCATCCGTCAAACACAGATTCTTTCTACATTACCGAAAATATTCACAACCTCTTCCATTCAGTTTTTGTACAGTGCTTGAGCATCTTCCAGTAGTGCATTAAGGGCTATGACTAACATCTGTCATGGTTTTTGTTTTTTTCAGCCTCTCCCCAGGGAAAGCAGTATGGGTGTACACATTGGTAGGAGTTTGGTTTGGTTTTCTCTCTTACTGAGCATGTTGCCATGTATTTAGGCTAGAGAAGACAAGATCAAAGAACTGCACCTTGTCCTTGAAGCAGAAGGGACTCAGGGTTGTAAAAGTCCTTAGTGCCTGGGAAAGTTTGTGCCTGACTGGCCTCTGAGGAACTTCTGGTTTCCCCATAAATAAGATTCAACTGAACAGTAGAGAGCTCTGTTGTGCCAGAGGATGCAAAATTGTTGATCAATCTTTCTCCTGGAGTTCTAGGGTGCCTTTTGAGATGTGCTGGCCCCAAGCCATGCAGCACCTTGAAAATAGGAGCTGAGACCTTGGGCAGGTTTGTTGTGTTCCCAGGAGCTGGTGTTCCTGAGGAGACTTCCTGCAGCTTTCTACACTACCTGGAGTTCCAAAGTGTTGCTGGCTTCTTGCCGAGGTACATCATGCTGCTGCAGTCCAGATGAGAAGCAATACATGCATGAATAACCAAAGCCAGGCCATTCTCTACTAAAATGTCACTTTGTCTCCCAGACAACCAGAGATGACACAATGCATTTTTTTGCAGAGCCTACTGTGTGAGAGTTCAGCATCACTGAGGAATCAGAAAGTATTCCTAAACTACGGCCCAAATTGACCAATTTTGGTTGTGGGTCTTCAGCAAAATAAGGCAAATGGATAGATACTTCACTGTAAGCACATACTGGAGACCCACTGACCTCATTGAAACTTAAACTTGCAGTTGAAGTGTGGCAGGCACTCTCAGAGTTTTCTAAAAACTTAAAGGGGTTACTTATGAGTTGCCATTAGGATTTAGATACCTGGCTCTTCTAGGGTCTCCTGAAAATCCTAAGCTAAACACAATGTTGAGCACAGACTTAAGCACATGTTACAGGATTTGATTAATCAGGTCCCTAGAAAATTGAGAAGGCTTTACAGATGCCAAATAAGACACTTGCCTGGCCTGTTGAATTTTCTGTGGGGTGGGTCCATGCTGCAGAAATTGTGATTTAAGGCATGATGATCATTGTTTGGTTGGTTGATTGGTTTTGGTTTTGGTGTTTCTGTTTGTTTAACTAAAGTCTAAATCCTTTAGTCTCTACCAAGATATAACTTGTATTGACTCCAGTAGGCTTTACCCCCCCTATGAATATGGATTGCAGTAGAACTTGGCCCTAAAATGGATGGCTGCAAATTCCAAAATCAATTTTGCAACACAGGCCAGTATTGATTTGCCTAATGCCCAATGCTACACATTGTGACAACTCACCCAGTGGGTTGGGAAAGTCATCTCGGAGGTAATAAACAAGAATATGGGAATGCTTATATGATCAGATCAGAACAGTGGTCCATCTACTCCAGGATCTTGTCTATGACAGTGACAGTACCACAGACTTCAGAACAGAGTTCAAGAGCACTATAGGGAACAGTGATGGAAGATGTAAGTCCAAGTGGGGAACTTTACCCACCCCTTTCAGAGAGGTTACTGTATACTGTGTAACAAGAGATTTCTTTCTTTTAACCTCATTGTTTATGTTTCAGGTTTTAATTCTATGGAACACTTAGCACAGAATAGCAAAAGTACTTTAATACTTTCTCCATCAAGTTTGAAAAGGATTACTGCAAATAATTACTAAGCTGTAGACTAGACCTCCAGCAGAATAACTAATCACAGCAAGGTTAAGTCCTAGGGCAGGTTGTGTAGCTGTTCCACACACATGCTTCACCCCACCCTCACAAGAATGGCAGGTTCCTTGTTTAGATGGGATGCCTTTGTTTTGTCATTTCTGGCCTACGAGACTGTTTATAGCACAGGAAGCCATGAATTGAGAGCACAAACTGCAAAGAGACCAAGAATTTATATCCAATCTTGGTATTTTCTTGGTAATGTCAGTGTTTGTGACCAACAACATTCATTTTGTATAAAAATATATATAAAAACACTTTTAATAATTAGAAACAAACCATAAAACTGATGCGGTTGGTTAAATTTAACAATGCATGTAAAGACCAGTGCCATGCTGGAAGGAGCATGCTAGCTATTCTTGTTAAAATTCTCCAGTCAAACAGAACCACAGATTTAGGTGAGTTCTATAATGCTAGTAGGGATCACCTTTTTGCTACACCTGTCTGTGATCTACTCTGTCTTTCTCACTTTTGAAGTCTTAAAAACACATTTGAAAAATAGTTTTTCCCCACTTTGAAAATGCTTTAAACCGCTTCAAATGCAAGATTCTTTCCAGGGAAAGACAAGCCCATATTTTAGCCTGTATAAAAAAGGCTGCCTTGCACGCACACATACCCCTTTGATCTTCAGATTATAAATGTCAGATGCTGTCCTATATGATCAATGTGCACAGTGTATTTTTTTCAGGAGCAATGAATATACATTTCCAGCATACAGTACTTAGCAGAAGTTTGTTTGCCCAGTTCTTTTACTTCTCCCTTCAGTTATACTGAAGAGAAAGTTCTTTTGTCTAAATGAGGAAACAAATAAACTTACCTCACTGTCCTTCTCTGTTAGCAGAGGGGCTCCTGGATATAAGCAAAGGGAGTGGGGGGAATTTTATGGGAATCTCTGGTTAAAGTATTAGCACATCACTGATAACAACTCTTGTTCATTATTCCTCATCCATTCTTTTCTTTTCTTTTTTCTTTTGTTTCTTTTTTTGAGAAAACCAAACCTCAAAAGGTGTTTCACAGAAACATGACACGTTTCATCCAGTTTGCAGTAAACCTGCAGAAGATGCAGCCTCTTTCAAATGAGTTACAGAAGCAACAGCTAAATAAATGTTTGCTGGAAAATGCCCCACCACAGGCTTTATGATATAGCAGGTTATAAACAAATGTTGAGAAGCAGACTGTACTCCAACAACTCAGACAATTGAGGAAGGTGGGGGACAGAGGGCACTATGTGACATTCCAACAACATCCTAGGGAAAGAAGTGGAGCTCCTCAGGGCTAGTCACTTAAGCTGGGATTTTTAAAGGAGCCAAAGGGAGTTAGATGCCCACTATCCAATGAATCTCAATAGGGATTCCAATCCCAGCCTTTCCCTATACCCGTAGTGAATGTCTACACTCTTCACATAGGGTTTACCTAAATATTGGTGGGGCCAGGGCAGTACTCTGTTCAACCCAGCTACCTATTCAGGGAGAGGAGGGGCCTATCAAATACACAGTGCTCTTACCTATGTAAGCCTAGGCCCAGAGCGTCGCTAAGGCAGAGGAAAATAGGAGAGGGAGCTTTATGACCATGTGGGGGCACACAGATTAGCCAGGAACCTACCACTGATTCTTCCAGCTCTCAGAAGCAAACCCAAAGGCAGGTACCTCCCTTGTTTCATTCCTATTAGCAGAGGAGCACACAATTGTGAAGGCAGCATTGTGAAGCCCAGCAAGCAGGGCAGTACCATCTTCATGCCCTTCGGGCTTTGCTCCATGCTCCGCTGGCTTGAACTTGCTCAGAATTTGGTGGGTAAAATGTGTCTGGTGGTCTTGGACTGTGCTCCCATTTTACAAGAGACAGTAGGTGTTTTTGAATTGTAGCTGTGATATGCTACAGCTTCCCTTGCTCTCATTTGGTAACTACCTTCAATGGCTCAGTGTCTAGTTGCAAGGTGGTATCAAGTTGGGTTCCCTAGGGATCTATCTTGGGTCCAGTATGTTCAACATTTTAATTAATTATTTGGATGATGGGATTGAGTGCATACTTAGCAAATTTACAGATGCCACCAAGTTGGGTGGAGTTGTAGACACCCTGGAGGACAGGGCTAGGATCTAGAATGGCCTGGATAGACTGGAAAATGTTCTGTAATCAGTCGGATAAAATTTGAAAAGAACAAGTGCAAAGTCCTGCATTTTGGATGAAAAACCGCATGCACAAATACAGACTGGGAAATGGCTGGCTGGCTAAAGTACTGCAGAGGACCTGGAGATTACAGTAGGCCATAAGCTGAATATGAGCCAGCAGTGTGCTCCTGTTGCAAAAAAGGCCAACAGTATGCAGGGTTGTATAGCAGGAGGGTCATTTGCAAATGAAGGGAAGTGATTCTTCTGTTCTATTCAGCACTATTAAGACCTCACCTGAAATAGTGTCCAGCTTTGTGCCCCACACTTTAAGAAGGATGTGAACAGATTGGAAAGAGTCCAGCATAGAGCAGCAAAAATGATTAGGGGTCTGGGAATCAAAGCTTATGGGGAAAGGCTGAAAGAATTAGAGTTATTTAGTCTGAGGAAGAGAAGACTGGTGGGGGAGGTGGGCATTTTATAACAATCTTTAAATACCTGAAGAGTGATTGTATAGAGAGGATGGAGATGGGCTTTTCTCTGTGGCCATAGGGACAAGAACTGGGAGCAATTGTCTCTAGCTGCAGCAGAGGACATTTAGGTTGGAGATCAGGAGAAACTTTCTGTCTATGAAGGTGGTCAAGCATTGGAGCAGGCTACCTAGAGAAATTGTGGCATCTCCATCCCTGGAAATTTTCCAGCAGCAGGTTGGGCAGAAATTGGCTGGGATAGTTTAGTCAGGGGCAGTTCTGCCTTGAGCAGGGGCTGGACTAGATGACCTCATGATTTCCCTTCCAGCCTAACTTTCCTTTGATTCTTGATTGCAATACTAAAGAGCTAAGTCAGTGACTCTCAACCAGGCCCCTGGGACACCCTCAGGTGCCCCCAAATCATTTGAAGGGTGCCATGAGGTGTGAGGAAATAAGTGACTGTGGCAAGGAGATAAGCAGATAATCTAAGCAGATAAGCCAGGGTCAGGTTTGTCCCTTCCTGGACGATCCTCCACCCATATTGCCCAGCCCCCGTGTAAGGAGGTAAGCAATGAAATATATAAATTAGCTTCTGAAATTGAGTGCCATTCAATTCACAAAGGTTATGGAGGGGTACCTTGAGACCAGTGAGTGTTGCCCTGAGTCCAAAAAGTTTGAGAACCACTGAGCACTAAGCAATACCAGTTAAAATGATCAGCACTGCACTTTGTAGCACCCAAATCAATTATATACAAACATCCATATAGATAAGGTACCTGACTGGAGTCAAAAGACTTGGGCTCTGCTCCAGACCTTGCTCCTATCCCATTCTCAGACACTCTTGGACAACTAATTTCTCTTCCATGTGACTTTGCCCTCCGGAAAGGGATTGTCTCTAACTATGGCACCCCAGTAGTGGATGGATCTTATGTTTGTGCTATTGCAATTATTCTACCAAATAACAGAACCTGCCTGTTTATCCAAAAGTAAATTGGGTGCTAGCAAATGGTACAAAGCACATCATTTGGACTTTGCCAATGGTCATACAGAAGACTTACCAATGGTCATACAGAAGGTCAGCAGCAGTGTCTGGAATAGAGCCCAGGTGTCCTGACTCCCCGCTCTATGTACTGAATCACTTTTAACTGGGGAGCCCTGTCCAACCTTCATTAACTCTTCTCACACCTGGGTATACTATGTTTTTGCACTCGGCTGTTTCTTTATGATCTGTGATTTTCAAATTGTGTTCTGTGGAGCCCTGTTGTTCTGCAATAGGACTTCAGAGGTTCTGCCGAATGGTGGAATAGTCTCGGAAGTGGTGAACCAACATTGCCAGGCCAGGTTGCCTAGTTTGGTGTCAGTCTTTAGGATAGAGGTAGGGGATCCATGGCAGATGAAGTGATACGGAAGAGTTCCATGACTTAAGGAATTCTGCAAACCACTGATCATGATAGTGAATATTTTGCTATTCATGGAACATTTCTCAGAACCTCTAGATCTGGAAGATGTAAGAGTGAACCCTTAATATCTTCAGAAGACTACCCCTCATCTGCGTACTGTTGGAGTTTAAGATCATAAGGACATAAGCTTCTTGCACCTTCTTCAGAAGCATGTGGAGCTGGCTGCTGCCAGAGACAAGACCCATGGTCCAGCTAGACAGACCACAGATCTGAGCTGGTGAGGCCACTTCTGTCTTTCAAAGCTCCCCTCCCATTTGAGATGTTTGAGAGCTCTCGGTATCTGATGTATAAAATCTTGAAAAACACACACTAAAAGGTAATCTGCATACATTTCAAATAGTTATTGGTATTGTTCTCTTAGCCCAAATAGCCTTTGCTTTTCCTTATGCTTGTGGAACCCTGATTGCAGCAGTTCTAAGACTTTCTGTTTCTTTGGGGACTTTCTGTTGTTTTAGGCCTCAGGGGCTAGTGGTTACAGGCCTCTTATTGTTTTCTTTTTTCTTCTTTACTTACCTTGATGTCCAATTTTAATTTCTCAAATAGCCAATTTGGAACCCTTTCTAGATCAAAGCTCTCCCTGCCCTCTGCCAATCCCAGCATTTCTAAATACTCTGTCTTGTGCTTTCTACTCCATGTGCCAGGACCCCAGCAGGGCTAAATTAGCCTAGTTGAACTTGAGCCAATAACTTGGAGTCAGGATTATTACATTTGCTCTGAATGTTTCAGTCTTGATTTCTCTCTTGCTTTCTTGTTTATTTGTTGGCTTAATTGTTTTTACTCTAATGCAGAGGCAATTTCAGAGATGTTGGGGTTGAAAACACTTATTACTCTGTTCTCTGTACCTCTCAGAAATTGCTCTCCATCATCAAGCCTACGGGGAATATGAAAGTCAAAGCAAGATTCCAGGGTTCACAGTGTCCATTCCTGTCAATGCAGCTCTATTTATCTTCAATCTTATGTCCTTTCTTGGAGTGCTTTTGGCAGCCTTTTCTGACATCTGTGCTCAACCATCATCCAGGCGCATTCCACTAAACCTAAGATTACACAAATGGTTGAAACAATGTGAAATACATAATGTAGAGCTGTGGATGCACTGAGAGCTTGCATTATCCTGTTACATTGAGCTCCATGTTCACCACAGGAACCCTCAGGCAGCTCCAATATACCATGGCAGGACAAAATTCATGATTTAGGAGATCTCCTCCTATAAAATAATCAGGCATTCTGACTGGAGAGAAGCTACTTGTAAATCTCCTTCACCACAATTCTTTGAATCAAAGCAACCAACCCCACTTCCCCCTAGAACATGAAGATTCTGGTTTCTGTATAGGTGTTTCTTCCCAAAGCACTCAGTTGGCCTGACTCCGCTCCTAACTGGATTTCAAAAGCCAAAGATGAGTGTTTTCAAAAGCCTGCCTAAAGGGTACATATGTGTAGCTATGAACAGATATTGCATTTGTCCCAAAATAATCCATTTCCTCCCAGGACAAATCGCAATCGGTCAGACTTCCAGGTCTCCTGCCCTGGGACAGACCCCCAGAAAGTTTGTAGGTTAATATCCACTAACAATCTTTAATAAACAATTTCACAGGAAACTAAACAGATGAAAAGTGCCACAGAGGTCCTTGCCTGAAACAACTGGAAATTAATCACAATGCCATTGCTGTTGTTTTTGTTACAGTCGGAGATAGTGCAAAAAGGGTTCAAAGTTATTTATTTTCAAATAAAAACAAGAAATCAAGATCCCATGAATCATGCAATCTAAAACCCTGGTCAGCAGCTCAGATGAGTGCTAGCGCAGAGGATTAAAGAGGCTGTCAGTAGCCCTTAGTAGAGCGTACCTACACTGCCAGTTGCAGAGCTGTGGTGGAGAGGTATAACTCCCCTCATTCACTTCCATGGATCTTTAGCTTCACCCTTCTTTTCTTACATGACCTACAGCACAGCTAAGCTAGCATGAAGAGGGAACGTAAACTGCACCAAGAAATCTAACCCATTGCACTGAGCCAGGAAGCAGCAGGGATCAATTTATGATTCACAAATAGGCCCTTGGTCTCTATTGGAAAATAGTAATCCAGCTCAGTAGTTTTCATTTTAAGTGCAAAGGAACAATCCACCCCTATGCAGAGCTGGTCAACATTTCTATGTCATCAGAATGAAGCTAAGGGAACCTTACAGGCTGCATAAACCTTGTGCCACTTATCTGCACAGGGACCATTTTTTTAATTTGCCTTGTTGAATACCTGGGCCTTTCTTTATGATTTTCTTCTTGTTCATCCTGCACACTGCTGGGCAGAAAGCATCCTTTGATGTCAGCCCCAAGTCTCTTTCCCTTAAGTACCTATTTTTTTTAAAAGGATGCTGTCCTTTCATTTTAGGTTCCTCAATTACATACTTGTACTAGTACACCTTTTAAAATAAGGAATCCAAGCAATTAAGCAATGAAGATAAGCTAATTTGTTCCAGCTTCCTTTGAGCACTAATAGAACCATAAATATGGCTCAATCCTGACAGTTGCACAGTCAAATCTTCTCTGACACTCAATGGGAAATTTGTGGCAAGCTCATTCTATATAACCAAAATATTCAGCAGAATACCTGCTCATCCATCTGTATCAAGCATACTGCAAATGTGGAGTCTTTCCATAGAAATCTATTGCTTTGCACAAAAGCTGAGCCTTTTATTTTCAAGACTTGATGTCTTTGAAAGACCCTATGGATCAATGGATAATACCCTGGTATAGGTTACAAGAGATCTGACCTATATTGTTGGTTTTGCATTGACTGTGGGCAAGTTGGCCTATATTCCTTCCCTCACTTGCAAAGCTGTTTGTGATCCCAGAGGAAAACTGCCATATAAGTGCTAGGGTTGATTTTACTCTGTTTTGCAAAGAAAACATTCCAAATATGACTAACTTCAGACTGAATCAGTATTAAATTCTGGCAAAATTGTAGCCTATGGAGCCTGGCTGGTAGTGCGGTTCATAAAGCATGGAAGAGATTTTGTGTGTGGATGGGGAGTATTTTACACTCATGCTAAGTGGAGCATGGGAAATTCCTTCACTCAAATCAAGGCCATAGAGAAGCTGAAACAAAAACTCATTCACCTCAAAGAAGCACAGACTCTGAAAATGAAACTGCTTTAATGTTAACTGTTAGACTGCTGGTTGTCTTTATACCTCTGGGCCGGCCCAATGAAGCAACCTGGTTTCCTTCCAACAGGCAAAGAACTCATAATGTTAGCCCTACAGTGATGCTCCTTGGTCTTGGTAGCTGGAATCTCTTTGGAGAGAGAGACTTCTACAGAGAAGTGTCTTGGAGCTGCCATCTCCAGCACTATCTGGTCAAGTTAGCCATGCTGCAGTGTAAGGCTCTGCATTCAAATCACTTTTGTGGCAGTCTCACAGAGTGAAAAGCATAAACATCACCAGCAATTAATCAGTCTTGGGCTATTTAAATCAGTGGAACTATTTGCCTTCTCTTGTAACTTATCAGAAGTAGCATGGTCCAGAAGATAACTCCTAGACTAGGATTTAGAAGACCGTATCTTCTCATTCTGACTCTGCTACGTTACCCTATGGATTTATCGCTTGCCATGTGCATCTGTAACACCAGTATTGATGAAGTCCTAATCCTGGTTGGGGTTTCTGGGTGTTACAACAATGCTAATAATTAGTGTGAAAGTCAGATCTGTAGTGTCAGCTACAGAGCTGGATACCTGCAGTCCGGTTGGTATGTGAGGTTTTGTGGGATTACTGATGAATTTGATCCAGTTCACTTCTACTGCCACAGTGGTGTTTTTATCAAAGCCTCCCTTGAGTTTGGCAGAAAGATTTGAAGACAGATGCTGGCATGGGTCAAAGTAAAATGTGGGGGAAAGGGAAGATCTAAATAATATATAAACTTTTCCCTGTATCATGCTCTGCCACCCTCACTTATCATTGAAACCTCAAAGACATTGGGCAAGGAAGCCCCACTGATTCTGGAATAAATCTGTAGTGTTTGCATTAATATTTAGGCCAGATTTCTACTACTTCTATTTACACAGAGATCCAGCAAGGTAATTAAGCAAGTTCCTAATGTTTTGTCCATTAGCTCTTGCTGAAGCATCTTGTTGAATCAGGAACCTGAGTTCTGTTCAGTAAGAAAATCAAGAGACAGATTTAAAATGTAAAATCAAAGACTACCAATGGCCCTTAGATACTAGGCATTAAGACTGTTTCCCCTTTCTTGAAAAATGCATGGCTTACAGAATATTGCACAGCTTTTTTAAAAAAAGTTCGTTTGGTAGGGGTAAGCATTTTTAATATAATTAGCATGAATGAATGGTAAACCATGGAAATGTATTCAGTGTTAGCCCCTCTATTTTCTGTGAAGCACATCCAGACAGTTCAAATTTGAAGGAAGAATTCCCTTACCTGGGGAATACTTGAAGGGTCTGATATTGGAGGCCCAAGTGACTTTTTAAAGTTGTTTTTAATTAAATAAAGGCCAAAGCATTTGAGCTCCCTGGGTTGGAAATCTGTAGATCCTTTGCCTATTTGAAATAAGGTGTCTGTTGTCATCAGAATCCTAAAAGACAATATTAGCTGGTCCAATTTTCACCTAAGTCTTCTCCCTTTTGTTTTCCAAATCATTCCTGCTTCCATGCACCTCCTGCACTGTAGCCTTTCCTGGCCTCCCCTCAATTTGGAGAACACCACCAGCCAGGCCTCAAAGACTGCCTCCTGCTAAGAAGGACCATGAAGGCCAAGGGGTGAAAATGATTTAGAGAAGGGAGAGGCACCATCTACTTATTTCCCTCTCCCTATTTTGAAACAAAAAGTGGAAAAAACACACATACATTTGCTGTGGCTTTTCCCCTTCTTTCCCATTTTTCTTCCTTTGTTTTTGTCCCACTCTGAGTGTAAAATCCAAAGAGGAAACCCAGGACCCTCCTAAATTCTGCATGGAGAGTGGATAGGCAGAAGGGAGAAACTCCCCAGCTGAGCTGATGGAAGACATCTGCTTTCAAATCTTCCCTGTTCAGCCAGAATTCTCCCAAGACAAGAACCCATCTCCTGACAACTGTCTCACTATCTGCTGGCAGCCTCTCACTGGTGCTGTTATCTCCCCATCGCAGTCCCTGGCTACCACCTGCCTCCACAAGAGAAGCAGCCTTGGGTCCTTTAAAATGAAACCCCTGTGTTTTCTACAGCTACCCTGCGATTGCAGCAGTAGAATCAGACGGGAAGCAGGAGGAGGAGGGGAAGAACTGGGGTTTGAATACAATGCCCCGTCATGATTAAGGACAATGTATTATTCTGCTTTCCATCACCTAATGCATCCAATGCTTTGCAAAGCACCCCCACCAATGCCAAACAAAAATGGCATGTTGTGCCGTGTGTGCGTGTGTCCCTTTTCATCTCTCAATCAGGGAAACCCAATCCAATAACCCTTTTAGTGCAAATCAGGATTTCTTCCCCATTAGTAAGCTATTACCATGTGTATATATGGGTCTCCCAGAGCTTATGCTAATTTGTCAGCAACAATGGGGCAAGGTTTTCTTCTCCTCCTGGGGTGGAAAAGGTGTTGCTTTGTGTCCAAAGAGGAAAGGGGGATGCTGCTTATGTATGTCCGCTGGTTGATGCTGCAGAGATTTTTTAATTCACGGGGACACAGCAGGAGAAAGAGAGAGAAAAAACCAGATAAAACCAGATAAGCAAACAAGTAGCTCTGTCCCTACCCCTTAGAAACTGCAGCCCCCAGCATCCGATCTGATCCCTGCCAGCCTGGAAATTTATAACCATGCAAGAAACCGGGGGAGAAGTCGCTGCCCAGAGAAAGATCACGTTTTTGCTGACAAACTGTGACTAAACTGAAATTATTAGACTTTTTAACGTTAAAGTCGTCTCCAAAAAGGTCGTCGTAATTTTTACAGTAAATCTGCCCGGCGGTTTCTGTTTCCAAGGGCTGAATCATAAATTTAACCTTCCCATTGTAACGCGTTTTCCCCTCATTGAGTAGCGGGGGACATTATGGTCAATCTTGAAATGTGTTTCCAAAAAGGGTTCAACTTGCTGAGATGAAAAAGGTAATCTTACAGTAAATGGATTTGGGCTGTTAATGGAAGGGGGGGGGGAGGACCCTACGGATCATAAATTAATATCCCCGGTTCAGTTTACTGAAGTTTCATTAAATGCTTTGAAATCATAGCGAAGAGGAGGATTTTTTTCCCTCTACACTTAAAACTAAGACGCTAAGGTTTCTTCTCCATTAGCTCACGCTGTCTTCAGTTATTGCTAAACACTCGCTCAGTTGCCCCCTATTAAAAACTGGCGGGGAAACACGTTTCTTTACAAATGCCCGGGTGCCACTAGTCGAGTTATTTCTAACCCAAGCCGATCTCCTGCTACAAGGCAGGGCGATGTGACCATCCCAGCGAGAAGAGCTGTCCGCATTGGCTTCAGATCCGAAGTTCAGTACTAGCCTTTGAAGCCACCGATGAAGGAAAAGTTCCCGAAAATTATATATATGCACTA
>NW_017728943.1:1008032-1069578 GCF_001723895.1 Crocodylus porosus | reverse complement strand
TATCTGCTGGCAGCCTCTCACTGGTGCTGTTATCTCCCCATCGCAGTCCCTGGCTACCACCTGCCTCCACAAGAGAAGCAGCCTTGGGTCCTTTAAAATGAAACCCCTGTGTTTTCTACAGCTACCCTGCGATTGCAGCAGTAGAATCAGACGGGAAGCAGGAGGAGGAGGGGAAGAACTGGGGTTTGAATACAATGCCCCGTCATGATTAAGGACAATGTATTATTCTGCTTTCCATCACCTAATGCATCCAATGCTTTGCAAAGCACCCCCACCAATGCCAAACAAAAATGGCATGTTGTGCCGTGTGTGCGTGTGTCCCTTTTCATCTCTCAATCAGGGAAACCCAATCCAATAACCCTTTTAGTGCAAATCAGGATTTCTTCCCCATTAGTAAGCTATTACCATGTGTATATATGGGTCTCCCAGAGCTTATGCTAATTTGTCAGCAACAATGGGGCAAGGTTTTCTTCTCCTCCTGGGGTGGAAAAGGTGTTGCTTTGTGTCCAAAGAGGAAAGGGGGATGCTGCTTATGTATGTCCGCTGGTTGATGCTGCAGAGATTTTTTAATTCACGGGGACACAGCAGGAGAAAGAGAGAGAAAAAACCAGATAAAACCAGATAAGCAAACAAGTAGCTCTGTCCCTACCCCTTAGAAACTGCAGCCCCCAGCATCCGATCTGATCCCTGCCAGCCTGGAAATTTATAACCATGCAAGAAACCGGGGGAGAAGTCGCTGCCCAGAGAAAGATCACGTTTTTGCTGACAAACTGTGACTAAACTGAAATTATTAGACTTTTTAACGTTAAAGTCGTCTCCAAAAAGGTCGTCGTAATTTTTACAGTAAATCTGCCCGGCGGTTTCTGTTTCCAAGGGCTGAATCATAAATTTAACCTTCCCATTGTAACGCGTTTTCCCCTCATTGAGTAGCGGGGGACATTATGGTCAATCTTGAAATGTGTTTCCAAAAAGGGTTCAACTTGCTGAGATGAAAAAGGTAATCTTACAGTAAATGGATTTGGGCTGTTAATGGAAGGGGGGGGGGAGGACCCTACGGATCATAAATTAATATCCCCGGTTCAGTTTACTGAAGTTTCATTAAATGCTTTGAAATCATAGCGAAGAGGAGGATTTTTTTCCCTCTACACTTAAAACTAAGACGCTAAGGTTTCTTCTCCATTAGCTCACGCTGTCTTCAGTTATTGCTAAACACTCGCTCAGTTGCCCCCTATTAAAAACTGGCGGGGAAACACGTTTCTTTACAAATGCCCGGGTGCCACTAGTCGAGTTATTTCTAACCCAAGCCGATCTCCTGCTACAAGGCAGGGCGATGTGACCATCCCAGCGAGAAGAGCTGTCCGCATTGGCTTCAGATCCGAAGTTCAGTACTAGCCTTTGAAGCCACCGATGAAGGAAAAGTTCCCGAAAATTATATATATGCACTACATTATGTATGATTGATGTACACCTGTTATATAGTCTGGGTTAGTATATCTGGCAAATATCTGTTAGCTTTGAATGAATGTATTTTTCATCGATCCCAATATTTTTAAGGAACTCAGCTAGCTGGATCCTCGCTGGCTGGGCTCACACCAAGACTCCGCACCTCCCATTTCTTGTGTGTGCTCTCTAATAAGGACTGAACCAGCCTGGCAGCAGTGTGCCAAGCCCCCTGCCCACAGTTGGGCTCCCACAAGCAGGCGCCTTTCTTTCTCCAAGGGGCCTGACCTTCACAACTGCACATTCCCTACGGCCATCCCTGGAGCCCAGCTACTGTGGGCACTTCACCCTGCCAGCGGGATATCCAGGTGCTGCAGGGGCAGGCTGCAGGGCGCTACCGAGAAAACAGTGGGTGCATCCTTAAGGATGCCGCTTCCCAGGATGAGGCACTTGGAGCTGAGGTCTCGCCTGCAGGAGGAGGGGGGGATGCAACACCCACATCGAGACGACCACCTCTCCGTGCCCCACGCGTCCGTGGGGCTGCCTGTGTGTTCACTCCGTTGTTCTCAGCGCCCCGATTTAAAAATCCCTTTGTTTTCCGAGGGAAGGTTTTTATTTTATTTGTGCCATTTTAAGCAGTACAGCTGAGCCCTCCGGAGGAGGAGGCAGGCGTGTTTTCTCCAGAGAGAAAGAGTGGGAATTATTCCGAAGTAAATCCCAAGCACGTGGAGCCGGGCGATGGTTACAGAAACAAGCGACTCCCAAGCGGGGTAAGCGCGTGGTAACTTGCCCCACTGTCACCGAGCCAGAAGGACGCTTCCTGGTGTGACCTGCGCATGCAGCGCAGGGCTGGAGACATAGGGCTTGGGTCGCGGGAGTTACTGGTGGAGAAGTAGGAGCTGCCCCCACTTCCAGCTCCGGGGCTAGAAAAGGGTCCGTTCAACGATCGGTTACATTCAATGATCGCTTGGCATTTTTCATGTGTCAGGTATCCAGGTTGTAGCCGTGTTGGTCTAGAGGCAAAAGGAATCAGAGCTCGTGATAGAGGCGATATCTTTTATTAGACTTAGATTTTTGCAAAATAATAAAAATGATAGTAATCATGATATATTAAAATAAAGTCCCCCCCCCAAAAAAATCTAGTTGGTCTAATAAAAGATATCACCTCTACCACGAGCTCTGAATCTTTTGGCATTTTTCATCACATTTCCCCACCCCTTGGATTTCTCTGCCCCGGACAGCCTGACTGTGGACAATCAATGTAACCCTCCCCCCGGCCCTCGGTGACTGCCAGTCCCGGGGACACTTCCACCTTGTGCCGCCCAAGGTGGAAGTGTCCATGCATCGGACACGGATACACAGAAACGCTCGACTTCCCACGCGTCGCCGGCAGGACTGCTGCTACGGGAGGGATTCCAGTGGAAGAGCATGTTAGTAAAATATCCCTCATATTCCCTTCATTTCTTTCCACATTTTTCACAAAATAAACAGAAACAAAAAAAAAAATCCCTTCTAAAGGCACTGTAGAAATGTTACCTGCACACGGAGCTGCTTTTGATTTATTTTGAAGGTCCATAACTTTTGAAGGGTATTACCAATCTTGAGAGATTCGCAGCACCTTGTCCTTTGCCACAGAAAATACTAATCACAACGTCTATGCAAAATCCCACTTTCAACACTGCTCCTTGTCCGATAATTGACTCTTCTGGCTCTGACCCAGTTACACCATTTCAAACGGGCGATCGGATTTTTTTCTCTCCCGAGTCGTACCTACATAATAACACTAAAGATTTTCAAAAGGCATTTTCAGAAGGGTTATGATTGCACAAACGCTCCCGTTCTCTGTAAACGACAATAATGATCGCATTAAAGACTGAAAAAAATTATTACAGGCGTGCGTACCCTGCAGCTTTTCTTCCTAGAGCCAAAAACCAACCTCAGCCTATAAATATGTATCCACTTTTCTGTCTACAAATGCCTAAACGAGGGCACGCTGGACTCTTATTTACAGTTACAGTTCTCACTGTGTTCATTTATATGTATTTAAATGCATGTATGTGCACTGGTTTGGGGGGTTTTCTGGGGTCTATATTTGGCTGGTGGGAAAAGGAAAGCCGGTAGGATTGAACCACGATTAAAAAGTTGCGGGTCAAGATAGGGTCGACAGGGTCTCGAGATGGAAGGTTTCATAAGGAAAAGTAAAAAAGGAAATCACTTTCCCCGCTAAGTGAAGGGAGAGGTAGAGCGGAGCTGCCTTTGAGTTCAAATATTTCATGTTGACACTTTAAACCCTGCTCAATTGCCATCTTGATGAAAAACAAGGCTGTAACTCCTGAAACTTGACAGAATTAGGCACCTCGCTCTCTTTTCTCGTGCAAAAGTCAAGCTTACTATTATTTCAGTCGCTTATTATTATTATTATTATTCAAAATTCCCGTTGCGCATCAGCTTGGCTCTTAAACAAAGACACTATTAAGCCTGCAAACCTGGCTGAAAACATTTTCTAACACATCGCAGCCAGGACAGACTGAGAAAGAGCCGTCTGTCCCACACATTCGGCGCTTGTTCCAGCCCAGCCCTCCGGAGGCTAGGCTTGTATGTGCCACACATAATCAACCTATACCCAAAAAGAAAATCATTACTGATCGGTTACTGTTTACCAGTTTATGAATTTCCCTCTTTGGAACCGACAGCAACCTTTATCTTTTCGTTCCTATTCGAAGTGTTTCTTACTTAAAATTGAGGAGTTAAAACTTTTGTCCCCCTCCCTCCCCACCAAAATCCAAAGCCTGGTTATGTATTTATTATATTGCATAAGTGTTTAATATTTACTGGGCAGCTACAAAAGACAAAACAACAAAATGAAAACACTGCATCGTGAATTTAAGTGCGCATGGATTGTGTCAAGAAACTTAACTGGAAATGCAGAGTTTATTATTTTAATCCGAGCACGATTCGTTATGTGGTGGTGTTGAAGCAACCCCAAGGGTCATTTAGTCTAGATCCCTTCAAAGATACAGGACCTGCAATTCCTAATATTCTTAATTCCTGTGATTATTTTTGATCGATTATTGTTCTTGTCGCTGTTTCTGCTGCTGCAGATGTTACACTGCAGTCCCCGGTCCGGAACAAATACGCTAGAAGCAAACATTTAAAGAAAAGGAAATAGAAAAACTTGAAAATTAAAATGATCTGTGAAGAATCAGGAAAGAAAGACTTGACAAAAATATGGAAAATCCAGGCTGCATTGAACCTCGGAGTGATGGATGTTTGCAGTAGCTGTTTCTGGATGAGGAATATGTGGATATTATAACAGGGGGGACTTAGAGAATGTAAGCAAGCTATTTCCTCCAAAGCCTTCAGCTAATTTATAATGTATGTGCAGGGAACAAGGTGAATTGTAAGAAGTATTTGTTATTTGAATGAAAAAGTCAGCGATATAATATTTAAGACTGGAAACACTACCACTGATAATGATAAATACCACTAATATTATCAAAATAACAATCACCTTTAGGATTGTGTTTCATGATAAGCAAGAACTTCTGAAGAGGAGGCACATTTCCTTGGGGGATGGGGTGCCTGTGTTGCAAATTCATGAGTAGATGGGTATGAATGCACATATGTATGTGTTTGGGTATATATACATGTATGTGTCTGTCAGTGTGTATAGATGTGTCTGCTTGTGTGTCAGCCTCTCTGGTGGGGGAGGGAAACAAAAGGTGGCTTCAGTTTGCCCATGTGTGTTACAGACTAGATTGATAAAGCTAAGGAAAACATGCTTGCAAAGTAACTTTATTTCTCCTAGTAGATCACTGGTTGTTTATGGGAGGGTTTAGCTTTAGGCTGCAGAAAATTCAACAGCCCTTTGAAATATGTCAGAAATGTTAATAAGCTGGAGAGCCGCATTGAAGTAAAACTGCTACAGACAATAGACCATGAATGGACTGAAGGCTTTTGCCGCATACGTGGAGATAGGATCAGCTTAGGACATGTTACAATGTGGACCCAGAGGACTGCTGTGGATCTGATCCTGCAGCCTTTAGCAATCCCCAAGCCCCCATTGGCCTTGTCTAAATCAAAGTTTAAGGTGTGGTGCTCAAAAGTATTGTTTAAAAATAAAACAACCTTAACAAATACTAGGCTGGTCAAATATTTTTTTCTGGGGTGGTTTAAACAGAGATGATCCTTCTATCTTGAGCCAGGGGGCTGCACTAGATAACCTCCTGAGGGCCTTGCCAGCCTTGCTATGATTCTTCATTAAAGTTTAAGGAGAAACCTTTATCACAAAGAAGCTTCATGTGTGACCTGTTATGGAACAGACCACCCAGTCCCTTCCCCACCCATTCCCCTCCTCCAGTAAAATGTCTTGCTTTCAGGCTTCAGTAATGGGTCCTTTATTTATACTGTTTTGCTGTATTAACCCCTCCTTACCCGCTCTTTCCATCTATCTTGCAGTGGAAGGCAAATGGTTGGCTGAGTGAGGGGGATATGAAGTGGGGGGAGGGGAGGAAAGGGGAGGACGGGGTAGTATCATATCAGGAGAAAGGCAGCTTCATAAGGAGAAAAATGAGGTCACTCCTCAGCTCCCCTATGCCATAGGTTTGCAGCTATCTCAAGTGCATCTTATTTTGAGAGTGTTGATTGTGGCTTGAAGCAGTTGGCTTTTAAGTACCTGGACAGGCGCTACTCAGAGGGCTCTTCCATGCTCTACATGCCATGATCCTGAGGTTCCTTTATGATGGGCATGTTATGGCAAATAATGTTATTATCAGGAAGCACTTGGCTGTACTTGTCCAGCAGAATGCTCTTTTGGCTGAGCTAATTTACATTCATGCATCTGACAAGTTCCTCCACAGCCACTTTTCCTCCTCAGTAAAAGTTTGAAAGAGGAATGGACTTGGGTACTGTGTACTGCACAAAGTGGAATGTCCTTAATGAGTGAGCCCTTAGGCTCATATTCCTGGACCAGCAGGGGACTTATACCTGCCCTGTACAAGAATTTCAACATGACAATTTTATGAACAATCAAGAAGTGTCACATTTCTGGAATGGAAAGTGAAGCTGGATTTCTTTCAGTGGCAGGCTAATTGACTTGTTCATAGGTCATGTGGCTTCAGAGCAGTGCAAGACTCTCCTGACATTTCCTTCATAAACCTTGGTGGTATTGTTGGCTGAGGATGAGACTGGAGGCTCACCATGAAGGCTCATATTTCTTTCTGAGGCCATAGATGGGTTTCATAGACTAAAATAAATCTAAGGAGCTTCTGTACTACTAATCCCTTATAGACACCCTCACTTTCATAGTGATGGGACTGGGCCAGACCTTTTATCGTTGATTTGCATTTGACATAGTTCTTGTAGGAGAGCCTGTGAAACTGGAAAAGGACATGATGGCTGGGATTCAAGTTACAGATGTGATGTGATTTCTCTATGATGGGCCCTGAAGGGTTTCAGTAGGTCTTTGTTAGCAACTGGCTGTGCATAGTTTTTGGAATCTGCATAATATATGAATGTTAAATAAACTCCACTCCTAAGCTGGGAATCGAGGTCATATGGGACAGAAGATTTTTTGGAGCCTTTCCTTTCTAGGTGATACGACTCTTCGCAAGTCTTTCTTCTCTCCTCACACTTTGCCCACATACAAAAAGCTGGTGATTTTGTATTACAGACAATAAAATGGTGAATCATCAAATACCCTATTCAGTGAAGATGGATAATGTGCATATTTTTCTTGTGTGACTAGCAGGTCATTGGTCAGACATATATCACTGGAATTGATTTCTCATTTCAGGTAGCCTGAATCAGTGTTAACACTGAAAACAGACCTGGAATAAACCCCATTCTTGGACTGTGTATGACAGGGAGTAACTTTGTGGCCAGATCCCAAAGTGGCCAGCTCATCTGCCTAGGGCAGTCTGCCCCATTTTACCTGCTGTGACTTGGTTGTTAATAAGTCAAGTTAAATGGGAGGCTGCCCATTCCTTGCCCTGATGCCAGGGGGTGCTATCTGCAGCTCTGAACCTTCCCTACACTGTGGCCCATGCCTCACAGATGGCATCCAAGAAGTAATCATATCCTGGCCCTTAACTCCAGCCTCTCTCATTGGGCTCCATGCCCCTCACTCATACTGGGTTCTTTGCCCTACACTCAGTTGGGGCTCCTAGCTTCTGGGCTCCTTGCCTCTCACTAGGCTCCATGCTGTTTTCTAGACTTGGGGCTCCTCACCCCACTCTGGTCCTTCTGACCTTCTCACTGGGTTACACACTGAGATGTGGGGGCTAGGGATAAAATATGCCCTTCTCCACCCTTCACCAGGGAGAAAACTGGCCTGGCATCTCTTGGGGGCTGTTCCGCCATGACCAGCCCAACCAGGCCACCCATCCCTGGCAGGGTGAAGTTTCAGGTCATGCCCAGGACCAATGAGGCTGCCTCCATCCCCATAACCTCACTCTTTCCTCCAAGAAAGTTCCCAAGCCACAGCTCAGCCAGCTGATATTTCTCTCATGGCCACTGGCAGCAAACTGCTACCTCTCCCTATATAAGCCAGGTCCTAAAATAGCTGTCTGCCTCCAGTCCTTAAAGTGGCAAGCACCCGAAGGTGCACTGCCACACTGTGGTTTCTTTTTCATGGGGAAACAGAGAAATATGGAGTATATGCCATGCTGGTTGATAGAAGATCATGGATTTTAATGTGGAATGGACCTTGCCTGACCAAGAATGTATAAACAGCTTGGTAGCTATGGACAACTTTCTTTTGGGTGCAAGACTTTGTACAGTCTAAGTCATTTAAAGTTTGGTTGCCCTACGGCATGAATCTCATTGCTTTCCAGTGAATTCTGAAAAAAGCGTGCTTTCCTACAGTGCAGATACATTTTTAAATGAACTGAGCTGTATATGCACAGAGTGGTAGGGTGACATGAGGGATGAGTATGTAGATGAAATTAGTTATCAAAGTGCTTGGGAACTCCCTGCTTTTATCCCCTAGCATTCCCTGTTTTTTTCAGGCAATATTTTTGGCAGTTTCCAGAATAGCAAATTTGTGGTGGCTTCCATTGGCTTCTTACAGCTGGTAAGAATAACATCGGCATATATGTAGATTGGATGGACCAATGACCCCAAAATTAATATAGGGTCACCCATGACTGACCAGCCTTGTTGGCAAAGATGGCCCATCTGAACTTTACCAAACAGCCATTTGTGTGTCCTTTATGGACTCTATGAGGGCTGAAAACCTGCAGCCCTTAATTGCCAAATAAATGTTGGCCTTTAACTATGTGTCCTTACTACCTTTTGAGATTCTATGGGTGCCTGCCCTACCAGGCTAGTAGATCGCCTTTCTCTTTGCAATAAGCAGCTCTGATGCAAAACTGGGGTCTTATGAAAAGATGGTATAGATTGACCCCTGAGCAAGTGCATTCAGTGTAACACATTAATATATAGAATCCAGTTGTTTAACTTACCACTTTTCTGTTTACTTTTTTATTTCAGCTGACCTGCCCAGGCTTCCTGGCCCATGGCTATAAAGATATCACTGCATTTTACTCTTGGCAGGGAAATGATTGGTTGAGAAAATACATGATACTCCACTGGCTCTGTGTATGATATTTTCAGGATGCCCAGGAATGCAGCCAATGAATGCCAAGGTGTTGATCATTACAGAGCATTGGCCAATCGCAGGTTTGCTCAACTGGCCTGTTAGCTGACTTCATGTTGAACTGGGCAGAGTGCTTCCCTGGTGTTGTCTGAGCCGTTGCTATAGTGATTCTGGAGAATAGCTAAAGCTCTGTTCTTTGTCAACAGGTCCTGGAAGTTGGTTAATAAGAAGATGAAGCAGATGACTCATAGATTTGAAGGCCAGACTGCCTTGTTTACTCTCAGCGGTTTTCACCTCACCAGCACCAGGGCTGACTTATTTATTTAGCATTGACTTGGTGAGATGGTTAGAGAAAATGTTGTTGTCTAGACAACTTAAGAAAAAAACAGCCAAACAACAGCCTGAAAGCTTTCCTCAGTGAGCCACTCTTTCCAGCTGCAGTTCTAATCTACAGCTTGTTATCAAGAATGCAGACCTTTGAAATTGGTGTGCAGCTTTAATAACGCATACACCTTTAACATCCATATTGTCAGTAAGCTCTGTTACAAGAAGGGCTGGTAACCAGACCACCAAGCAGTCCAGAATCAAGATGGTACCTTTTCACATGTGCACTGCAAGCTGATGCTTCTCCATCAACCGTGTAGCTGTCAGTTGCCAGGGCAGCAAGCACGCTAAATTCCCGTAGCACCAGTTGCCTGCAGGGCTTTGCCTGGTTGCTTATAAGCAGCAGATCTTTCAGACCGCACTAGACTACTCTCAAAAGGACATGCCTCTCTGTCTAGCTCTGGGTGCCTGATTCCCTGTTCTTAGTTTCCTGGTTCCTACCTTTGATTCCTAGTTTCTCAGTCCCTGGGTCCTGCATGTTTGTTCCCTAGTGTCTTAAGTCCTACTTGTTTGTTCCTGGTGTTCTGTTCCCTGGGTCCTGCTTGTTGGCTTCCTGGTTTCATCCTTGTGCCCAGGTACTGGGTCTTACTTGCTGACTCCTTGTTCCTGGATAGCTTGTGCTTAGACTCCAGTCCAGGGGCTTAGGCCCCTGTCCTCTGAGAGCCAGCTCATGCCTTGTGGCTTACCTTGGCAATCACTCATATCTTTGCCTTGTACATCTATAGCTGCCTGCCCCAGATGTCCTAGCTAGTGACTACAGTCTGGATCCCTGCCTCCTGTTCCTGGTCTTTTGACTTGTAGTCCACTGTGCAGTAACATCCTCACGCTCCTTACATACATTCAAGAGGCAGCGTGCACTAGCCAGTGTTCACAGCTCAATGCCCTCCCCTTGGAACCCTACTTATTGACCTTTGACCTTCACTCCCATTCCTGTTTCCATCCATTGTCTCAAGGATTCAGTTGCTATATGTTTAGTGGCCTCATTTTAATTGATGGAGGCTTACAGTTTCCCAGTGGGCCTAGACCCATCATCTTTTTGTAGAGGAAATAGGCCTGGCTTGTTGTTCTACCCAGGGTGACTGTCTTTATCTTGGTCACTTACAACTCCTGGCCTCCTGACCTGCCTGTTCCTGATCCCCTGACTCTACTTGGTCCTCTTCCTTCCTTGATGTTGTCTGGGTTGTGACTCTGTAAGGTGAAGCCCTGACTACTTATGTCTTCAACATACCACTGACAGTGTCGGTGGCGGAGAAGCACGCCAAAGCTGGCCAAGCCTGGGTGGGGAGGAAGAGTTCCTTCTCGATGCACTGAGGAGCTCTGCTTCTGCTGGGCGGAAGCTCGCACATAGGTTTTATAGGCCAAATGACGTCTCTCGCATTACGGGTATTGATTGGTCAATTCTTCGCACCCACTGTTGTCGCGCGCAGGAAAATTAGAGGAGAAAAAAGGGGTCTCCGAGGGCGGGGTCAACTAGCAGGTTTGTGCTGACGGCACAGTTTTGCATAAGACAATATTAAAAATAGAATATTGTGGAAGAATGTGGCAGCAACTCTTTGTAGTTTGGTTACTTTATTATACAACAGCTGATCACAGTAGTGCTACCACAGTTGTTAGACCGTGTGGTTTAGAAGAGGGTTGTCCTATTTCCAAGCAGCTGGAGGTCACATGCCCCACAGGCTGTATCAGGGAGGTAGCAGGGATGCCTCCAGTACTGCACCATGGGTCTGCACAGTCACTCCCACCCCACTGCTGCATTGCACAGCCCCAGACTCACCCTGCAGGCCACAAGCTGGACAGCCCTGGTTTAGCAGATGGCCCATTGTTCTACTTTTGGCTGTGCATTGCTATTGGCCAAGTCATGCCTAGCCTCTGATTACACTTTGTCTTGTCTTGTATGCGAGTTATTTAGTTAAAAACGTCCTAGTTCAAAACAGCCTTTCTTGAATTTTACTGAGATTTCAAGGAAGTACATTAATGCCAATATTAATGTAGCTGAGATTTTTTTCTCCAAGTTTTTCATTTTAAGTCCTCCTTTCAGGATTTATATTGAATTTGAAAAATATTTTTGTGGTTTTTTTTGGTCATAGTAGTACATGTCTGTACCCTTTGCAAGCACTTGTCTCAACTATGTCCATTTGAAAGGATGCACCTGAAAAGTGAGTGTAGCTCCTGTGAATCAGGCGCTGTCATTGTGCACTTTGATAGAGCAACCACCAACATCAAGAATCATGAAATCAAGTGGATAAAGTTATTTCTGCTAAAGGAATTTGATTCATATTGGGTGCATCTACACAAGACACTTTAATGCGTATTAGCCTAAATTTAAGGCGCATTAGGGCACACATCTACATGACATGAATAGGTCATGAATAGATAAAGTGTGTTAACACACATGTAGACATGCTCATAACTGCCAATCTCTTCTTTTGGTGCTTATTTAGTGGATTACTTACTGTGTCTTTTCACAGTTGTTAATATTCAGTGTCTTTGAGATGTGAGTCTGCCTTTATAATAGTAACAGTAATAGCAATAGCAATAGTAATACTATATGTCAATGTAACACATGAAGATCTTGAATAGTCAAGCGCTATGCTGGTAATTGGTCTATAATGAGAATCAGAACAGTTTCTTGGCTCATTTTAAAGCCCAAAACGTACTATGCTCTTGAAGACAATTTCTGAACAATCCAGAAATTTTTGTGTTATGATTTCACTTCTCTGCTGTTCCAAACAACCATCCTGTTACTAGTATGTGTAAGACCATAGTCCCTAACATCCTGGTTGCAGCTGGTGCTTAGGTGTGTTAGGTATACAGACTGAGAACAGTTTCCTAAGGAACTTACAAGCTAAGGATAGAAAACAGAGAGGCAGACAAAAAGGAAAAGGAACTTGGCCTGTGTCAGACAGCAGATCAGCTGTGGAACAAAGAACAGAACCCAGGGCAGTCCCTAGATCACCAGTTCTATCTCCATGGCTTTGTTTTTCTAGCCTAGCTAAGGAGTGACTCTGGGTTTCTTTACATTCATCCTTTTTTGTCCAGACCATCAGTTGGTGGAGTGTTAGGTAACAACAGGCATTGTGCCTACTAAGTGGTGCAGGAGAAAAGAAATGTGTGCAAACACCACCCCAATGTAATGGGAGGGACCAAGAAGAAGGAGAGGCCTCATGATAAACTTCCATAGTCAGGAGTTGGCACCTTTGGGTTTCCACCTTTGAGACAGGACAAGTAAGAAGAAGTTAGGGCCACTCAATAATGCTTCTCAAAGTAGTACCTGATCAATAACCTGACCCTTCAGCCAGAAGCAGCAGAACTAATGGTAACCCATTCATCAGATTACTAGAGTGGGAGGGCTTGAGGGAGTATTGCCATGGGAAGATATTTTACATCAATGTCTTGAGATATTTAGGGTGGTGGCCTCAACTTCCTGTGTAACCTGGGCTTCCAACAGTTAGGGAAGTCCCTCCATGCGAGTGATCTGGGATTCCATCAACCTTGTGCTTTTTGAATTTAACATTTTCCTCTGTCTGAGTCAACTTCATCTACCCCATTCATGGATCTGCTTCTTGTGATTAGGGGTGAGGGATGATTCCAGATGTTCTAGCCACAATAATTATTTGCTCAAATGTGATAGGGGTGCTTTAATCAGTACAGCTCCAAGAGCCACGTTAACTGATGACAGTGGAGCACTTTGAACTAAAGCTCATCGAACAAGCTTTAGTTTAAAGCACTCTGCCACCATTTTTTAGCACAGGGCTGCTGATACACAATGATACTGGAGTTTGCTGGAGCATGGTAATTACTATCCGATGTGCTCCGAAGTGCTGTAATTACAGTGCATTGGAGCAGCCTCCCTGAATGTGGATAGAAGCCCTATATGACCATCTAGTCTAACTCTTGCATAACACAGGCCATTGAAGAATAGTTCAATGTCTGAAGTATCAGCTGTGTGACATTTCCTGTGTGACCTTAGGTAAACCATGAGGCCTATCTATGTAATGGGGGCAGTAGTATTTTCCTATTTCACAGGCACATTATAAGGTTGAATACATAAAAGACTGTAAGGTGCTTAGATCTGAGCAGGATGGAGTTTCTTTAAGTATCTTAGACATGAACCTTTTAGAGAGGGTTAAACTGTAAGACCTTCAGGGCAGAGACCATCATTGTAGTCTGCATTTGTGCAGCACCCAGACAATGAGATCCTGGTTCATATACCAACTCCTGTGCATTACAACATCCACGCACCATTTAATGATTGATGATGTTTGAAGACCATATATCATATATACCATATATTCTGATGGTTGAAGGCTATATATCAGATATTGCCCAAGTGTTTTCACGGTTATTTTTTTTAAATGCACTTCTTACAGATGTTCTGCCATTACATTTGTGGGCTTAAACACGATTTGTTTATACATTTTGAAATGTTTCCCACCATCAAAAGAAAGAGACTTCCATTTGCCAGGTGGAACAAAACTGCTCAACTTCCATCCATAATTTTTTTCCATTTAGTGGAGTGACCTTTGATAGAACATGGTAGAAGTCTTCAAACAAATCAGTTATACGACTGCTGCTAAAAATCCCCTAATTGAATCTGTCTTGAACCATGTATGCTTACTGTGGGCAAAGGTTTTCTCTGTGCAAATATGATAGTGTTCATTTGCTAAGAAATTTATTACCTTCCCTGTCACATGAGTTTCATGCTGACTACAGATTGAAAAGTGTAAACTATACAAATTCATTTTTTGTGTGTATGCTTGTTTCATTAAGGCGCCTCATAAATTCATTCAGACTTTAATTTGTTTGCCTTTGCTTCTGTGTTACACTTGTTTTTGTCTTTTCAAAGCACCTCATGTTGATTGTTCATTTAAGCTGTTCCACAGAGGTGGATATCCAATATTTATGCTCCTGGGGATTGAACAAGGGTCACTTCTTATCATCTAAAAAGGAAAAAAAAAATACCCAGAGTGCTATTCCTAATGGTGACATGATGATCTCTTTTTTCCTTAGATGTACTGGGGGTTTGGGTGCTTGAGACACCTTAAAGGCCATAATTTTCAGAAAGTATAAAGTTATCTTCTTTGAGGTATGGACATAGGGAAAGTTTACTGCAATGTATAAGGAGGTTGGCTTTTACCAGGTACCTGCTGCTCCGTGGTAGCTGCCCATGGGCACATTCTTTCCTTGTGGTACCTTTATACTGGCACTTGAGTCTCAGTGAAAGGGGGCTAGCATACTCTAGCTTAACTACCAGTTACTGTAGGCTACAAGTGTGCACACAAGCTGTTCATACAGAGCAGCTGACATGCAGCAATTCCAATCTGTAGTAAATTGTTCATATGTCTATACCCTTAATGGCTCAGGTCAGGCATCCAGTAATGGAGGCATCCAAAACCACTGCTTTATTTTAAAGAAACAGGGCAAAGGACCTTCCTCCTTGGCTTTGTTGTTTCCTTCTAATGCCACTGATAACAGTGAAGTTTAAGCTATGCTGGGTCTACCTATGAAAATTTAAGTCACTGTATATAAATATTAAAAATGCCTATTGCATAGGACTGCAGTAGTGGCTGAGTCCTTCCTGAAAAGAAATGATGATGAGACCTCACTTATTGATTACTTCACCCCACACATGTAACCTGTCCTAAATCATGTTTAGAATTTCCCTCTGATCACTTTTCTCTCATGGTCAACTCCCTTCCTTGATTAACTACTGTCTATCAATCAACTCCTCTTTTCTCATGACTAACTCATCCCTCCGGTGGGCAGGGCCATTTACTAATAAGGGGTTTGTTTTGTTTCTGTTTTGTATATTTAGTTTCTCTCCTGGTGGTGGCTCAACTTAGAAAAGAATATAGTAAATTCCTTGATGGGTTTCAGCTCTAGTATTGCTCAAGATCCATCCCCAGCAACCAGGACTTTTTAAAAACAAAAGATGGACCATGGATTAAGCAAGATGCAGGTGACCAGCACCTTCTTCTAAGTAAAGGACATACAAGTCTTCAGTGCCTGGACTTTAAATTTAATGTATCAAGTGATAAACAAAGAATGCCTTGAAAATGCTGGAGTAGAGGCATAAAACAGGGAGTAGGATAGCGTACTTCAAGAGGAAAAAAATCAACAGCTGCAACTAAGTGCCCAGCTCTTCTCAGGCTATGAATCCACTCCTTGGAGGAAGCTGTAAGCACGAACCATCTCTCTGCCTGTGGGGTGAGATACAGTTTCTTCCACAGCTAAATGATATTGGACTTTGGGTTGGGGCTAATTATATCGCTTCTCAGCCTTTTGGCTCAGATCAAGTGTAATAAAATAATAAATAATAAATATTATTATATTTTATTATATTGTAACAAATAAAGCCTTTCTATTTTTATTGACCGTGTTGTTCTGTCAATCCTAAAGAGTACTAGCTAAGATCCAATGCTTTTGGTAATTCTACTGATCCAATACTCCCTGATTTCCCAGTGCCTTTTAAAGACAGTGGGGTACAGGTTCCTGGTGTTCAATTCTTTCACTTGCACAAGTTTTGTGGGAACATAACATTGACTTCATCAAGATTTCTCCCTTGCTAACACAGGTGTGTGAGAGTGGCAGGAGAATCACATTTCTGAGTTCCAGTCCCAGTTTGTGATGTCACCTTGGATAGGCATTTTATTCTCACCTGAGGTTGGGTCTATGCAGGCATTTTGGCCATGTAGTATAGTAAGCTGTAATATACACTCATCCAACTTACTCCAGCTGACACTGGGGAAAGCAATTTGCAGCCAGTGTTTGTTTACCCACTTTACACTAAGCTCTTGTCTACACTAGAGAACTCTGCCAAGGTCCAGACTCCCTAGGGTAGCTGTGCTGCACTGATGACAATCATATATTTCATCAGTGAGGCCCTTCTCCCATGTAGGTCTTCAATGATGCCATCATCCTGGGGCAAAAAAGGCAGGTTAGGCAAATGCTGCATGACTCCACCAGTGCAGCTGAACTGTGGGTAAATGATAATCATAGCAAATCCCTAGCATCCAAAGGCCTCTATTTCCATTGAGGAAAAGAATACTTAAGTGAAAGGCTTCAGTGAGGATTCATTGACCAGTGTTTGTGCAGCCGCCATGCATATGGGGCAGTATAAATGCAGTTTGCAAAGGAGCTTAAAGCTATTTTCTTTATACATTTGTTGGAGCAGGAACCAGAGCATCTCATTTTTGCACAGTGCTTAGCAGGGTGGGACTTTATGTTTTAGCTTTCATACAGTACATCAAGCGTATCAAACTCATCTGGCCTTGTTAGCTGGATAAGTGGTGCAGAGCCAATCCATTTGGCCACCCACAGGCCAATCCACAAGCCAATCCATGGGCTAGATGAAATGGCATGGGGCCAATCCTATTGGACCAGAACTCTGCCCCCACATGCCATATCCATGGCACCTGCTCTGGCCAGTGCAGAACTATGCCTCATGAGGTGCCTCTGTAGGGCCAGTCCAGGACATATGCCATGTGTACCCCAGAGTGTAGGTCAACTCTGGACCAGGGCAGCACTGTGGTCTGGATGATGGACCTCTATAGGCTAGGCCATATTTTTTACACCCCCCGCAACACATTATTATTAATGTAGGGACCCAACTCCCATTGAAATTCTAGGAGTGTTGGGACCCAATTCTCTTAGGCTCTTTGGAAAACCTCAGGCCACATAAGCCACTCAATGTTATTAGGATTCTTTTGTATTATTAAAAGCATCATGCTAATTGGCTATGGACTAGGATGCTGAGTGGGACAGCTCGTCTGGACACTGGATTTATGACTTGCATAAAACACTCATTGGGACAGAGCTGCCTGTTACCTCTTTATAGCTTTCTGGGTAAAGGCTGAAAGCAAACTTTGGCCAGGCTCCACACTGCATGGGGGTAAAGACTCTCCTGAGCACTATCACTGTTCTGTAGACTTTAAGGAGTTAACTCTCGACCTTGCCCTGGCTCCATCTCTGGAAAGTGGAGTTTATAGGCTCCTTTTTACTCCCAGCGCTGAGATCTGACACTCTGGCCTTTTTTAAAATTCTCTCACTCCTGCTATTTCTGCTGGAAACTTCTCCTGCCTGCTTGGGCCAAAAAGCCTGCATTCCCATCCTCACCAACCTGAAGGGCTTTTTCTGATTTCTACTTTGTATTTTCCACACTTCACCCTTGACGAGAAAGAGAGAGACTGCTGGAGGATTTTGTTTTTAACTTGGTTTCACCCATTTATTTTTCTACAACCCCTCCCCTCAGCAGCCATTTCCTTCTTGTAGTGCCTTTTCCTGGAAATAGTCAGGAAAAGTATATTTTCTAGTGTCCTTCACTTCTTTGAACATGTGTCATGGAGATGCCAGTGGGCCCTGCATTCGAAGGAAGTATTTTGCACCCCGCCAAGGTCCAGAAAAATGCTTAAGTGTGCTGGTGACACAGTCCCATGGAAGTCCATGGTGCCACTCACCTGCTCAAGGTTAAGCACATGCTTTAAGTGCTTTGCTGGGTTAGTGCTTTACGTGAGTGGGCTTCTGCAGCCTCATGCATCACTCCTACCTTGAGCTTCCCAGAATATTTCCAGTATCTTTATCCTTGTTTTACAGATGTGGAAACTGAGGCAAGAAGCAAACAGCTTACCCAAGGCCACTCAGCAGGCCAGAACAAGGAACAGAGCCTGCCTCCTTGGAGAAATGGTAGGACATTGCCTACCATGCTATTCTGCTGACTGTATTGTAGGACAAGATGAATCTATGAGGGCAGAGAGAAAGCCTGGCTTCTAAATTAAATAATATGCCTGGTTGAAACCAATCATTTGGGAGCACTTATTAGCTCTCTGCCCAGAGGTATGCATGTCTTGCAAAGAATATATAGAATCCCCATGAGCTTTGGAGGCCCTTTCAATTACATCAAAATAAAGTAATCTAGTTAATGAATTCATCTGTGAACTTCGGGAAAAAGTGAATTATTTGATTATTCAATGATTGTGGGCAGACCAAACTGATTAGGAGCTACACATACACACACTTACCTATATTATTTTGACGGTTTTCTTGTAACTGGAACTTAAAGGACTGTCGTAATAAACAAATCCTGCAGTGTAAATAAACACAAGTCATCTTTACGCCTCTTTCCAGTTTTACAACCCTTCTTATACCACAGTCCTCTGAGCCCTCACTTGGAGAGAGCTGCAAATGACCAGAGCAACCAGCCCTGTTCTTCATCCAAATCTGTAAATGTACGGATATACTCTTGTTCAGTTTTAACCAGAGACTGCCCCCTCCTGGACTCAGAAGGGAATTCACATCCCACAATCTTGTCCCTCCGTGTTCCTGGTTGTATCCCCACACGCCTGTCAGGGGTAGGGCCAGACATAGGCATGGGTGAACGGGGCAGCTAGCTGGGCCCAGACAGAAAGGGGGCCTGAAAATGGTAATTTTAAAATTATTATTATCACTATCTCTGGCAAGGGCAGGGTGGGGAATACTAAAAGTTCACCCAGGGCCACCTGGAGTGTGTGTATGGTGCTGGTCAGGGGTTGAGAGAGACTTGAGAGTCATGGAGACCTCTGCTTCTTTTTCAATGAACTGGCTAGAGATCACCCTCTGGTGGAATGGGAAGATCCCCTGCTGTTACCTTGTTTCACCTTTGGGAACTGTATTAAGCAGAATAGCCTCTGGAGGACTCATCTGAGACACACAAGTGCAGGGATCAGCAGAGCTATTGGCTCTGATGACATGAGTAGGCTGAAGATTGTTAGCTCTGCATCTCCCCCCTCTGGCATTGACCACATGGGAGGGACGTATCATTTTAGCCACTGTTTGCCCCTATCCACTCCAGACCCGTGCATGTGGCACACCTTCATCAAAATGATAGCGAAGAAGGGCTGAAAGGGACTTTCAGAGATCATCTAGTCCAGTGGTTCCCAAACTCTGACAGATTGCACACCACCAGTTTAAAATGATACAACCTTAAGTACTGCCAGCAAATGTTTCAGTTCAACCATAAGTACCACCAACAAATTTTTATCATATAAAGTAATTGGAATAAATCTGTTAATGCGTACCACTGACAGGTTGTCTGCGTACCCTTTGTGGTACACATACCACAGATTGGGAACCGCTGCTCTAGTCCAACCCCTTGCCTGAGGTAGAATCATTCATTGTTACAGACATATACAAATGCTTCATGTATATATACCTATTCTTCATATACAAAAGTGTTCCCAGATTCACACACTCAGAACTAACCTTGCACAACTAACTGCCAGACTGGCGGGGGGAGAGGCGGGGTGCCCAACATGCCAGTTTTCACCACCACACTATCAAACACAGTAGAGATCCTAGTGTCAAATCCCCTACCATGCCAATGGGCCTCCCACTAAGGTACCACAGTATACAGATGGCTAGTCTGAGTTATGCTGACAGTGCATTTTTCTTGGCTGGGCCACCAGCTTTCCCCCTATGCCTCAGGTTCCTGCAGCATGAACAGTCTCTGAGTGGGAAGCAAAGCATGAATGTAGCATTTGGAAACTGCCTCAAGGTCATGCACTGAAAGGCAAAACAGAAAAGCAAATAAATCAATGCATTATGTATGTATTTAGTTATAATAATAGACCCCCAAGTCTCCATTTTGACTTCTGCCCTGAGCTGCAGGGAGTTAAGCCTGATATGAAACAGATTTTTTTTTTAACATCAGTATTGGTACAAGAGCACCACCAGGAGAGCAAGCCCATTTCTCTGCCTAATGGTGCTTCAAACACTCTTGTGAAGTTGAATTAACACCACTAAAGGGAAAGATTAGAAGTCTCTTTAAAGCGGCTCTTGGGGAAGTTTTCAACCCAATCTATCTGTACCCAGGACACAGTATAAAGATCCAGATAATGTGAGAGCAATAAAGCTGTAAAGGCAAGCAGCCTTGGTTTTAAATTAACAGGAGCGTTATTTACATCTGGGTGATCCGATACAGTAGCACCATTGCATAATTCTTATTATTTTAAAGGTGCTTTCTCTCCCTATACATGTAGGTAACGTTAAGGTTAGTTAATTAAAAAGACAGAGTAAGACTGTTTAGTGGGGGGGTTACTTTCCCCTTTTTTAATTGAGTGCTTCATTTTTATTAAGGTCTGTTGGTTTTCTGTCTGGATAAATACATATTATCAGTGTTTAATTCTCAAAAGAGCTGCTGGATACAACACTACTCACATTAAAATGATCATAAATAAGCCCCATGGTTGGTTTTATGATCTCATTTAAGCTGAGTTCTGGCTTGGTTCAGTTTTGTCGACAAACAAGTCAAGGTTTCTGCTCACCAAACAGCTTTGCAGTCGAAGGTTTGTTTCCTAGGGGCCTAGTTTACCTTATTTGGCCTTTTGCTTGCCTTCCCTCCCTGCTGAGGGCATGATACAAAGCCCACTGAACTCTTTCAATTGACTTTGGATCAGGCTCTCAATTCATTTCTCCTACATTTCATGAGATACTTCAGTCAGGATTGGTGCTCCATGCAGGGCCAGACCCAGAGAGGGTACAGTGCCACAGTCACACCCCCCTTTCAGACCATGCTGTGGGAGCAGCACCCAAGGATTTTTTATGTCCCCAGAGCAGGTAAGAACCCCTCCCCCCTTCCCCTCTGTGCTCAAGATCACCTTTATTTCTCCCCTATTCTTCCCTCTCCTCTGCCCTTTTCTGCCACTGTCCCTGCTATCCCCAACTGACCAGGGGCAGGGGGAGCTCCACAGCTACTCCAGCCCAGGAGAACAGGAGTGGTGGCAACAGGTGGGCTCCTCCTCCCTGGACCAGAGGCACCAGGGGCCCTGGTGCTCCCCACCAGCCCAGGAGCAGGTGCAGGAAGGGAGAACACAATAGCCGCTGTGGCTGCTGTTGTCCCCAGCTGAGCTTGGCCCTCCCTGCAGTTCCCTTGGAGCTGGGCAGAAACAGCTTTGAGGCTTCCCCCACACTGCATTAGCTAGAAACAGCAGCAGTGGTGGGTGAGGAGTGGGTGAATGGGAGAGAAAAGATGTGCTGCTAAGCATGGATGAGGAGGAAGGGGTGTTGAGAGCAAGGGTGGGGGGCTGGATTCTAATTTGGTGACTTAAAAAAAAAATCTATGGCTGCTGCTCCTATGGTGTGATTTGCTTGTCTTGAGGGAGGACACTGGGAGAAAGGGTACAGCCACCTCTGCAGCATTGGTCGCTGCTCCTACACCCTGCTTTTCAAAATCACAGAATCATAGAAGTCGAGTCGGAAGGGAGCTCGTAGATCTTCAAGTCCAACCCCCTGCCTGGGCAGGAGAAAAACTGGGCTCAAATGAGTCCAGCCAGGTAGGCATCAAGCCTCCTCTTAAAGACCCCCAGGGTAGGAGCCAGCACCACTTCCCTTGGAAGTTGGTTCCAGATCCTAGCCACCCTAACTGTGAAGTAGTTCTTACAGATGTCTAATCTAAACCCACTCTCCAACAACTTGTGGCCGTTATTCCTTGTTATGCCAGGGGGCGCTAGGGGAAACAAGGTCTCTCCCAAACCCTCCTGGTCCCCCCTAGTGAGTTTATAGACAGTCACCAGGTCCCCCCTCAGCCTTCTCTTGTGAAGGCTGAACAGGTTCAGGTCCCACAGTCTCTCATTGTAGGGTCTGCCCTGTTGTCCCCAGATCATGCGGGTGGCCCTCCTCTGGACCCTCTCAATGTTGTCCACATCCCTCCTGAAGTGGGTCGCACAGAACTGGATGCAGTACTCCAGCTGTGGCCTGACCAGTGTCATGTAGAGGGGGAGGATCACCTCCTTGGCCCTGCTGGAGATGCACCTGTGGATGCATGACAAGGTCCGGTTAGCCCTGCCAACCATGACCTCGCATTGTCGGCCCATGTTCACCTTGGAGTCAATAATGACTCCGAGATCCCTTTCTGCCTCCGTGCTCTCAAGAAGGGAGTTTCCCATCTTATAAGTGTGCTGCTGGTTACTATTGCCCAAATGCAGCACCCTGCACTTGTCAGTGTTAAAGCGCATCCTGTTTTTGTTAGCCACCCCTGTAACCTATCCAGGTCTTGCTGCAGTCGTTCTCTCCCTACTAGCGTGCTCACCTCACCCCAAATTCTGGGGTGTTCAAAATCCTGGATCTGCCCATGTCTCTATGGAAAGGAGGGATTAGTACACAGATAGGAAATGTCCAGCAGCTGGGATGCTCAATGTTTTCTCTACTATGTACCATTCCTGGCCCTACCCTCCTCACTCCCCATGCATATCTGGGCTCTAGCAGGAACCCCACTCCTACTTAGCAGAGAAGGGCAGTGTGTATGTGATTCCCTGACATACCTGCAACCTCCTAACTGAGAACTCATGCCCTGTCCGTTCCATCTACAGTGGGGCCAGCTGGTCTGTCCTTGACCATACTCTATAATTTACTCTGCCTTCTACATGCCACACAGTGCACTGAAAGGTGCTGGAAGGGCAGCCCTGGATCAATGTGCCCCTTGGGGAACTTTCTTCCTAAGCAATTGTCCCATGCCTTGAAGGGACTGATTGGATGAACTACCTGAAAGAAACCAATTGCTTGGGACCTGCTCTGAAGCTCCTTGAATGATGGATCCCTCCTGAGGCATAAGACAGCAGCCACCATGGCAGCAGTAGGGCAAGCAACAACAGACAGGTGACCACTTGCCTTGGAGGAGGTGGTGCAAGTAGTGCTACAGCAAGTGATGACTGTATGAGCACATCCCTCACTCAGCCTCCTGTTGCGAATAGCCATGTCTCCCAGAGCACAGCCGACACCTACCACTGGTTTCACACCCCCAAGCTCCCTGGTAGCCTGGGAGGCTGACTGAAGCAGGTCAGATACAGCCCAAAGGCTATATGTTTGACACCCTAATCTAGAACACTTGCCCAGAGAATGGGAGACTCAAGCTCTGGGTCCCACCCCACCTCATCCAGAGGAAGTTCAAACTTGCATCTCTCTCTCCTCCCTAGTAAAGTGCTGTAATCACCATACCATGGGTTAGGCAATATCCACACCCTACTCAAAGCTAAACCATAGCCCCTTGCATTTAATAATCAGCAAGTAAAATAGATGGAGAGTAGTGCAGTGTAGAAGCTTCTGTCCCATTGGAAAAAAGGGTCCAGGCTAGAACCCAAGAACACCTCCCTTCGAGAGCAATAGGTCTTACATCCTTTGCCTTATTCTCTTCCTCCTGGCCCAACATGGCTCTCTCTCTTGGCTTTGGCTTCAAGGGGAGAACTAGAGGAGAAAGCTGCTTCTAGCAACTATGCACACAGAGTGAACTAGCATCCAAAACTGCATAACTGCTAAAAACTGCAGTTACTCCCCCACACAACTGCCATCTAATAGGGTTAGGTGAAAAAGGACAAACCCTATTTGTTTGCTAAGGCTCCAGTTCAGCAAAACACCTACGCAGTGTTTAATTTGACTCCCCTGGGACTTCAGCACCTGCTTAAGTGATTTGCTAAATGAAAGCCTGAAACAGCAGGCAGCCTTAGATGGACAGAATGAAAAGCATGTTAATGAAAGGCCAGATACTACAGCTGAATGCTGCCAGTCCTCAAAGCCCAGTGACTTCAATTAAAGCTTTTAGATTGATTTCAATAAACTCTGCTTGAGGACCTACAAGAGACAAGACTCCCCAGTCATAAAATACACAAAAAGACAAATATGTACAGTAGCTCCATCATAATTAAAGACATGTGTTATTAAATATTTAGATAATCTGCTTGCCTTTTTTTTTTCTTATTTTTCTGTTAACCTTCCTCAAAAAAAAAAAATTACAAAAACATGTTAAGGACTTCTTGGAAGCACGTTTAGGCCCCAGTATTTTATATGAAAGCATCAAAGTTAACAAAAGTCAAGATGTAGCTGGGGGGAGGAAAGGATTTATTTGCCAACGGCTTCATATTGCAAACTACTTTGAGTAAGAGAGCAAAAGCACAAGGCCATTTTCTTTGGAGCACCGGGGTTCCTGCCTCATAGACACTGTTGTTGCAAATGCTTTTAATGTAAACCGAGGTAAATTCAGCATGAAAATCCGGTGAAAATACCAATAATCTGTTAATCATGCCATTGCCTACCTTGATCTGGGTTGATGCTTTGGATAAACCTGTCACATTAATGAAACTGGACCCATGGCGCCCTCTAGTGTCGGCTGGGTGCTGAGCTGCGGTTAGCAAAGGCTTTGAACTCCTGAACTAAATCTCAGGGCAGTTCCCTTCGGTAGAAATCGGAGCTCTAAAATGAACGAAAATTACAGACTTTGTGTTTTGTTTGCAATATGAGATTAGCACATCAGCAATAGCAAAAGTATGTATCTTTGCCTCTATTTGACCCAAAAATCGGGAACACATGGGCATGAGATACCTTGATGTGCATTGAGGGTAGTCTGTTTTTTAGGGTGTTCAGTTATCTGCTTGCTTTCTGGCCTCCGGGGTTCTGAACCGACCAAGGAATCCTTATCAGGTGCAAAGCAAGGACTCGTAGTGCAGAGAGAGATCTTTTTTTAGACCAACAAGATTTTGGGGGAAAAAAATCTTAAATTGCAAGCTTTTGGGCACAAGCACCCTTAGCGCCCTTCATCAGGCATTGGAGAAAAGAATGTAAACGTTCTCCTGCGTAGAACTGAAAGTTCATATTTATGAGCATCATATCATAAATACGAACTTTCATTTCTACCCAGGAGAACTTTTACAATCTTTTCTCCAGTGCCTGATGAAGGGTGTTTATGCCCTAACGCTTGCAATTAAAGATTTTTTTGTTTTGCAAAAATCTTGATCTAATAAAAAAATGTCATCTCTTCTATGAATCCTGATTGCCTTTTCCTCTAGACCAATATGGCTACAACCTATCAGGTGTTAAGATCTTATCCATCCCACATGTATAACAAGGAGTGTCCTAATGATTAGCCACCCTGTGATGATGGATGACATGTAACATATTTACCTTTCCAAAGACTACCCTGAAAAAAAAGGAGAGGATGAATACAGGATTTGAAACAGGGTGAAGAATAACAGCATAACTCCAAGTAAAACATGGGGTACAAATGTAACAATTATTCATATATTATTTTATGTTATATAAAATAATAGACATGGGGGGAAATCTCCCACTACTGTGTTTTTTTTTTCTCCAGCATCGTCTTTTAAAATAACTTCCTTTGAACCAACTGGACAGGAGTGTGTGTGTGTAGAGGAGGTAGGGGAGAGGGAAATGCATGCATGCATAGAAATAGAAATATAGAAACTGTTCTCCTGGTTATACCAGAGATCTCTCTAGCCCAATCTTCTGTGAAAGTGGCTAATAATTGATGCTTCAGGAGCAAATGCTTTTTTAAAATTTAATCATTATAAGCTATCTCCTACTTTAGAGCTCAGCCTGATCTCTAATAAAGACCTGTTTAAATCATAAAGCAACAAGTATAATATCCCTTCCAGAATTATTGATAACAACTATAACTAGTTAGTCTTGTTATCCATATAGAGGCCCATTCCATTGTATATGTGCTAAATAATTGTAGTGTCTGTATGCATGGCTATGCCACTGGATGAGTCTAATATATGTACATATGTGCATAGCATGTAGTCATAACTGTATTTTACATGTTTATGCATGACTGTGTGTTTGTGTGCATGTACATATGCATAGCACAACTTAGTAACTGTCTGTCTACCTTCACCGGTCTAGTCTATGGAAATTCCAGTTATTAGAGTTTTCTTCAAAAGGAAGTAGAATAAAAATATTTTTTTCAAATACTCTTTGGTGCTGATACTGATAAGTAATTAACCAAGTGGATCTTGATGATCTGTTTCTTCCTTTTTCTGATTATAGTAAACACCTTAATAAATCAAGGAATATCAAGGGAGCTTTCCTTATTTACATCAGGTAACAATCTGGCCCACTTAGTTGTGTTTGTTCATAGTCTTTAACTGAATGCTCATATTTCCATGCTAGATTCACCCTTTCTACTTCCAATAAATCATGTTAAGTCAAGGCAGGGAAGGGTGTGATCCTGTAGCCAATGTTAGCATCTCTTGCAATTGAAATTCTTGCACTCTCAGTCTCAGATTATGTATTTGTATCAAATCCTAGTCAACATTCTGAATTTTCCTGGGGTTTTAAATATGTAGGCTGCTGTTGGATTTTATTCCGCTGGGCATGGAGGAGAAACATTCATCTGCAGGCAGTCAAGCATGCGCCTGAGTGATGATGATGAACTACAAAGTTTTAAAGCAAATGCGCTTTGTTTTTAAAGAAGTTGGACCTATGTGCCTCCTGATGTCAGGATGCTCATCCTTCCTGGAAGGCAGCTGATAACTGCGAAGTTTCAATTAAACTGGGTCCACCCATGAAAATTTAAGTAACTGTATATTAACATTAAAAATGCCTGTTCCATAGGAGTGCAGTTGTGGCTGGGATCTTCCTGAAATGAAATGATGACACCTCACTTACTGATTGCTTCACCCCACACAGGTAACCTGTCCTAAAACACCTTTAGCATTTCCTTCTGGTAACTTTTTTCTTGTGATCCACTCTTTTTCTCAACTAACTATTGTCTAGGAATCAGTTTGTCTTCTTATGATGACTAACTCATCCCTACAGTGGGCAGGGGCATTTACTAGAAGAAGCTTTTGCTTCTGTTTTGTATACTTTATTTCTCTCCTAGTGGTTGCTCAACTTTGAAAAGGATACCCCCTGGTGGGCTTCAGCACCAGTTTTGCTCAAGATCCAACACCAGCAGCCAGCACTTTTTTAATAACAAAAGGTGAACCATTGATTAAGCAAAACCCAGAAGGCCAACACCTTCTTCTAAGAAGTATAGGACATGCAAACCTTTTGTGCCCGAACTTTAAATTTAATTTATTAAGTGATTATCAAAGAATGCCTTGAAGATGTGGGAGATAGAGGTATAAAACAGGAAGCAGGATGGCTAACAAGGTGCACTTCAAGAGGAAAGAAACCACTCAAGAACATAAGAGCTGCAGTAACTAGCCCAGGCTATGGATCCACGCCTTGGAGGAAGCTGTAAGGACATCCATCTCTCTGTGGAGCGAGATACAGTTGCTTCCACAGCTAAATGATACTATACTTTGGGTTGGAGCTTATTATATATTGTAATAAATAAAACCGTTCTGATTTTATCGACTGTGTTGTCATGTCAATCTTGAAGTGTACTAGCTAAGATCCCACTCTTTTGGTAAGACAGCCCAGCTCCTGAAAGCCATTAATCACTTGGGTAATTTCACAGGTGAGTAGCTCATGGAAATCCCTAGGGTGGCTTGCACCTGTAAATGTCTTCAGGGCCAGGATTTGTTTAAGTGTTACCTAATTAGATGCCCCTGTAGACTGAAGTTATCTCTGGCCTCATCATGACTTGAAAGTATGGTTCATTATATGTAAAGCATTTTTGGTTCAGAGGAACCAGCTGTGGGGACCCTGGCAGCTTCCTTGGCCCATTCAATCCCTTGCCACCGAGATTCCCAGCATAGGTGTAGTTATTTCCAGCTGTGATTTGCCCCTCTCTCTCTCTCTGCTGGCCATGAAATTTGGCTGGACCTACATAAAATGTAAATGACAAAATTACAATAAAAGTGCATCTTGCACAAAAATGCAAGATTGTAAATGGGACTATGTGAAATTAAGCAATCCCAGCTGATTACATCTCCTGTGCTAGTTGCAACTGGACCCAATGTCTTACTATGTTAAAGCATTCATAGATAACTGCATCTCCCTATGTGATTCTGATCTGCTTTTTGACACATCCTTCCCTGATTTAAGTCAGTTTGGGGTTTTGTAATATCTCTATAAACCACCACTGATTCAGAATATTTTGGGTTCTGTCCCACTGTTAAAACAATTGCCAGAAACAGTGTCCTGTAATCAGTGCCACCAAGGTGTCCCATTCAGTCAATAAAGCCCCATCCTAGAACTGATTAAAGTGGAACTTCCTGACTGATCAAAAGCCTGCAAAAGCAAATTTCAGAAACAAACTATGCAAAACAGGATCCAAGAGGCTAGCAATTGTAATATGATGATCCCCTCCCCTACATGTTTTGTTCGGACTTCAACTGTCCAGCTATCAAGAAGGAATGCTTTGAAGCTATATAATTGAAGAGTATAAGAAAGAAACAAGAGTTGCCAGGAAAATGTGCTCCAGCTGAGAAATCACTGCAACATTGTGACCTGCGCCCAAGTGATCTCTGTCAGGGTCGGATCCAGGGGCCGGTGAATGCTGTAAAGATTGATATGGCCTCCTGCCTGTATTGGTGACAGACACTATTGCAGTGTCTCTCACCAATACAATACACTATTGCAGTATACTGAACTTTTGTGATAGCTCAACTATTTCAATATTGGGAAGGAGTCTTTTCTGTCACTTTGTCTTAATAATTAATAACCACAGATAGCTTTATTAAAGCCTTTCTGTCATTCATCCAACCAAGAGCAGGGTCAATCCTTAACTGCACTAGGTTTGAATCCCATTCTTGACTGAAAGTCTCCAAGCCCACCCACCTGCTTGATTCAGGATGGGAGTCCTTCTTCATCCTCCTAGTCAACAGCCCTTATGCAAAGGGGCTGTGTTTGACTTGCATTTACTCCCTGGCAATTGAAGTAAGTGGTTTGTTTCAGTCTGATTTGAGCCAGGGCTTTAATCAGGGTATTGGGATGTCTGTAATACCTACCTCTCTATGCACAGGGATTGTTCATGATGCTTGTCATGCTCTCCTATGAAGACCTTCGAGCTGTCTTCTTTGTACCTACATGAAGACTCGCAATGAATCTGTGCAGAAGGTCAGATTTCCTTCCCCATTTCCTGCATGGGTAAACTGAGGAACAGACAGCTAAAGCAGCTGCAATTTAAATCTCTAGCACAGTGGGAACTGGGCCTGGAAAAAAGTTTTATGGCTAGCACATTAGATTGGGATTCAGGACATATGAAGTTAGTTTGTGGCCCTGCCACAAACATCTTGGGTGACTTGGGTAAGCCACTTTATCCTTCCTCCACCAGCTGCACAATGGGGCCAAGGCAGCTTCCTTCCTCCCTCTCCATCTGTTTAAAAGATAATCTTGTGCAGGTCAGGACCCTGTTTCTCTCAGTTTCCACAGCACCCAGAACAATGGGGCCCTGTCCTGAGCTGGGGGCCGCCAAGGAGACAACAATAAATAATAAGGGCTGGATCTCCTGGTTCCCACTGGCTATCTTGCCCACCACCCCCAGTCTCTTGTTGCCTCTGCAGGTATTTCATGTGGAAGAGGCTGCACTGACACTCAGTGGAGTTGTCTCGTGAGCACTGAAGCAAAGGGACCCTCTTTGTGGGATGCCTTCTGCCCTGTCATCTCCTGACCTGCTGCATCTCCCATTTCCACCCAACCTCGCCTGCCATGAGATGCTGCTCCTCATTCAAGACCATGACCTGTGACCCTCAAGGTCAGACACTTCCAGTCCCAAACACAGCATCTCCCCAGCCTCCAAACTCCTCGCCTTGGAAGCATCCAACTATTCACATCCTCCTCCCTCCCCCTCAAAAAGAACGCACATTAGTAAAAATAATATATGAGGTGACATTGAGGGGGTGGGGAAGAGATTTTAAAAGGCCTCCATCTTGCATGGATGTGTGCTAAATAGTTCAAGAGGATGCTGCTGGGCAGACAAGTCTTTACACAGGCAATCCACAAGCTCAAATCTGGGAGGTTCATTTGTCTGCTGATGGGTCAGCCTGGATTAATTTGTTTAGCCCAAAAGGATTGAGAGAGACAAAAGAAATCCACAGGCCTCCCTGAGCCTGGGAGCAGAAGAGTCTGAGAGGCTGGACTGGGCCAAAGTTAGCTACCGGCTGGGGACGTGGTTCTTCAGAGAGAGGGGCCTTTCTGCTCCAAGGGCTGGGAGGCTTTGACGCTGCCCAGAGAGGAACCATAAAACCTTCCAGGCAAAGTCCTTGGATAGACTATGGGGGGAGGGCAAAGAAGTGCAGATCACTTAAATTAAAAGTGGACTTCAGCTATGGGCTTGGGTTTTTTTGTTGTTGTTGTTACATTTCCGGGAGGGTTGTTTTCTCTGTTTTCCCACCCTCCACTAGCCAAGCTCCTACCAGACCTACAAAATGCACCATTAATTGGAAAACAGACCCTGGAGCTTTTTTTTTTTCCCCCTTTATGGCTGCTGTTGCTGCTCTGATTTCTTCTAGGGGGTTTTTTCTTCTTTTTTTACTGGCATGGGCCTAACGATCAAACCACCTTGGGCAGAAGCCCTGCCATGTCAGCGGCACAGGAGAAGGAGAGCAAAAACAACCTGATTGCATTCCTGCCGGGGCTATTGAAGGTGATCTTGGGCTTGCTCTCATCTCTCCATACCCTGAGGATCCATCCAGCTGGGAACAACGTTCAACTCCAGACGCGCTGAAAACCCTGCATCTAAAGACCAAGCCATGAATCAGCTCCACTTGCCAGGTTTGAGTATTTAAATTCATGCTCAACCCTTAGGGATCGGAAAGGGAAAGAAAGGCAAAGAAAGAGAGGATGAAAGTTGCCTTCAGGAGCACAATGAAAACTCACCCGGGGGCTGAGGTCGTAAAATAATTGTTACCTTGTAGCTTGGGGTCAAAGTAACTTTTACAAGGAAGATTTGAGTTTTCTTAAAATAAGAGAAAAAAGGGCTGGGCCCCTAGTGTTAAAGACAGGATTTGGTGAGGGAAGTGCCTGCCCTGCTAGTTTATCTACAGTCCAGCCAGCTAGGGTGCACCCAGAAGTGACTATTTTTCCCTCTTTTCCACTGGAGGTGAGATATGTCCTCATCAGTTCCACTCATGTGGGAAAGTCCAGGCTCTTGAGGTGCCCTGAGAGCTTTAAGCTTTTGCTGCCCTTTGGCTGCTACAGTTTGGTGAGTGTTTATCAAGTGACTGGCCTATGGGGCACCAATTTCCAAACGTATTTACTGTACTGTCCCCCAGGCTTCAAAGAGGCTCCATTGGCGAAAGTGGGGAGTGGGGAAATCGCCTTCCCTGTAGGGCTTCATTTAAAAAGCATTAAAGGAAATAAACATATTTAACTAAACAACCAAATCGGCTCCAGCCCCCTGGGTGAGTGGAGGTGAAAGGCGGATCGGAGGACTTTCTGCGCGGGGCAGGAGTGGGAAGCCACGTGAGAGATTCACATGAAGGGCATAAAATAAATGCGATCCAAAGCGGGATAACAGGCGAGCCGACCCAAATCCAGCCGTTGCCTATTTTACATTCATTTAAAGATGGTTTGGTGGACAACTGCCGCGTGATGAAACTCTTTAGGGTCTGCTGCGAGGCTGTGATCTGGGGTAGGGGTGATCAGTAGATCTGTCGTGGTTCACAAATGCCTCTAGACTAAGGTGTAGAAAGGAGGGCGCTTTCTGAAATAATCAGGCGTTACGATCTGTTCTTCTCTCCGCAGCTCTTGAAGCTTTTGCCCTCTGCCTATTTATGATTCTCTGCAAAAGTAAAGGCTTTCTTCTTGTGCTTGGGAAAGATTAGGAGGTGGTGAGAAGAGACAGAGTCAGTTCCCCCCAGTCCACACACTGAAGCCACAGTAATGCGCGGCTTATGTCTTCCCATAATATCCCTCTTCTGGTCTCACCCCCTCCCTCAAATGTACCGACACTGCTAAATTCAATCGTTGGCAAGAGTAAGAGATGATAGAAAAGGGAGCACGTCTGTGAAGCCAGGAAGGGTTTGCAACACGTATCGACACATAATACACGGTGGCCTGATGCTTTTTATCACGGCGTTACCACGCTTACCCCAGATTAAGATAATACTCTGAAACCCGAGATAAGCTAGCCAAGTAATTTAAAACTCGGTGAACAGCAAGGTCCTAAGCCAGCAGGCAGGACTTCTCCTGGGACTTGCAGCGGGGAGGGGCGGAAGCAAATACATTTTTTGTGAAACAGTAACTCCTGGGGAAGGAGGACTCGACCAAGCGTGAAGGGTTTCCCATTTCATAACCATTTATGAGACTCAGCCCTTGACGGTCCTTTAGTTAAAGACTATTTTAAGGTATTTTGGCTGCCAGAGATCTCTCTGCCCCTTGCTAAGCAGGAATGAATTCAGCTCCACATTCCAGGGGTCACGTTTACGAGGACTGTAGCCAGCAAGGCGGGTAATAAAATGCTTGCACGGAATCTGGAGAAGTCGGAAAGTCACACTTGGGAGGTGCAAAGCTAGTGGAGAAAGCTGTGCCTGGGTATTTCATAAGCAGAGCTTTGTTGCCTTGTGTTTTCGAGTTGCCAGGCATCTGGGAAGTTTTGTTTTTTTGCTTTTAATGGGCGGATCGTGATTATTTACCAGTCTCCAAAAAGAAAAATATATCTCAGAAATGTACCGCAAAGACGCGTACACAGGTAATATCAAGGTATCCTCTCTGGACATTTAAGTTTTAATAAGTTTGCTGGCTGCCGAAAATCCCGCTCGTGTCTATTCCTTACAGAGGCAAGATTTAAAAAGCAGTGGATACAGTTTTCCAGGAGAGACCAACTTTCTCCCAGTTCTGTGAACCCCGCATCCGCAAGGCTGCTCAGAAACGTGCCCATTCCCCCGGCTTAACCATTCAATAAAAGGCTTTCAATTACGATCCGGATAGGATTTCGCCAGACACGTCCTCTAAAAAAAAAAAATCCCAGAATAGAGTTCAAATTAATTCAAAATATTTTAAAATGCCCTACGCGGCCACTCGTTTAAAGCTGCAATATCATTCACTCCAAAAGAAACGAGTATGTATAATTCATGCGCCTATGGAGAGCGCAGGACTCGGCTTCCTCTATCTTTGAAATGTAGGATCTGCAATCTAAAAAAAAATCCAATTTGATATAGTTTTTTTTAAAAAAAGAAGCCTTTTCCCCAGATTCCTATCTTCATGCTCATGGGGCTGCGGGAATGTAAAGCCACTGATTTCAATCTCACTGCTCCTGCTTTATGCCATCCTGCGGTCAACACCAGCCCCACGTAGTGCCTGCCATGGCTACAGTATTGAACTTTGCTTAGCAAGAAGTCGAGGCCCTGAGTCCGCTTAAGTGTGAATGATCTTGGGTTCCTAGGGGAGGCTGTTAATAATAAATGTGAGCTGGCTTCAACGTCTTATCCTCACAGATGAGTATGTGCCGGGTTAGCTCACTTCTCCTGTCCTGTTGTACCCTCAGCTCTCCCTAATGCCGCCCAAACTCCCTCTTCTAGCACTTTCCCCTTGGTCAGATTCAGAGCCCAGCCATTGCGAAGACAACTTGGAGCTGCCCAAATGCACTGGACTTCTTTGCCAGGGAGGGCTCGACCCCAGCTGGTAACACCCACCCACCAGTGTACCCAGTGAAGGCCACAGGGAATGAACTCCGAACTGGGGCAGAGCATTTCCTGGGGAAAAAGAAAAACCCCGGCCAGAAATGCTAAGTACGGTCGTAGCGGGTGGGTAGCTCTGTGGGTTCATTTATACCCTCGCCATCCACCCTCTATGTTGACACCCGAAGTTAAGTCTAGAGGAGGAGGCCAGATCGTGTTAAATACACCCTTTGTGCATATCCAACACGCCTGAGTGTGCAGCAAGGGGGTTCACGTGCTTGCAGTACGTGCTGTGGGGTGTGTATACTCCTTTCCTCACGTGCGTGGCTGCAGGTAAGGGCTGGGCTCATTGCCTTCTCCATGGCTTGCCTTTCAGCCTCAGCTCTCAAGCCGGGGTTATACGCACGGGCTGGGGAAATCGGGGTGTCTGAAGGTTGAGCCCGGTGCAGAGAGGAGATGCCTGCCCGCCCTCGTTTGGGCAGACACCCCCACCTTCCAGGCTAGGCACTACCTCTCTGCCTCCCACCGGGCCCCTCCAGGGCGATTCCTCTGAAAAGCTGAGGGCAGAGCTGTGACCAAGTGGGGAGGAGGGGCGGCGGACCCTCAGGTTGGTTACCGATGCCTGCATTTCTCCTCGATCCCAGAAATGCACTCCCGGTCCCCTGCAACCCAGTGAAGTTTCCCATTAAAATTGACACCAGGGGATGGTCCTAGCAGGCTTGTCCATCCCGGATTGGTTAGCTCGCCGGAAGTGGCTCGCAGACGCATTTTCTAACAGATAAGTCCATTGCCAGAGACCTTTTCCCCTTGCCCCAAAATATATTTTTTGCGAAAGCCCCAGCCAGCGCCAGCCCGCCGCTGTGACCCACGCTGCCATCAGTGCTGTGGGCCAAAGGGAACAGTGACAACCCGGTTTTCCACCCTCCCTTCCCACCCCCACCCCTCCTTAGCAAGGCTCCACAGTGCAAACTGGGGAGGGGGGAGTTTTTCCCCACCTCCTTTGGGGGTGAAATGAGTCGCCATCAGCCAGGACTGCGGTGCCTTCCACCTCACTTCCACCCGGGTTGGGGGGACCCTCCAGGGCCCCTTGGTCCCCAGAAGATCCATCCCTGCCTGTACGCACCAAGAGGCAAAGACGAGGCGTGCTATTTGGGATTTGATGCTGAGAAATATCCGCCCCCCCAGGCTGAGGTGCCCTTTTTCTCCAAGCTGGAGCCCGGATCTGGTTCCAGCAGCCCTGGGAGTGGACCTGGTCACCGCTTCGGCGCCTCGCTGCCGCCGTATCTGTCCATCAGACCAGCAGGTTCCCAGCCGGCTCCTCTGCCTACTGACTTCACTCCCCCCGCTGTGCAGGGGCATCCGCGGGAAGGTAACTCCCCAGGCTCCTGCTCAGACACTGAGAAGGGGGATTATGAGGTGTCGCTCATACTGAAGCCCGCCTATGGATCTGAGACACCTAGCAGAGAAGATCAGTCCTTTTTTCCGCAGGAAGCTCCATCTTTAGACAGGTCTAAAGATGATAAAACAGCACAAGAAATCCAAGGTGGGTAAAAAAAAAAGGGGGGTGCGGGGGAGGGGGGCAGAGGGGAGGGGGGGAAAAAACCTTGATTGCAAAAGAAGGCAACAATGTCAGTGGTCGGAAAGGGTAGGGACAGCAGAAGGTTTGCAGTCAAAACAAGGTGATTGCAGCCAGGCTGCCAAGGACTGGAGTATTTTCCCCTCCCCCGCCCCCCCTAACACAATGGCCCCCGTTAGTTAAACACTAATCTACAGCAGGGTAGATCTCAGGCCAGGCTCAAATCCCAGCCCTCCACCTAAACGGGCTCTACAGGAAGGACTGAGAGAACAAAAAGAAAAGAGTCGGTGCTAGGAGAGATTGTCTTGGTGGTAACAAGTGGTGGGATTTTCCCCGCGTGCTTGTTTGCCCCGGCTACTCTCTTAGCACTAAGCACGCGTGTGCACACTCGCAGGCAGGTAAGTCAGCTGTGGACACGAAGCGCCGGGCAGCGGGTGTGGGCGATCGGGGCTCTTCGGGGTGAGGTGGGGCTGGGGCTGGGAAATGCTCCGAGTGCCAGTTCCAAAGGTTTCCCCCTCTCCTCAGCCGCAGACACCTGTACAGAAACCCCCTGCCTGCCCAGCCCTGGGAAGTGCTGCTCAGACCTTTACTTTAAGGGGGGGGAAAGAGCTCCTTTCATACCAATCCTCTAAAATATTCACCTAAAACCGCCCCTTTGCTTCTTCCCCAATATTGAAGACAACGATCTGGGGGGCGGGGGAACCCACAGCCTCCTAGGAGTTATTTTTTCCCCTTCTACTGATCTGTTCGGAGGTTCCCGTCCGTAATAATAACGAGGAGGAAACCGTACAGCCGGCGCCTGCCACCCCGGAAACCGAACTCAAATTAAATGACCTCCTCCCAAATATTTAAACCCCAAAGCGGACCTTAATTGGGGTTCGGGCGTGGGGGAGGGGACTCCTCGTATTTCACCGGGGTCTTCACAATATAAAAGGACCAACTTGAGAAACTGCCCGCCTGCATCTTGCGTGGATGATCTAGTCCTTTAAACAAGAAATAAGAAGAGGAATTACCTTTTCACTTCCACGAAGCGATCCTCGGTTCTTCGCTGCCTGGGTCTTTTTATTTTAAATCGCAGTATTTGTGTGGGCGATCAGATTCGTGCCCTTTTACCTGAAACAAAAAAAAGGCTGTCTCGTAGACTTGAAACTGTAAGGTCATTTCGACAGGACTGCCAAGTCCACTTACTTGTGGCGACAGCTAAGCCGTTGTGTCGCCGTGAGTTCAGATGAGTGTCTTCAGAGATCAGAGAGGGAAAAAAACATGCATTTGTCTGAGAGTGATTGCATCTTTATATTTAATTTCCTGTCCCTTTTCTACTTTCATACGTCTCTGGTCATTATGTGGGAAAGGCCTCTTGGACTAGCCAGTGTAACAGGATTAAATAGTTGAACGTATCAGTTCTTTACTGAATTCCCCCGCCCCTCTGAAATGACGGAAATCACTTATTGAGTACCTGATTTTAAAGAGCGTAGGTTTGTGTGTTTCAGATACTTCCTTCCAAGGAGCACTTATCTTCTTTGATCTAAACGGATTTACAAAAATTAAAACCTGAGGGCAAATCCCCCTGAAAGGCAGCAGATGAAAGAAAGGAAGTCAAACTCTGAAAACAGCGAAGGCTAGAGCTGTACAAGCTTTTTTTCTCTGGTAGGCTAAAATAATTCCCCCCCACACACACACACACAATCCCTGGAAGCTATGGGGAAGTCAGCTAAACTAAAAGTTTAATTTAGAAAAGTTAAATGCGCATTTGCAGATTGACTGCTCATTGGCTCATAAAATAAGATGGTGTAAAGCTTTTTGATCGTTTCTATTATTTAAGCGCAATCAATGTAACGATTCTTATTTTTCTGTACCTGCTGCTAAATTACTTTTTAAGGCTCAGTTTTAGCCGCTTCACCAAAACATTCTCCTACTAATTAATGGAAATCTCAATTGACTGAGTCAGTAACTTAGTTGCATCTGCAGAGACTAATGAAGATTTAAAAATAGAGCTGGTTTCCCTCCACCCCCTTTCTCAGAGTCCGATCCAGCCAAGCATGTGAGTGCTTTTACTAAAGTCCGAGGGGTTATTCATGTGACTGAGGTTAGCTCACATGTTGAATCCTTCGAGGGACCCAGTGTAAATGGAGTTAATGTGACAATTTAACTTCCGATTCAGTCCAGGATAATGTCTTGGGGAGGGGGTTCTAATATCTAAATTAACTGAGAAACAGCGGCTCTGGCTTTCCATCAGTTTGATAAAGTAGTTATTAAAGAGTTATTGAAATATAATTTTAAGCTCAGGACCTGGCTAAAAAAGGAACATTTTTCGCTTTCTCTCCCGTACCAAGTGTTACATGGATACGGGGCCCCAGCTGAAAACTGGAGGGGTAGTTAGAGGAGCCTGTCCACGCTAAATATACCTCCTTCGTTTTGTATTCGTATTTCTTGCTGAAAACCCTCGCTCCTGAGTCTGCTTTGAATCACAGAGACCGAGGTGAGACTCCGTCCTGCATTCCGATTTTCTTAATTCTTCAGACACTGGTGCGGGGGGTGTCGATCAGACCCTTCCGGCACATCCAGGCAGGGGTCAGTTACAAAGATTTTCTTTACAGAAAATGACTCTCCTCATCCCAGAAAACCGCGGTAATGAGGATAGCGGCTTTTTTTGCAATGCGCTCAGGTGTGCCCTGGGAAAACCAGAATGGCATTGTCCTATGGTTTCCTACGGCTTTCCCTAGGCTCACTTCAAGGCACATGAGGGCTCTTAAAACCAAATAATCTCTGTTCCCTCTGCAAGATGTTTACCTGCTATTGCTGACCCCGTCACCCAACGTGAACTCGGAAAGAGATCAGAGTCAGGGCTAAATTTAAGCGCGGGCGCGTCCCGCCCATTCGTGTCTAGTCAGCTTCACGCTTCATAGTCAATTTCTCTTCTCCTTTGAGGGAAACTTGCATGCAGCAACAGGTGAGAGAAAGAGTCGGGGGATACTTTCCGGGGCTCTGCTTTGCTTTTAAATAATGTGCAACGTGATCTCAAAACCACAGAACCTGGCAGGGCAGACGCAGGACCCGAAGCTACGTTTTTAGATCAATTTTTAATTGACTCTGTTGCAAGCGGATGGTGCCCCCCTTTTTTCCTCCCTTTAATTGTATCTCCTTCCCCCTACCGGAATTGGCTCCCTAGCTCTCGTATCCTAACAAACACAGGTGGGCTCTGAATATTTTATGTTGGATAATGGCTTGCGCTGCTCTTGGGATCCTAGGTAGCCTGTGGACTTTTCCAACCCATCTCCTCCTCTTCTCCAGCCTCCCCATTTCGGAGATGATGGCTGCGTGGCTTCATCATCTCCGATGATGATTTTTTTCATTGCCCGATTCGCATTTAATTGTTAATTGACATCTGTGACTCCGCAGCTTCAGTCATTGAATCTGATTCGTGCTACTGGCCCAACGCCAGTTCGCCTTGAGTGACGTTCACACATTGTATCTGCCTTGACTGACTTTATGTATTTCTGCGTCCCAATGAATTAACAGTATAATAAAGCGGATTGCGTGGGTAATAACGTCAATGTGAAAATATGCTGATGTGAAGTGTAAAAGGATTCTGGGTTTAATTTCTTCCCTGGGTTGCTCACTCCTATACAAGTACTTGTGACTGGAAAAATTCCTGGCTATTCCATGTTTTGCAGAAACTTATTTTAAACGCATCCGCCAATCCCGTTTATCCTGGATTTATCACAGATACCCCGCTTCAGAGAGAAAAGAAGTGAACAGACTTTTACTGACAATCTAAATTCAAAGATACGTGCTCTGAAATGGGTTCAGAGAAATAGTTTGGGGGGCTTTCTACATGGGGAAGGTAGCTGCGTTTCCCGATTGTTTTGTTTAAATAAGGGAAATGTATCATTTGAAACCATCGTTTAAATTACCATTCATTCGTCCTTTCTTTTGCATACAAACGCATTTACAAATGTTTGTCTTATACTTGGCAGAGGAAACAAAAGCCGAAACTATAGCTGGCAGCTGGCTGATTGCAAAGAGTGGAAAGGGGGGAAAAAAACCCGACCAGCCTCTGGAGCTGGAGAAGGAATTTCTTTTTAATATGTATTTGACCAGAGAGCGCCGCCTAGAGATCAGCCGAAGTGGCAACTTCACTGATAGACAAGTAAAAATCTGGCTCCAAAATCTCAGGATGAAACTGACAGAGGAAAAAAAAAACGTGGGGGTGGGGGGTGGGAAGAGAGAGAGCAGAGCTACTAGGGGCTTGCCAGAATTAACAGCTCGGGTCTCCATGTGATGATAAGTCACTAGATGCGACCAAAGCAAAACATTTCAGAGAGGGCAGTATTATTTTTTTTTCTTTTTTTTTTTCTCTTTGTTGCTCCGGTCTTAATGATTTAAGCGATAACAGAAATATGGTTTGTTATTTCCAAGGCATGTGGCTAAGAAACATTTCCTGATAGTTTTTGTTTATTTGTTTTATGTCCTTTAGGCTGAGGCATAAGCTAAAAAGAATTAACTCTGCCGTAATAGCCCCATTGATATCCTTTTCCAATGGCATTCAGGCAGCGCTGTGTTGTGGATTTTGGTTGGGGGGTTTTTTAAGCCAACTTTTTAATCTTGCTCATCTCCATGAGATAAGGGCTTCCCATATGTAGCACATTCTGTTTGAAAATATTCACACAACTCTCGAGGAACTTGATGCCAAATACTCCCAGAGGCTAATTCTGATGAATGGGCACTGTAGAAAACAGCTGCTATAACAATATTTTAATAAAAATATAGCTTTGTGAAGATCTAACTAAATCACAAGGAAACCCATAATGAGCTATGGAGAATCAATATAATGTTTTCATATGACTGGCAATATATTGTGTTATAATATGTGTTTATGTGTGTGTAATAGATACATATACATCTATACATTTGCTGATGTATGGGTACGCACACTTTTATTCCCTACAACCTATTAATTATTTTAGCACCTATTCCCCTGACTAGTGGAAGTTGTCCTATAGCTAAGTAATTCATTTACTATCTAAGATCCCTAATTTGTCTCTGATGGCTAAATTTAAAACCTTTTTGAGAACTTCTACCAATAGCCAGAATAAACAGAAAATCCCATTACTTTAAAAATGTTCTTCTAGCCAGGGATTAAACTCGGGTCCCCTCTCCCTTTAGGTTTCTTTTCTTCTTCTCCTTCTTTCTACGTTTTGTTTTATTTTGTTTCTTTTTTACTGTGTATTATTTATTTTTAAACCTAATGATGAAATTAAATGACAAGTGGGTTTGGTTTTCAGCTCATCTGAAGTCGTTTTCTTTATTTATATTTCAGTCTGTAATTTGATAGAGGGAATCTTTCATTTCCAAATTTCAGCACAAATTTATAAAGATGTCCCTTCTACCAGTTTTGTAAAGAGGAGTGGGGGCTTCACTGCAACAGCCACGTTCATGCTGGAGTTTGCCTTATGACCTTGCGAGAGGAAAAAACGAAAATCGAGTGGTCCCAATATTTTAAAACTCCTCCTTGCAGCAAACAAAAGCCAATATAAAAATTATTCTCATTTGTAATTGTGCTTGTCGTGTACATACGTTTGCCTTCCTTTTTTTGCATACACCCCCCTCTTCCCCACTATATAAATGCACCGTTCAATTTGTCAATGAAACGCAACTAAAAGTTTCAGTCACTTAACCTTTGAGGTTGTTTTTTTTTCCCGTTGCTGAGAGTTTGATTTAAACTTGAACTCTCCGACATTGACGACCCATGATTGGGATAAAACCGGAGAAGATCTATGTGAAAAAGGTGTATCTTCATTTTAAATCAGAGTCGATGCCAAGGATGCTTAATAATATATATATTTTCCATGTCTCGCTGCCCCACCCTCTACCCCCCAGAAGTCTAGCCTTACACAAAATACACACATAGGAGTCTCTTGCAAACCCTCAACCGCAGTTTCCCCACTTTTTACTGCGTGGAGGCTTGGTTTGCTTTTTTCTTTTTTATTGGGGGAGGGGTGTTGTGTGTGTGCGTGTTTCAATTCCGTGTTGTCTTTTCTGTTCACTGCCTGACATGCTGTAAACTGTTTGAAGTTCAACAACATGGCTAAGTTTTATTGTATTTCCGGTACAATAGATTTATATACCATCCCTTCCAGTCTTTTAACGGCTTTGCAAATGAAATGTAGCTAAGTTATAGTCAAGTTTCTGGCTCCTCAGTGCATCTCTTGAACCCAAAGATTTTTTTTTTCCTTCTTCCCCCGAACTTTTAAGCTCTAGGAAACTCACCCGTTAGAAACTGCGCTACTTTCCCCTGTTGTATTTCGAATAGCTTATTTATTCATTCATTTATTTATTTTCGTATTTATTTATTTTATCCATTTATTGGGAAAAAAATCCAGCGCGCAAGGTAAGCTATTTCATTTATATTGTTATGATATTAGCAAAAAATAGACGTGTGTGATAGCAACAAGAAAAGGGAGCTAGATAATACTAGGACAATCCTTAATTTAAACCTTGGGTCTGCTACACTTTCCCTTGCAAACTTTGAAGAATGAAGGGAGTTTCTCACAAAGCCTTAAACCTCATTACTTCTCCAACTATCCCTTTCTCCCAACACGTAGCGGGGCAAAATTGAAATGACCCCCTTTGCAAACATGAAATCATTATTATGTATCACTGCTTCCTATTCAATGGAAAACGAGAGAGGGGGAAAAATCCTCATTGTTGCTAGGTATAACAAAGTGACGTTTTTACTATTACACTAACAGATTTATCCTTTTTTTAAAAAAAGTCGATCGCTTTCCTAGGAAAAAAGGCAGTATTTTTATTTTTCCAGAATCCACCGAATTTCATTTGATTCTCAGCAGAAAGTTATCCAAACTTTTTTTTTACGTTTTAATTAAAAAAAAAAAAAAGTGCTGATTTTTAAAATCCCATTGAAATAATTTCACATTGGAAACAGTGCTTTTAATGAGCTTCCGTGAAGAAGAAAAAAAACTTTAGAAATATCTATGCTCTTTTTTTATAGCTGAGGTAATCGCTTGATTCTCTTAAGTCAATAGGATTTTACTGTTTCCTCTGGTCTATTTGTAAACTATTTGTAAACTCCTGCAGGAGAGATCCGTTCTAGACACTGTACTTAGGAAATAATTTGAATAGTTATTTCGTGCAATCGTAGGGGTTTTTTTTGTCTTTGAAAAGATCCTTTTGTTGCTTTTGTTTCCTAGCAACTGTTTTCTATTATAAAAGTTCAGATTGCAGATGATGTCAAACAAAATGGCCGCCCAGGCGCCTTTCTTGGTAATTTTAGCCTTTGACCCAAGAATGAACTAGAACTGCTTTGTGAATTAGGTAGTTTCATGTTGTTGGGCTTTTATTTTTAAACACAAGAACATAAAACTACCTGATTTACTCCAGTTATTCTCCTCGAAATTGTTTATTCAGGGCAGTTGGACCAAAGGAAAAATGATGGGTAGGTTTATTTCTGTTTATTTATCTATTAGCTCAACCATACAGTGAAGTTTTAATATCTCCTGGGGAAGGGGGTTGTTCTCATTAGTTTGGCCAAGTGGGTCAGGGAGTATGAATGCAGGGCTCCTCTGTGTGTTTAAGTTCAGTTTCAGTGACAGTTTGGAGGAAAGTAGAATTAGGCACCAAATAATTAACCGCCGATTAAAGGCCAAATCCAACTTCTGCTGAACTCGGTGGTAACGCTCCCATTGACTGTAGCGGGGTTGGGATTAGCCCCAAGTGAGAGATTTCTTAAAGGTATATTCTCCCATTCCCTCGTGTGCCTGCACACTTACACAGGCAGAGGAAGTAAAGCGTGTTCTATTTGGGATAACACACCCACCCCCCTGTTTGCATTATAACCTAACACAATGAGCTCCTTCCAGTTTTTGAAACTGGCCCCTATTTCAACTTCTGTTCATAAAAAAATAGCCCTGCAAGAGACATACTTTGCGCAGTGCCCTTTATTCCAGGTATTTCACTATGATAATGTGGAATTCTCTGTTATTTTTAAATGATGTATACATATATGTAATATATGAGTATGTATGCATACACACACGGACTTCAAGTAAGAATAGGCATAGCAGATACTATGTGGGTTGAACCTCATATACTCTATAAGGCACTATTTCGGTTGGTGTCAAACTTAGACACCTCTTTAGATACCGATAAATTCCACATGTTATCGAGGTACACACATGCACGAGCGTCTCTCTGACTGGAGAGCACTGCCTGACTGTTTTAGTAGCAAAATAAAAGTTACTTTGAACTTAAACCTAAGCGGGAACAATGGGTGCAAAGTGGATTTAATTCACGCTTCTCAGCTGTGGTAAAAAATATTCTGATCAAAAGTCCCTTCCGGTAACATCTCTTTCTCTGTAAAATAAAGTGTAACCGTATGGGGCACAGTCGCGGTTTTCTAAAAAACGTTGTGCGCTCGGGAGTATATATAGACATATAAATGTGTATATGTATATATATCAGCAGTGGTTACATACATATATATATATGTAAAGAAAGACTCAGCCATACATAGTTCAGAAATCCATATAATACATATTATATGCATATATACATAATCAATCAAAGCCTGGGAGCAATTTTCTGTGTATCCATTTATGAAAAGAGCATAAAAGTAAGTTGTTACATGTTACGGGCCAGGATGAAATAACTCTGCGGTTGCATCCCACGTGGCTTTTTGAAGGCTTAAACACTGATCTGCTATCTTGGGTTTTAAATATCATCTGCCACTTCTTTGTAGCCAAAGGACTGCTGTGAAATCGGTTTATTTGGGGAGAGGAATTTTTCGTGAATAATAATCATAAAAAAAGCTGTTTTATAGGCTCTCTAACCTGGTGCGTGTGTTATCCCTGCAACTGGTCATTGTTGTAGGCAACATGCCCATCTCGCCTATTAAACAAACAACCCGTCCTATAGCAGAGGGGGGAAGTAAGTCAGCATAAAACAGACTTGAGCTCCCTACTTTGAACGGGTTTTGTGGATCTTTGTCAGAGGGACCAAGTGATAGCCCTGCTCCAGGCAGAGCTTTTAAGTGGAAATGAACAATCTTGTGAAGTTAATAATAAACCATTAGGTAATGCTACCCCTACAGGGCACCCACTAACCTGTCTTGTCTGGGCTTTTGATTTTGGATCTGGCTTACATCAATACAAAGAGAGGAGCAAGGTCCATTGGAGTTGGGGGGCTGTAACTGAGATCAGAATCGAGCCCAGGAAGGTTTGCAGGGATGATTTGCCAGCACAAAATGTACTTAATTTCTCCATGGCTGTGGGAAAAGGAAGCGGGAAACCTATCTGTGAAGTCAAACGAGGTATCATCATGATGCAGCTTATATATATGCTTTGCTTGTCTCTGAAGCCATGTCTTTCTTTTCATTCCTAAGTAGAAAGATAAGAACAACCTTACCTGAAGAAGCAGCTGGGCTGAGATTGCTACAAAATGCTCCGCATAATAATTGCTTCCTTTTGCAAAGTGATATATACGCCTGCTCTCTTCCGCATTAAAGACAATGAGCAACTCCCGTTAATCCAACAATAAAACTCCTCAAATTCTTATTCTTTGCTGGAGTTCCAGCCTGTCTAAAAATCTCTCACCCCCATTCAGTATGTTTTAATTGTTGGCAAAAGTGCTGTAAAAATAGCCGGCTGAAAGCAGCCTCCCCCACCCCCTTTTTGTTTAACAGGCTCTCTTGCCTCCGATTTTATTGAAGCAATTATTTAATAACCTTATTCTAGTACCTGTGCCTTTTTTTTTCTGTCCGTGAGTGGGAGACAACCCCTCCACCACCATCTAAGCAAGTAAATCCCTTTCCCCACTAATAATACAATTTAAACCAATTTACATCGTTGTGACCCTAAACCTAAATCTATCCTCCCAACAGTGAAAACCGCTCCATTATAAAACCAACGGGTGCGAAATCCACCTACTTTCAGGGCAGGCTGAAGCGCCCCGTTTTTGCAAAGATTATTACTGAGTTTAAAGGCGGGGAGACCGTCTGGAAGCCAAAATCTTGCTTCCAAAGGACCATCAAACTTTCTTTCCTCTCCTTGTACTTTTCAAACGCACATACGCTTTTACTTTACAAGGGATCTAAATGCTTTATTAACTGCTAAGGTTACAAACCTCATTTGAAATTGTGTTTTTTAGCCAGAGTATAGTTTCGGCTCTTGGAAACCTGCCCACATGTGTAAGTTGTTTTGCTTCTCTTCAGACAAGGAATTTTTCCCCCCTCACCACTTACGGCTTTTTAACAGACGGCAGCATTCAAGCTGAGAGCTAGCACAGGAAATGGTAAAGGTAGATCCCTCTGCTTTTAAGCCACAGAAACTTATTTCACTTTTTTTTTAAAGGGGAGCTTTTTTTTTTTCCTCCTCAGGAACTTTTTTGTGTGCGAGTGTCTCGCCCTCCTCTTGCGTTTGGCAAGGACTCCTGACTGAAGTTCCTTTCAGCCGCTCTTAGACCTGTGTAAATGTATCATTCATAAATCCTGCTTTGCTTTATGCTGAGTTTTGATTTCGGTTTCCTGGCTCTTTCAAGAAAGTCAGTTTTTAGGGTTTTTTTTAAAAAAGTTAAATGTTTTTCACAGCTGCAAAATGAGAGATTTGGGGTTCGGGTTATCTTACAATCTGCCCTCCGAACTCTCCAGAGCTATGAAGTTCACTCCTAACTTTTATTCAAGCTCTAGTGGCCTTAAATATTTTGCATTGAACTGCAGGATTTTCTCTTAAATGAGACATGTTGTACATCGACGCCATGTTGGCCCCGGGCTCAGACACCCTGGGTCCAATTTCCCAGTCCTTAGTCACTAACTAACTTAAGTAAAGGACACGGGATTAAAGCATTTGCACCTTCAGCATTTTCCCACCTTCCCTTCATTCATGAACAAGAAGCGAAATCATATGGGCGGGAAGGTGCCATATCTAATCACTGACAAAAACACCCCCCTCCAAAAAAGTGTTTAAATATGTTTCCGGCAAGAAATGGGTCGTCGTCTTGTTTTGTCCCCCATATGCTGATAAATCAGAAAAATGTGACTATAACACTGAGTTACGGTCTACACATTTAGAAACATGTTATATTTAACGGTTCCTAGCATAAAGGTATCAACCCACCCAGCTGATTGTTCCTGATGAAACCGAGGAGAGGAGGTGTGTATTTCAATGAGAAATGCTCTTTGGAAATCATCTCTTCCCCACCCTATAAACAATAAAGTATATTTATAAACAGTAACTGAGTTTAAAAAACAACAATCCCTTTTGGCTTTCCAGCTCAGACAAAACCTGTTTCGACTTCTTTTTTCCACAGGCAAATTCCGCTTAGAAACTTTGGCATCGATTCTGGTCACAAGAAAAAGTTTCCACTTCAGGGCTCCCCCCAACCCTCTTTAAATAACTATTCCAGTTGAGTTTCCTGAATCCGGTTCACAAATGCACAGCTCTGAGAAGAGTCCAGCTAGCCAATAAGCCCCCGCAGAACTTTTCTCTCCCCTGTCCACATGGACCAAAGTTGCATTAGAGCAATTTACTTGTAGAAGTCCGAGTGAGGTCAGCTTCTCCTTGCCTGCTTTTCCTTGACCAAAGTTATTTGCGAACAAAAGAGCTTTTCATGCGATTTCTGGTTGTGTGTTATTTTTGGCTTTTTGTTTTTCATCCCCTGCAATGTAAAGCCGTTAAAAAAATAGCACCAGAGGACTCCGAACTGACAGATTTGGTATTAAGGTAGAACTGTAATGGAAGGACACCCCTCTGCAGCCCCTGCGCTTTGGGGGGGAAAAAAAGGGTACAAGGAGATGAGATGTGGTCATATATGTGTGGAAAAAAAGTCAACTCCTGGACCAAGAGCAACCTCCAAAGTAGCGAAGGTAAATGGATTTTGCAGAACGCCTTGTGCGAGCCCTACCCACTGGGGACCTCGAGCCCTTCGGATCCTAATTCAGAGTCACACTCTAGGAGTCTTCGGGGCTTGGATTTATATACTGCAGAAAATTATATACTCAGAGGCTGACATGCTTCAGCGGAGGGGCACTCGGGGTTTCTGAGCTGTCTTTTCCAATGGTGTAGTAAAGCTAGAGTGTTTGCTGTATCTTTATTCCAGGTAAGATGCGCCCCATTTCACCTCGCGCCCACAGAACAGGTGCTTGGCCTCAATCAGTGATCACGAATTTCACACATAATGATTGCTTCCGCATCCCCACGGTTGATACACACATGCACACGCATATGTACGCACACACAGACACAACACACTTCAGTCAACAAAGCGAGTGGGCTCGCCACCCTACCCCGTCCGTCCGTCCTCGCCTGGACACGCTGCCCTGGGAGTCGGGGAGGTCCTGGAGATGTGTGCTGCCACAGATTGATTTAAAAAAATCATTTCTGAAAGGCAATAAAGCGGAGAAATATGACAATGTCCGCAGAGAGGTCGTATTTCACTTTTTAATGACACGGGGGTCTTTCCAGTTCCAAACCTCCCTAACTCCTGAAGAACTTTAGGGGCTAAAGGAAAAAGAAACCAGGGGGAAACCAAAATGAGGGATTACCCAAGGTGTTTCGCACCAGCCCGTTTTTGTGACCCGGTCCCCTTAGAAAAAAGGTTTGAAAGGAGGCTTGCCCCTGCTCGCACTGACACTGTAAGGTCTCTGGGTTTAGGTAGGAGCCCCGAGATACTCAACAGGGGAGAATGCTGCTCTTCCACTGGGGCAAAGCCATTGGGACAGAAAAGGAGTTACTTCGGATTTATCCCGATGCCAACGAGAGCGGACTGAGAGCCAGCCGGGACCCTCACCTGGGTAAATTTACTCTAGCAACCTTTGCAGCTAAGCGGCTACAAAAACATCGCAGTGATCTTCCACCAAAGGAAAGATGGGCGCTTCTTTTTTGGGGGGTGGGGGGGAACTATCCCTAGATTCATGTCCTGATTCAGAGATGTTAACCGTAAGAGTCAGTATCTCATAGCCTGAGCCTCCAGCCCGGTCAGATCATTTAAAGAAAATAACGCATTTCCCAATAGCGACCCAGGCAGAAGAAGGCAGAGCGGGGACACTTCGAAATACATCGCACTAACAAACCAGAGGGCAGCTGCTTCCGGGAGACACAACTGATAGGAATTAAGGGGGCAGAAATGGAAAGGGTTGGAGCTGGGATTTTTCAGTGCCTTTATCATTTTCCAGTCGCAGTAAAACAGCTCGGTCTGCGAGACATGCCCTGCAAGCACAGGCACTGAGATGCGGGAGAGATGCGCTCTGCGGGAAAAGAGCGAGAGGTTTGCTTTTCTTTAATTTCAAGGCGGCTACTTGGAAGCCAGCATTTGGTTCTTATTCAGCTCCTGGAGATTTACACCAACTAGGCACGAGGGTGCAAGAAACGGGGAGCGGATTGGTATCGCTGTATCATGTCCAGGCACCTATGGTCCATTCGCTTTCCCAAGAAGGCTGTGTCACAGGGACAAGTCCATACAGAGGCGAATCCATGCTGGCTGCAGTTAGCTGAAGTCCAGGGCTACATTTGCCCCTAAGCACAGCATCCACCTTTCCCTTCCTCTACATTAAAAAAAATAAATCACTGGACTGTCTTAAAACAAACGCATCTGACAGCATACCTTGGTAGCGCAGCCCCTGCTACCGCCACATAATCAAGCTAGTTAGGGGCTGCCTCTGCTGCAAGCCCTGTGCTAAGCGCTTGCTTCATTCCTAGCCAAAGAAACCCAGCCCGTCTGAGAAAAATCATACTTACACACAAGCGGGGTTTGTGGGTTTAAACACATACAGGACATACATAGATGCATAGGAAGGTACGGTGGGCGGGAGAGGTAAACCATAGTCTAAAATGTGAAAGAGTCCCTTTTTTCCCCCTTTCTTTTCCACAGGCAATAAATTCAAGGCTATAAAAATCAAAGAAAGCTAATGTAAGTTTTATTAAACTATTTAACCGTCACAAGTTTAACGCGTTGTGTAACAAAGCAGGATCAGTGCCATACTGTATTTTACTAGGCTTGTAAAGTTAAATGAAGGCTTCTGATTTCCACGATGTGTTCAGCTCCTTTAGCCCTGGCAACACAATCCTGGTATTATGCTGGGGAACATATGGAGAGAGATTCTGATCCCCCCCCCCCACACACACACACACGTTTAAAACAAACGCTGGGGGATCTCGTGGTGACAGGGGGGTCCGCCAGGCAAAGTTCTGGTGTCCCGTACACAGCACTGACATATTCCATTTCATATTTTCCTGTATTAAATCCCCCCTTCCAGAAAGCGTCATTATTTGGACCCCGAACCCCTCTTCCACTCCCCGCCGAGGTCCAATCTTTGAAAAAAAATAAATGCATGCATACATAGCTTTATAGGCACGTAGATTATACATCAAATACACCGATTGATATGAACCCCGGGGGTGGGGGTAAATTGTCCATATTCTCCCCTTATTCCAATAGCCCTCTGGAGCAGCCTACAAGGCTGGCTGTTATTCTGCACTCCCCACATGATGGTTATGAGAAGCCAAAGAGAGGGCATCAGCATCTTTCTTTCTTCCTTTCTTTTATTATTATTGTTGTTATTATTTTCTTTTCCCCTCCTGTTTCCCCAGCCAAACCTACGCAGGGATATGAGCCCCGCACTGTGTGTTTCGTGGCTTCCGAAACTCCTGACGTTCTGCAACATTGCATAAACATAAAACAATCCATCCTTGATATGGAATGCAAGGGCGGATGACAGCAGTGCGCAGCCCCCTTGGCTTCGATTGATTTACGCCTATACTGACGCTTTATCAGGCACACGAAAAAAGTTTGACCAATCATTTTGCTAGGAGCTCACCACACAGCAGCCCAACTGTACTTTGTTGGCTAGGAAGTTGGAGAAAGGGGTTGAGTACAAATCTAGATCTGTCCTATATATTTTTTTCCCTTCATTGAACCGTGCTTTGTATGATGTCTGAGAATGTCCATTTCTGGAACTCTTAGCAATTATTATGTCGACTCTATTATAAGTCATGAAAGTGAAGATTCGCCTTCAGCTAAATTTTCATCTGGGCAATATACGAGTTCCAGGCAAGCTGGGCATAATGAGCATCTAGAATTCCCCTCTTGTAGTTTTCAGCCAAAACCGCCAGTTTTCAGCGCCTCTTGGACTGCTTTGAATCCACATTCTTCTGGTACCCTTCCTTCGGTCTATCATCCATATATTCAACATCAAAGCGTCCCTTCTGATAGCAGGTATCTACGGAGCTGGCTGGATCCAGTACCCAGAGCAGAGAACATACCCGGGCAGGGATCAGTTAAAGCAGAACCGCTGCTGGGGCACCCCGGGGAAGTGCATAAACAGGGAACACAGGAGTACAATTTAGAAACTTCTGCTGGAAGGGAAGGGATCGTTTCCACTCAAAGGCCCAGCTTCGAGGACAATAAAGTTTGTGAAGGAAGCGAGGACAAAGACAGGCCAGATCAAAGTAAGTTATAAAAGTGAGGAAGTAAACAGTATAAAAGCGGAGGAGGTGCAATAAAACGAGACAATGCAAAGTAAAGTTAAAATCATGTCTGAAAGAAAACTCTCAGATTACTGGTGCCAGCCTTCGGAGAGGGCGGTTGGGAGGCGGGTGGCAATGCCTAGAGATCTTTGAGCAAAATGTGGTCCAGGAACAGATGGGGGGAAAAAAGCTTTATCAACTGATTTTCTTTACCGATATGCATGTTCCTCTCTCCAGCTGATTTAAGCACCAAACCCATCTCTTTGCTAGTAAAGGGTAAATTCGACTTGAAACTGTGCGAGGGGCGGGGGGTTGGGGGAGAGAAGGGGTAAATATTGGGAGGAAAAGGGGATTCGGGAGGGGGAAAGGGACGGGTTTTTTTTGGAAAAGGGAGGAAAACGAGGGGAAAAGTTCACATGGGGAAGTGAACAGCAACTGTATCTATTTCATGCTGTCTGGTCTTTACCTTGAGAGATACAATTGTTGAGGGCTGGCTCGGTGCTTTCCTCTGTCACGCTGTCTTTGTGTTTGTTTGTTTGTCTGCTTGTTTATGAAATGCAACGTTTAAGGGTATGAATATTTCAAAGCCACGCTCCCAAACCAGGGCGAGGGAGATAGAAATGTAATGAGGTCTTTATTTGGAATGTAACAGATTGGCGAACACTTAAAACTAATCATGTGCCTCTTTCGTGACCTGTTTTCTGGAAAATGGAGAAATGCAATTAAAAAAATATACAGCTTTAGATCAAAACCAAGGACATGAGACGGGGGAAAAATCATTCTCGTTTAGCTTCTCTTAGGCTGGTTTTTATGTGGGTTGCTTGCAAGGTAAAGCGGAGCTGGTCTCAAAGCAGGATGAAATAAGGCACGGTTCAGCACCGTTGCAAATATTTCGCATTGAATGAACAAGTTTTTAAACCGAACTCCTGGCATGCTCCAAGAATAGAGCTCTCCAGATTGTTTATATCTATATTTATGTATGCATGCACAGATAATCATCCCCCCCCGAATTCACTTTATTTCCCCCCTCTTTTTCATAATTGCAACTGAGTTTGCAGTTGCAGCCATGCGATTAAAAATAAAGGAGCCCTTTATTTCTCGTCTTGCGATGTGCAAAAGTGGCATTATTTCTATCCTGTAACCTATACCGTGCACACACACATATAGAAAAAAGAGAGTCAGTTTTTTTGTTGTGCTGGGCAGAGGTCCAGAACAAACTGCAGCCGTGAGGTGAATGATTTGAGAGAATTAAATATCCAGGTTGTGTGCTCAATGTCCCTGAAATTAAATATATAACAATCTTGTCCAAGAAAACGTTGTGAAGTTATAAGTAAGTGCAGAGATCCACGTTAAGAGGATGCTATGTGGTTTCTATGGTATGTGGTTAAGACGCATATTTTGTTTTAAATAATAGTTCAATTTTGGCTGATGTTGAGAGAAAGCCAAAAAAATGTCTCTCTAAGTACTGCAGGAGGGGACTGTTTTGCAGAGAGCCCTCGCACCAATTTCAGCGACTGTTTCAATTTTTGAAAGTATTTCATGATAATTAATCTGTGCAGGGTAGCTGGCAACTCGAGGTTTTAATTTACTTGCTAGATGTTGAAGGGTAAGACCTGCCAAAAATCCTTTCTCATTTGCTTTCCTGTTTAGGGGCTTGTGTACACTTAATAGATAAACCTATTTTCCTGTAGAAAATGTCGTGTTTTTCTAACGATCCGAGATATCACAAAAAAAGGATCTTTTATGAAGAAGAGCCTTCCACTGCCATTAAAAGAAAGGTAGCAGTATTAACAGTATCAATTATTAACAGCATTCTTCCTCTTTAATATTTAATTCTGCATATTAGATCAAGTCAATTACATTAAGGAAGTAGCCGTGCAAATTTGTAAGATGCAGTACTTACAGTGGAAGATTAACTGGATTATTTTTAAAATATTCAATACATTTCATTTTACTGTAGAGGAAACATTCTGATGGTATATTTTTTTATCATGCTCCATTTAATTGGTGTAAAGGTTTATGGCTTAAGCCATCATTCCAGGAGAAGCAAAGGAAGCAAAACAGAAAAAATGCGGTCTGCCCAGAATATGCTTCATGTTATTCTTTCCCCCTCCCCTTCTCGGTTACCTAACGATCGGTCAGTTAATGTTTACATGAACAAGGAAATGCCTACAGTGCTTTTACCCCCCAAAAGCTGCCTCAGCACACCTTTTTCTGAAGAGTTAACCAGTCTGCTTGGTTAGCTGCTGTGTGTGGCTAGTACAAAGTGTTTGGAATATTGGACTAATATTTAATGGCTCTGATCTTCCTGCTAAAGATTTCTTCCCCCTTTCCCCCTTTTTCCCCTGTGTTGAGACCAACGAGCGTTTTGAATGTTCCAATTTCCCATTGAGGGCAGGAGATGGGGGCGGGGGAGGGGGGTACGTTTACTGCATTACTTAAGTTTAGAGAACACCGCTGCAAATGCAAATGTCTCTCTTGATAATACTGACCAGATCACAGGGAAGAAGCCCTTGAGCCCTTATTGTAGCAGGACTATTTCTTGCCACTTAGCCAAAAAAAAAAAAAAAAGAGAGAGAGACATGATTTATTAAAGGCTTTATTCAGAAGTAATCTGTGTATGTATTCGTACCCTGAAATACATGCCGGTAGGAATGGATGGACAGATCTGCACACACAAAAAAATGTCCTGGCCAGTGCTGCAGGTCTGCAGAGGCATGTAGGCGTTGGGTTCACAGGATAGACAGCCATGCAGCCATGCACATGGAGGCCCCGAGCCTGGCCACACTTGAGCACGTGCTGAACTTCCCCACTCTCGACTCCGTGGGGAGACCTGCAGTTGGAAAGTCCAGCACGTGCTCACGCGCGGGCCGGATCGGGGCCATGTGCCTCCACGCTTATATACCGGGGTGCATAAAACATCCGTGCTTTTCACGTGGCCTTTTCTTCAAACGCAGAACTTAGTGGGCATTTCTTCTCTCGGCTATGTATGTGTTTATGTATATATATATGTGTTTGTCTATATATACGTAGCCACACACATATATAGATATCCATATTCGTAATATCTGATGGCATTATTTATTAAGGACTTTCTGAGAACCGATCAGGATACACAGTATTGATCTTGCTGCTTTTCTTTCAGCCAACCCCGCTGCCAACTGGCTGCACGCCCGCTCCTCTAGAAAAAAGCGATGCCCCTACACGAAATACCAGACGCTGGAACTAGAGAAGGAGTTTTTGTTCAATATGTACCTCACCAGGGACCGCAGACACGAAGTGGCCAGACTCCTCAACCTGAGTGAAAGACAAGTCAAAATCTGGTTTCAGAACCGCAGGATGAAAATGAAGAAGATGAACAAGGAACAGGGCAAGGAGTGAACCACAGCAAAGCCCCTCTGTCCTCTCCCCGGCCCGCGGTCCACTCCCTAGGCCCCTTTCCCAACTGATGCTGCCATCCTGCCCCAGTGCTGAGAAATAAACAATGACCGTGGGCTTTTTTGTTTGTTTGTTGCTGTTGTTGTTGCCACCTTTGCATGGGAGATGTTCATGAGTCCTTCCTTTGATCCCCCCTCTCCGACCCCCTAGTCCCTGCCCCAGCCCTCCGCTACATGGGACACAGGCTGGGGGGGTGCTCTTGCTTGTGTCTCCCCCTGTGTAGTATGGCCATCGGGCTGCGTGGCCATCAGGGCTACTGCTGGGTCGCGATCAGGGTTTTAAATACATATTGGCCTCTCTATCCTAAGTGGAAGACAAAACAACAACGTGGTCACAAGCAGACTCAGCCCCTGTCCCGGCCAGACCACGCTGCCTTGCTGTGACCATGTTCAGTGAAGTGATGGTGTCTGTCTACAACACCCCCCATCACACACACACACACACACACACACACACACGCACACACGAGTTGAAGTGGCAAAAGAAACCAGACGATTTAATTAAACTACTGGAAGACAGACACATTCGTAAGGCTGCTTTTAATTGCATCCAACAAATCATTTTCAATTCACCAACTTTCCACCGGTGCATTCGGATCCCTGACACTCAAATATCCCACTGCGCCCTTTTTTATATTATTCTCTTTTTCTTTTCTTCTTCTTCTTCTTTTTTTTTTTTTGAAACCGCGCAGTGGCAGATACGTGACTTTGACCAGTACAAAAACCCGGAGTAGAATCTTTTCCCAATAAACCTTCCCACGTGGTAGTTTTATACTGGATCGTGGGGGGTGAGGGAGGAGGAATGGGAGGGGGCTTTCTCAGACTAAGACTGTAAATTGTTTAGCAAAATAAAAAAAAAATCATTTAAAAAAAGGAAAAAAGGAAAAAAAAGGAAAAAAAAGTCCCTCCCTATCAAGCATCCCTAACTCCTAGAGGCGAGAAAAATCGCATTTTTTCCTAGTTTCACACAATAAACTACCTTAGAGAAGCTATCCCAGAAGGTAAAGGCTGTGTTTTTAGTGTTAGCGTATTTATAATTTATTGTGCAAGGACTTTTCCTCGAGAAGGAGATGGCTGCAGAGATATCAGTGCCCAGCCCGGGTTCTGGAGACTTTCCCTTCTCTTCCGAGAAGTTCCTACTTGAACGTCTTCGTTTGCTCCGGGAGAAGCGAGTCGGTCCCCCTGTCTCGCCCCAGCCCTGCTCACACATGGACCCCGCCAGGACTCCCCCGCTCCATCCTCACCTTGTAACTAGCCGAGGGACCTCGTGAGGGCTGTGATTGTCTTGTGGTTTATGATTAGTATGATTTTTTTGGTTGTTGTTACTGAAGTGCATTTAATGTAACAAATGTGTATCTTCATTGTTTACAAAAGAGGACTCATTTCATGCTGGAAGGACCTGAAAGATGTCCTGGAGGTTTCTCTCTTGTCTCTCTCCCTGCAGTCCAGCCATGGACTGTGATTCGCTTATCTCTGTAAGACTTAACTTTTTTGGGGGGAAGAGGGTGAGGGGCGTAACTTTAGTACCAGTTGACTCGATGGTGGGTATTGTAAAATGTGTTTGTGATTGTGTTTCTGTGAACGTTGACTCTAGTTTTCTGTTTCAATGTGGCTTTTTTCAGGAATCCCTTGAGCTCTTCCACTGTTCGTTTGCAAAGGAGGACAGCGAATAGCGAAATAAACCTCTCTGGGGGTTGTTGGTTGTTATTATTATTTTTTCTCTCGTGTGCACATTTGTATATTGAGCTACCAAAAGTCTTTCTAGAAATGACGCAGTGTAGGGTGGGGAGTTTTACTAGGGGAGAAAGTCTGTGTGTGGGGGGGGGGGGTTACAAAGAAGGAGAAGAAAAGAAGAAGAAGAAGAAGAAAGGAAAATAAATATCTTTCTGGTGAATTTGTGAGCCAAACGATACAAATCTAATTTCATAGACGAATAAGCCGCTTGTACTTTTAGTAGGAGATTTTTATACCACTTTGATGTGCTGATAAGCGAGTGCTCTGTAGAGATTTGATAGTCCTATTTTCAGCGTTGGGTAGATTATCCTAAGATAATCTTTTTGGTGTACACTGAAATTCACACCACTGCAGCTTCCCTGCAAGGGGAGGAAAAAAACAATCTTTCACTCGACTAGAAACCAGATCTTCGGGGTTTAAGCCCATTCTTCAGAAAGTTTTTTCTGCCTAGACTTTCTCATGCAAAACTTTCCATCCCAAAGTGGCTCCTTTAGAATTTAAAATGCCTCTGTGCAGGGGCCGCAGCTGGTTAAACTAACTTCTGCCAGTAGGAAACACTCCCTGGTCCCTTCTCAAAACAAACTCCAAATCCCAGTTTCCAAGACAATTTTTCCTCCATTTTAAAAAGAAAAAAAAAAATCCACCTCTGAACCCAGGTTTACCCGTTAATATCTTACGATGAAAAAAACCCCAAACATTCGGGCATGTTAAAGTTCAGGAATCTACTGCTGATTGTTTTATTTTTTTAAATTTATGTTTTAACATTATTTTCATTTAAAGTACAGATAAATCCCAAATCTGGTTTTAACCAACTGAAGACCTTTCTTATATTTGCAATACGGTTCCCAAACTGCTTGAAGTCTAGGCTCACCCAAATACTTAGTGCTTTGTAAGTAACATTTCCCATCACTTACTGCATTTTTTCACTCTGTTGAACACTAGGATCTAGCAATCGTTCCTTTTTCACTTCCCTTAGAGCTGTGGTAATGAACGGATATTTTTAACATAACAATTGCAAGATGCTTTCTAAATATAGTAAAAAATAATGTTAGTTCCTTTTAGTAGGGAATTTGCTTTCTTTGAAGGGGAAAAAAATGTTGGAAATCCTGTTTTCTGTAGCACAAGCCCAAATGTATTTTCCACAGATGTTTAATGCTCCAGAATAAAAATCGATTTTAGAACAACAGAACCTATATCTCATCGTGTTATACTGCTTCGTCTAAAATTTCAGAAATATTTTCATTGTGTTTTCCTGCATCCTTTAGTGCCTCTTTAAGTGTATTATAAAGATCAATTTTTGCCTGCGTAAAAAAAACCGTCCAGGGGCAAATGAAAAAAAAAAAATTCCAATGCATTCAATGTTTTCCTGGTTCGACTTCAGCCTTCTCCATTTCCAAATCAATTTTGCCAAAACATAGTTGAGACTGAAAGTCTTTGTAGTCTGTGCTTAGATATACCACTTCAAGGGGTTTGATTTTGGCAAATAATCTAGCTAAAATAAGCTAATTATGAAGTGAAGGGGCTTTTTTCATTTGTGTCCCTCCCCACCAAAAAAAAAAAACCTCTTTGGAAAAGGACAGGAAAAAAGCCTACCTCCAGCAGGAGGGATAATGATAATATTTGACATATGGTTCTTTTTTTTTCTTTCCAAGGGCTTAATGAGAGGTTACTATAATTCTGTCTCTAAAATCGTTTTACAATTTATGTCTCCTGCAGAAATATAAGTGCCTGGAAGTGTATATATAAATAGATATATTTAACAAAAATAAACAGCCTCAAGCCCCATTACAGATCATCATGAAACAGGTAGTGAGAAACGCAACCAGGATTCACTCCCCACTCATTTTTACCATAATAATGAGGGCTCTAAAAGGCAATATTTTACCCCCCCCCTTTTTTTTTAATCCTCTTTCTATGGGGCAATCCTGAAAAGAGGGCGGGAGGGACAAAAACAAAAGAAGGGGGAAGATATTTGGAGCTTATTGGAGAAAGAGAGAAAAGGGAAGTAACTTGTCATAAAAAAAGAAAATTCAGTGCAGTGCGCTGCAATAAAAGAATATGACCGCTATAAAACTTTACAGGGTATAAATTTCTGAAGGTTAAGGAACTAAACGGCTGTAAAGCAAACAGTGCAAGAAAACTTTCAGGAGCTCCTAAATTACTACAACGACTTGGGAATGTGGGGAAATTCTCAACCTGTAAATACTCTTGTTTCTGCTTCAGCCACATGCAAAGTTTTAGTTTTATTTTGTTTCTGTTTGGGGATTTTTGTTTGGGGGGGGAGTTAAAAAAAAAAAAGAAAAAGGGTGAGGGGAGGGACTGTGTTAATTTATTCTTCTCTTGCAGATGCCGTGAAAATCCAGCACTTTGGGAGCTTCTCTTTGTTCTTTCTTTCTTAGTCATTCCAGGCTGCCAGAAGTCCAGAGCCATAAACTCACAACACAACCACAACAACAACAACCACACACACACACGCGCACACACGCGCACACACACACACACTCAGTTCTGGCGAGACGTCTGGGTTTGGGAAGCTCTTTATCTATTTACAGCCCCGGCCTTCCCCCTCCAGAGGAGAATGCCCAATTGTTTAGTCTCGGGATTTGAAACAATAGTGGTTTTCAAAAGCAAATCCATTTCCCCCTCTTTTTATTGCCCCAAACTCAGGAGCTGGAGGGGTGGAGGGAGAGAAAAGCCAAGCTAAGCAAAGGGGGCTTTACCCCTCTGCAAAATACCCTAATCCGTGTCTTTATTTCCAGTCTCTCCTACCCACCCCATGGGAAATGAGGAAAGTTCCCCCCACCCCTACTCTCCCCCCTTCTCTCTCACTTTCCGCCACCTACACTCTTTTATTGGCTTCATCTGGTTGCGCAGCTGGGGGAACAAATACCTAACGCGAATGGTCACTAGATGGCGCTGTTGCTCCACGTTAAAAACCCGAGCGGGCCCGTTACTCAGCATTAAGGCTATTTAATAACACCTTGATTTCAGTCGAAACAACAAACGGGATGTTGCCGAAGAGCATGAATAATCCCGAGACATAAAATATAGGGTTAATTATAGCTATTTTGCCGATTTTATGGGTTACATCTATTTTTTCCTGCGCCTGTAAATTATCCGAGATTCAGAAAACAGGGGGAAAATGTAGGAAGAGCGGAGGCTTGAGATGAAACACCCATTTATTTCAACTGTTCATTGGAAAACGCATCTCTTTCTTCTTCCATGCGGTTAGTCCGTCTGGTTCATGGAGGTGGGGGGGTCTTTTATTTATTCCAAAAGCCAAGCTTTACCTTTACAGAAAGGAAAAGGAAAAGGTGAAAAAGTTGGGAAACACGCGACGTGTTTCCCCGCGTTTCTCCTTGCTAAAAAAAAAAAAAAAAAAAAAAAAAAATCTGCACTTTCCTTATCATTGATTTGAACTGGTTTTGATTTCTAGACAAAATCATCATCATCATCATCTGAGAGTCAGGTGCTATTATTTATTTTACAGCTATGGAAACAGCATCCTTGGTGCCACTTAGCCCGGTCCCCAGCTATTCCTGGCCGTGTGCTCCACTCGAGTCCAGAAATATGTTTGAAAACATCACTGCGGGAGGGGAGGAGCCCTAAAATGTATTTTTTAAATTAATTACAAATCGCATTCATGTTTCGTGCTTTACTACAGGACAAGATCCCACTAGGAGCAACCACATAAAGTTTTATCCCTCAATTCACGTTTCTTTTTAAAAAAAAAATCGCCCTCAAAATCAAAAAGGAATAAAGATTGAAATATTTAGTTCCTATATTCACTCACTATATGTGTATATATATATATATTATGTATATATGTATATAAATGTGTGTGTGTATACATACGTATGTCATGGACAAGGAAACAAAGGGGAAAGAATCACACGATTTTAATAGGAAGTTTCTTTCCAACTTTGATGATCCGCACACTTTCTGAATGAATCCTTCTCCTCAAAGGTACAACAAATGTGTCAATTTCCCATGAACAATTTTCCGGAACGGAATATAACATGATTTAACCAGTACACAAGGCAAAAGCAGCGGCTTTCCACGCAGAATGGAGTATAGTGTTTACAGGGGCAAAGTTTAACCATCACCAGACGGATTTGGAATGCTACAAAAACAAATCTCAATTTAAATAGAGCTACCTGCAAAAAAATAGTAGAAAAGCCATTGTATATACTCAGTAAAATGCGAAGTCATGAAAAGTTAGAGTTTACCTAGTAAGGTTTTTTTTCCCTCCTTTTTTTTTTCCGTCTGATTTCCTAATAAATCTTTCCTCCACTGGGTATTTATAAATTATCCTCTCTCTCTTGTTTTTTCTTATAATAGAAACATTTTCCTTTCATCAGGAATCTGTAGTACAGTATATGAATGATTTAAGGTCAGCCATTGATTTTTGCTACATTGGTGAGTTAGTACCACATCATGACCATAAAATTCTACTGCACTTGATAAAAATGTTAACTTCCAAGAACAACTTCACTCCCGTTTTCTCCTCCTCTGTTTTGGATTTGTGTAGCAACTCCGTCCTTTTTTAATTCCCTTTGGTAAACACTTCTAGGGGCACATAGGCATCCACCGGCACGAGAATTGAAGGTCTTTTTGGAAAACACTTCAATCCGCTTATTTTGGTTGTTACTGTTGATAGAAACTCTTATATATCCCACCCCCCCTGCAAAAAAAAGCTATCATATTAAGCGCTCTTTACTTATGTACAGCATTTCTGGATTTTTATGTTCCCAGATTAAACCAAACTCTGCTCAATCGACAATAAAAGTGTTTAGAAAAAATAAAATTTTCACTTATTTTTCAGAGACAGAGGAAAAAAAACCCTTAATTATACTGCTGCAAGTACTTCGACGACAATAATTACTTGAAAAAGATTTTAGAATAGGCTGAAATTATCCCTGTGCAAAATAGAGGGAAAGTAATTACTTAAATTATTCGTCTAAGGATGGTTTTAAAGTTTTATATCCTGTTACTAATCCTGCTATTACTATCTATTTATCTATCCCTCTTTTCTTTCTTCTTTCTTTCTTGCTTTCTTCCTAACCTATTTCCGCTGTCGATTTTTAATTGAGATTTTTGAGCAAAACAATAATAGGCTCCAACTTTTATTACTACTACTATTATTATTATTTCATTTGATGGGGTTGAAAGGACATGGCTGAAATTGATCCTCCAGTTTAAGAACAGGCAGGAATGGGAAGCGTATTTTATTCACCTTTGGTGTGCAAATAAACGGAGTCGGAAGGCAGGGACGGGACTTTAAACGTAGCCAGAGAAAAAGAAGAAGAAGAAGAGAGCCGTAGAGGAAGGTGCAGAAGTGGCTCTGCAAGTTGCGGGGAGCATGGAAAGGTTGAACGTTGCAGCCGGCGGTCTATGGGGGTCTTTTCCGGGGTGGCGGGAGCAGGGAGGCAGCCTGCGACCTGGGAGAGGCTCGCGTAGTTATTATCTGAAATACGTCTCCGTAATATCTGCTGACTGCGATAAATGAATTTCAGAATCTACCCCCTGTGTGCTTATATGGTGGAAAATTGCAGCGCTGGCAGGTTAGGGGTAACTTTGCTCCGTTGTTAGCAAATATCAATAAAATAGAAAGCCCCCCCAACCCCCGCCTC
>NW_017728943.1:1005987-1007932 GCF_001723895.1 Crocodylus porosus | reverse complement strand
CAGTTACTGTCCCTGGGGGCTCTGTTTTGGAGGTGATAAGAGAAGCCAAGCCTCGAGTTAGCAAGCCCATCTTGTACAAGTCCCCTCCATTGGGGGAGGAAGGAGGTGGAGAGGGGTGGGGGGAACCTGAGGGGATGGGGGTGGGGAAAGGGACCAAAATAAAGCAATGTTCTGTATGAAAAACTATAATCATTTTAATTCAATATTGACACCCCACATCTCGCAATAATGCGGACGGTTCCAATCGAAACCTCTGTTTTATAGCAGTAGAGGAAGGAACTCGTAAAATCCTAACAGCTTTTATGTAGTGCGGTATAAACAACAACAACATCCTGGTCTTTATGGCGCTTTATAGTTTGTTAAACAGTTTACAGCCTTTTTTGGGGGCTATTACAAACGCAATTCCCTTCATGCGATAGTTAAACCTTTATCAATAATAAGGAAATTGATCATTAAAATGTTAAATATGACTACCTCGTTTGTTTTAAAATATGTTTAGGATAAGAAGCTGTATGATTTGATAACTTGTATTAAAATACCAATTACATTTATAGGACCTTTTAAAACTGGTAGCAATTAAATCGTGTTCTTTTACAGTTTTCCAAAGCGACCCTGACATTTAAAAAGGCTAAAACTGCCTCGTTAAAATTTTGAAATTAACGACTAAGAGTGCCTCTCTTTCATTTTCCAACACTCCCCAAAAATCAATCTTTTGGGTGGTCTAGGTATTTGATTTGTTGTGAGGCGAGAGATATCTCATTAATGTAGGTAGTTAAACATATTTAATCCGTATATTCACCCCACCTCTCTCTCTCTCTCTCTCTCTCGCTCGCTCTCTCGCTCTCTCTCTCCCTCCCTCTCTCTCTCTCGCTTTTCCTTCTTTATTCTCTCACACTCTTCCTTTCAGAATCATGCAGTGCAGAGTCCGTGTGGAGTAAGGAGAAGCCAATAGGATGAGGTTTTGGTAATAGATGCAAATGATCATGAAAAGACACTGCAAAATATGAAACAACTCATTTGCGCCGAAGTAAATCACTGAAAACTGTTTATGAACTGGCACCTCTTCTTGGAAATGTAAAACGAGAACTCTTTAAGTGGCGATTTTTTTTTAGGGGGGGGGGGAAAGGCAAGCATTCAGTATCATGCAGGCTTAGAGTTTTGATTATATCCTCCTTTTATATTCCTGGAAATCACAAACTGTTGTTGCTTAGCATCTTAGCTCTTTCTTTGCTAATAGATTCCCGTGGTTGAAAAAAAAATAGATTATATATTTAAATTAAAATGAGCTCTTATTTTGTCAACTCACTCTTCTCCAAATACAAAACCGGGGACTCCTTGCGTCCCAACTACTATGACTGTGGCTTTGCTCAGGATCTGGGAGGCAGACCCACAGTTGTGTATGGACCTAGCACGGGTGGTACCTTCCAGCATCCGACCCAAATTCAGGAGTTTTACCACGGAGCATCCTCGCTCTCCAGCTCCCCTTACCAACAGAATCCCTGCGCGGTCGCGTGCCATGGGGATCCAAGCAACTTCTATGGATACGACCCATTGCAAAGGCAGAGCCTGTTCAGTGCCCAGGAGTCGGACTTGGTGCAGTACACGGATTGCAAGCTTGCTTCCAGCGGCCTTGGGGAGGAGGCGGAGAACTCGGAGCAGAGCCCCTCTCCGACACAGCTCTTCCCCTGGATGCGACCGCAAGGTGAGGCGAGATAGAAAGGGCAGAGAGGAGGCATTTCCTGAATCCATAAAGTATCCCCTTTCCACTGTTACTTTTTACTGCTTTATGGGGGTAAACTTTTGCACTTGTAAATTGCTTTATAGTTTAATTACCCTGAAGGAGACCTTTTCTTCTCGGTGTGGCGAGCTGGGCTTTCAGCGAGCGGAGCTTCCCCAAACTTTATTGCACTTTTATAGCCTCCAAAAAGAGAGAGAGAGAGAGAGA
>NW_017728943.1:996437-1005837 GCF_001723895.1 Crocodylus porosus | reverse complement strand
ATTATTTCTCCCTTTTGTAAGAGCCGTTCCGGCTCTGTGTGCGCTTCCTGCCTTGGCTTCTGTGTTCTCCCTGCACCCCCCTTCCTCTGTGTGTGTGTCTGTATTCCCGAGCCTGGTTTATGTACGTCTCAACCTCCTTCTCTTCTTCCCCCAACCTTTGCGATCCCCCAGCAGCCGCTGGACGCAGGAGGGGCCGGCAGACTTACAGCCGCTACCAGACCCTGGAGCTAGAGAAAGAATTTCTGTTTAATCCCTACCTGACCCGCAAACGGCGGATCGAGGTGTCTCACGCCCTGGGACTGACAGAAAGGCAGGTCAAAATCTGGTTCCAGAACAGGAGGATGAAATGGAAAAAGGAAAACAACAAAGACAAGTTTCCCAGCAGCAAATGCGAGCAGGAAGAACTGGAAAAACAGAAAATGGAAAGAGCCGCCGAGGTGGACGAGGAGGTGGAAGGACAGAAGGGGGACAAAAAATAGGATTTTTGAGAACTGAAAGGCAAGCACTGATGGTTTGATGAGATCCTGACTCTTACGTTAATGGCAGTTAATGTAAGGGAGGGGAGGGGGGGCAGGAAAAAAAAACAATGCATAGAAAAGAGAAAAAGAAACCCTTTTATTGCTGTAAAACAATATAGCTGTAAGCACCCACTTTTCCTGATTGTCCTTTGATACAATGAACAGTATGCAAAAGAGATCGGAGGTCTTTCTAGCCTTTTGCCAGTTATTAACTAGTGGTAGTGTAATGCAATAGCTTATGTAAAACATGACTGTGAAATTCTCTCTTCTCTCTCTCTCTCTCTTCTTTCGGGGGGGGGGTGTTGGTTAACACTGCTTTCAATGCTATAGGAGTTATGTGAAATTACATTGTGCACTTTTTTTGATTTTCCTCCTTTATGTTGTGCTTAACTGTATGTACTGGAGGTAGCTATTGAAACAGACATCCCAACAACATGAAACTGCCTATTTATGCTGTAGTTATCTCTCTCTTCTCTCTCCCCCTCTCCCTCTTGCTCTCTCTCTTTCTGTTCCCTCCTTCTGTTCTTTTGTTCGGTTGGGTTTTTTCCTTTGGTTCTGTTTTGTTTACAATTTTAAGTGTCTCCTCCAAAAGCGTTTTTTTTTTCTCGACTTTAGATAGCATGCGCACAGTGGAGCAAGTTGTAAAGTGATCCTTAGGTTAACTGTGAAAAAAAAAGAATGTATACTGTATACGTGAATTACTTTATGGGGGAACTAATGATATATTTTGTTGTTCTTTCATCACTTTGTTCTATTGTCTAAACCTGGAAGCGGCGGAAGAAAGTTACAATAAAGTTTACAAGCGAGAATCCCGTGACATCATTCTTTCACCGGGCTTCCTCTCCTCCAGGAGCACTTTGATAGAAAGGGAATAAAAGTCAATTGTGTCACAATCGCAAAGCTGGCCATCAAAGGAGAGTTGGCCCTGCAGAGATCCTGAAGAGTTTAGATTGCTCTGAGGGAGCTGTGGAGGAGTCTGTGGTGCAGGCAAGCCAGTTGGAGGAGTGTGGGGGGGGGGGCAAAACAAGCAGGGGTTGTGTTGTTGTTGATTGTGTTGTTGATGTTGTTGCTGCTGGTGGTGGTGACAGTCGAGGTGGTGTGGAAACCCTCCCTGCAGGTCATTCTCTGCCTCTGCATGCTTCTTCCAAGGGACACCCAGCACCCCCCGGATCTGAGCCCCCGCTCTCTGTGGAGGATGGTCAGCTGCGCATGGTATGGCTGTCACGCTCCCCCTTTCGCTGCCTATTGATCTCCTCCACCAGGGCAATACGAAAGGGTGCATCTCTCTCTCTCTCTCTCTCACCCTTGCAATATAACCTTGGGAAGGAGGAACGATGCAACTCTTAGATGCAGATCAATCACGATCGCCTCATTTTTCAGTAAGGCTTTTAATTTTTTCTTCTCCCCCCCCACCCCTTCCACCTCCTTGGAATAAATGAGACAGGTTACTTTTTTGGAAGGTTTGTCTGCTTCCCCAGCAGAAAGCAAGTCAGCCAGCTGGTAACGTTTTACTTGTAACTGTAATTGGCTCCCCCAGAACCGCTGACACGCTGAACAAGGGATCTGTAGAGTCTTTTATTTTTCGCAACAAGGAAAAAAAAAAGAGCAAATGCCAGCTCAATGCGTAGCTCGACGCCTGTGGCATTGGAATAAATTAAATATAGAGCTGAATGGCATTTGGGGAGGGGGGGGAACCCGAAAGTAATAGGTATCAATGAGACATTTGTCTTTTGGGTGCTAGAGCTAGGAGAGGGGGGAGGGGGGAATTATGTAGTCTCGTGAAAAACTATGACAAAGACAGTGAAATGGGGCGAAGGAAGAGATTTCAGAGGGAATCAATAAAAAGAATAAATAGGGCTCCGTTCATTTATTTCTTCCAGCAAAAAAAGGGAGAGAGAGAGAGAGAGAGAGAGAGAGAGGCTGGTTTATCACCAATGTGCTTTTCCCCTCTCTCTGTTTCTCTCTCTCTCTTTCTTCCTTTCTTCGTCTCAGTTGAAAACTGATTACAAGTTGCTTATCGACTCGAGCACAATTCCACCCCTTCTCGCATAGATCTTGGAGGGTTTAGATCCCATCAATTATTTATCATATTTTATAAATCCAACAGTACTACAATTTTTTTTTCCACATTACAAGGAGCCAGTGGGGGAGCTGGCCGTTGATTGGAGCTGGCAAAATCACGTGCCCCGGAGTCACATGGTCAGGGAGGAAAAAGGGGTCCTTTTTGGTGTAAATCTGGACTCTAATTCCGTAATATATCACGGTACCTCGTAAAACCGACACTAAAACGTCCCGGCCTACAAATCACCCGGCCAAATTATGAGTTCATTGTATTATGCGAATGCTTTATTTTCTAAATATCAACCCGCAAGTTCGGTTTTCCCATCCGGAGTCTTTTCTGAGCAAACTTCTTGCGCTTTTGCCTCCAACACCCAACGAACGGGTTATGGCTCTGGGTCGAGTTCCTCCTTCGCTGCCTCCATGCCTGGGTTATACACCAATGGTAGCAGCATGCACCCGCAGCCCGCTAGCATGTACTCCACCAGCTACGGCCTGGAAAGCAGTTCCTTCAACATGCACTGTTCTCCCTTTGATCAAAACCTCTCAATGATGTGCCCCGGAGATGCCTCCAAGCAGAACTGCAACAAAACGGATCAGAGGGACTCAGACTTGCAAAACGAGAGTAACTTCCGGATCTACCCCTGGATGAGGAGTACAGGTAAGTGCAAAGGCTCCTTTAGGGAAGGCGCTTGGGGGGGAGGGGGGTGTAAATTATTTTATGGCGTTGCAAGGGGGAGAGGGGAGGGAGACGGGGGGGGGATTGTCCCCAGCTCGGTTTGTGACGTTTCGCCTAAAAAGGAATCGCTCTCCCTCTCCATCAAGAGAGAGAGGGAGAGAGACCCCCACCTTAAAGCCATCCTTTTAGCTTTAAATATTTATTAGCGCTCCTGAGGCTCTGTGTGTGTGTGCGTGCGTGTGTGTGTGCGTGTGCGCTGTGCAAAAGGCGCTTTGCCTTTCCTGGGCTGTGAAAAAACATGACCATCCTCTTCCTACCCCCTCTAGATTCAGGGTTCAGATCTGAATGAAATGAACTGCCTCCACTATATTCCTAGAGAAACTCTTTGGGGGAGGCTGGCAGGGCTGGTGGGTTTGCTTTTGGAGTGCCCAGACCCCAGCCTAACGTTGCAGACGGGGCAATTAAAGCCTCGGATGTTGCCATTCTTGTAATAGGAACCGCAGCACATCACTGCATGGGCAATTGGAGCCCTGCTTTCACGAAGGTGGGACTGGGGAAGGGGTTGAAGTGGGGAGGGGTGGGGGTAGAGGGGCCAAAGACAGGGAGAGGGGATGACTCGTCTGTGATGAGTACGGGATCCGCCGGAACAGCCGGGCAATCGGGGCTGCGAGGTTTATGCTTGCTCATTGTCCATTGCAGGTAATGGGACTGCATCGAGCCTATTAGCCAAAGTGCTTGTCCCAGCTCCCAAAAGTTGATAGACTCCCTCGATGTTGTCACTGCGGTGCCCAAGCCCGCTCCGTGGCAATGCGTATTTCCTCCCTACCAGACCGGGGAGCGGGACAGCGGTCTCATTAAGTGAAGATGCCTACTTAGCATATGTATTTAAAATACAAATCTGGCTAATGCACCATACCGGCTGGCGTACAGATATTTCATTCCCCAACATGCCCCGTCTCCGCGTATTAGTGTCAATTAACATTTAATAAATATCCATATTCATTACCAGAGATAGAGTTCTGACATCTTCTTGGGATCCTAATAAACCGGATGAATTTCAAGAATTAAAAGAAGCAGGCTGGGAATCTCGCTGACTTCCGAGGGAGAAATTGCTTCCCAGTCTGACCGAGGGTTTCTCAGGCCGCTACTAGCACATTATCCTGGGAAGATATGGTGTTTATTATTATTCTGGTTTTCCCTGAGAAGGGGCTGGGGTGAGTCGCTGTTCCATTGGCAGTACCGTGGGACATGTGAGCTCCGTCCGCTGCCGCTGGGAAGCTCCGCTTTCCTTCTGACTTGCCAGATTGCAACTTGATAGCGTCATAAGTAATGAGTTCACTTTAAGCCAAATATTCCGAAAATGTCTTATTAGTAAACTGGACAGGGGAAGAACTCCCCAGCCCGACCTGAATGCAAAAGGTAAGGGGGGAAACCCAGCTAGCAAAAGCACCAGTTACCTTGCCCCTGATTTGGTGGTCAGTATTTTCCATTACCTGCTCCATAATTCATTCACTTTTACAGTTGATTTATCAAAGACCAAATATTTCTGGTCGTAAACACTTCATCTCTGCTTTTATCTGACTTTAGATTTAAGGACTCCCCTCCTTCCTTCTAACATGTGACATTATGTAGCAACAAGGCGAGGGACGGCTTTCAAATTCTCCAAAGCCTGCTGGAGGAGAAGCCGGTTTATAAACCCGAAGTACTAGTGTTAAGTATTTCGCGGCTTGCTGTCCTTAAAACTTCTGCTACCTGCTCCTGAGAGCGGCCTCCCCCTCACCCCCTCCCCGCTTGCCCACTGTGTGATTGTGCTTATGGACTCTCACCAGCTAGAAGAGACAGTCTCAGAGATCCCCATTCACCAGCGGTTTATGGCTTTTCCTTCAGCGGAGTTTACAACCCGCATTCCACAGACCTGCACATTTTACTTTCTTGCCTCCTTTTCACAGCCAGCCTGGCTACTTCACTTTTTTTTTTCTCTCCCTCTGCTTGAATGACACTTTCTTTTCTTCCCTTAAATAATAAGAAAGAGCCCAGTGGAATGCTTGAGAGAGATGGCGAAGACTTATCTTGGCCATCCACGTCGCAATGGGAAAGTAGGGGAGGGGGGATATCATCCACAAGCATCATGTTGTTGTATAATTATTTCCAATTGAACTCCAACAAATGCCACGAAAAAAGTGGCTCTGAGTCCCTTCCAGACCTCCTTTCACAGACCTCTAAATAGTTGTGGTGGGGGGAATGGATAACTGTTGGGTCTTTGTTTGATCTGGTTCCCATGTAGATCAAAATATTCTTCTTCCCAAATGCTTGGGTTTTGCTGTCTCATCTTTCTGACAGATCAAAACCAAAAAACACAAACCAAAAGAACCCAACAAAACAAAACAAAACACGCACACACAGGCAGACACACACACACGCTTTCATCTGCCGGAGTAACATAATCCGTGTCAACCACTGGCTTCCAGGAGACCCAAGGAACGGCGCTATATCCAAGCCATTCCGTTAAATAATTAAGAACATTACACACTGTCCACACGAGGTTCCCGATGACAGCTTTAAGAGAGGACAAATAGTTGCTTGGGAATGTCGAACACAGCCTTTTCTCTAAGGAAAGCGTGTATTTATTTCCTTGCTTGATCATTAGAAATGTCTTGGAGTAAGGGATGGGAGGGAGTGGGAAGAAAAAAGAAGAGGAAAGCATCTGGTTGATATTAAAGTAATAGAGAAGTTTCTGAAGTCCCCTCTCCACGCCTGTAGCCGAACAGACAAAATAAGGACACGCTTTCCCTCCATCCACACCCCGCATCAACAGATTGAAAACAATTAGAGAAGTGCCGGTTCGGAGGCAGGAAGGGAGAAGGAAATAATCTTGCAAAATGAGAGGGGGTGAAGGAAGGTCGAATCCTTAGCTGGTTAAATTGTCGGAGCTCACTGCAGTTTGGGCAATCGGCTGCAGCTGAGGATGAACGTCTTGGTGCCTGAAGTAGTTGCGTTATGACGAGGGCTAGTTAATACCTATGTGTGTATATATATACGTGTGTGCGTGAGCATGTGTATATGTGTGTGTGGGTGTGTGTATATGTATATGTATACACACACATTCATGTGTACGTATATATGAGCATGTGTGTGTATACACATATATACATATATGCACATATACATACATATATGTATATGTATATGTATATGAATGTCTCAGTCTCTGGAATCTCACCCGCCCAAGAGTTCATTGACTTGTCCTGTACTGTTTCACAGGGACCGACAGAAAGCGGGGCCGGCAGACCTACACCAGGTACCAGACCCTGGAGCTGGAGAAAGAATTCCACTATAACCGCTACTTGACGCGGAGGAGACGCATCGAAATCGCCCATGCCTTGTGCCTGACAGAGAGACAGATCAAAATCTGGTTTCAGAACAGACGCATGAAGTGGAAAAAGGAAAATAAAACCGCCTGCCCTGGTTCAAATAGCCAGGAAAAGCCAGACGCGGAGGACGATGAGGAAGAGTGAAAGAGAGAGATTGGGGGGTGGTTGGGGAAGCAAAAATAAATAAAAATAAATAAAAATAAAAAATAAAAAGAAAGAAAAAAAAGAAATAAAAGGAATAGAGGACTTTAGTCCCGAAAGTTAATCCAGGAAACTAAACATCATGGAGCAGAAAAGACTATATATTAAAATAAATAATAAATGCAGCATAAAAACCTAGGGATGAGACTTTCTGTTTCCTGACACTGAAAAAAATACTACCTATATTAAAGTCTTGTTTTGTTTCGTTTTGTACAATAGAATGGATGATACTATCTGCCTATTCAATGTGGCTTTAGAGTCAGACTAGATACATTTTTCTATGTGGGTCTTCATATAGTACCAGTATTTGTAAATCTCCCTGTTTGTATATCCTCGTGTGCTTTTTTGGTATGAAATAACGTGGTCGTGTTAGCACCTTTCACTAGAAAATGTGATCTGAGAGTCTGAAGGGAAATTATACATAGCGTCTCTAGTGCTCTGTATATACTATGAATTATCCTGGCGCCTTGTTCTTCGTAACCTCCGTGGTTCTTTTCTCGTTGCTAGGCTGTTTTGTCTGTGTATATTTTCACCTGGACCACTCCCTTGTTCCAGTCACTAGAAAAAAAGATGAATTAATATTGTGCAGCGTAAAGCGATGTATATCAAGGTAGCAAATTATTTAATGGCGAGGAGTTTCTTTGGGGGTTTGGTTTGGGTTGGGTTTTTTTTTTTCCTGGTCTGTGACGATTATTCTTCGAAATAAAAAAACAAACAAACTGATCAATACTCCAAAGCTGCTTTCGCTTTATTGCACTCCTGTTATTAAAAGAATAATAATAAACAGGATAACACACATCATGGGCGGGTCATTTCTGGCTAAGAACATATAAAGGAATCCCTGTCTCGGCTCCTCTTACCCTCCGTCTTCTGCTTACCCCTGCGGACCCGCTGTGTCTAACGTGACCGTATCCCCTCTCCAGAGCACTCCACAGCTGTAGGCGAAATAAAACTCATAGCAGGAGAAAAAGGTAATGGCCAGTGGTGAAAACTAGAAGAATTCTCTTTCCCGAAGCATCAACCCGGTGGCTCCTGCGGAAGGAGGAAGGGTGAGAAAGAGGCCTTGAAAAGAGGCAAGAATCAAAATATTCTTTATTTTTTTCGTCCTACGGAGTGATTTCACCCTTTCCCAAGGAACCGAGATCGTTTGCTGCGGCTTTGGGGTTTGGGGGTCTCCTCCCTCCCACACTCACTTCTTTTTCCTCCCTTCAGTTACTTTATTGTGGACTGTAACTATTTCATTAGCGCCAAATAATGTTTAACATCAAAGCACACATAAAATAGATTAAAGCAATTAAACGCAGGGGAAGAAAAACATCAGCAATGCAAAACAATGGGAACGGGTTTAAAAGCACTTGCTGAGGAACCCTCTCTCTCTCGCTCTCTTCCTCTCTCTCTCTCTCTCTGTCTTTTCTTTTTTTTCTTTTTTCTTTTTCTTTACTTAATTGTTTATTTACATTCCCAGTGCTCAATAAAATCCCGCATTCTTCCGGCGGGGCCTGAGTAAAGGCCGCGCTGTATAAAAGTGGTGTAATAAGAATAGGAAATACGCCGCAACTCCCTGTTAGGTGCAATGGGAAAATGCGCTCCTTCTTTCTGCCCTTCTTTCCCTTCATTCTCCATCCCATCCCCGCTGAAGCTGAAATCTTTAATGAACTATCTTCCTTTTATTTCACCCCCCGCCAAGGCGTAGGATACCTTTAATAGGACCAGAAAAGGATGCGGAGAAAATAATGCGCCGCATTATTTTTTTTAAAAATAATCAGCATTTATAGTGCAGCAATTGTTAGGCGGATCAGATAGGATGGGGCTGGTTTCCCATGAAGATCCGACCTGGGGAGAAGCTAAAACAGGGGGGAAACTGCATGTTCCATCCCCTTTCTCAAATCCCCTGGGTTATTTTCCCCTAGCGGGAACTGGGTACCAGAAAAGCCCTATTTCTGGGGAAATATTTTTATCCCCCTGAGGCAGGTACCTCTGCAGTGAATGGCGCCTCCGAATTTAATCTGATTTTTTTGTAAAAGCACACCTTTATTATGCCAAATCTGTTGGATCCAATCTTATCGGCGCAAAAACAAACCTGGCTGGTGAATTTTACCTACGCAAAAATCAGATAGCGGTACAACTTAGAATCACTGAAAATCAAAGAAAATCAGACAAATTGCAATTAACAACGCGTGTGTGTGGTGTATGTGGGTTCCCCCAACCTCCCTCCCTCCAAGAACCACCATAAATACGAAGCGAGGCAAAAATACGCAGGTTTAGATTATGCTATAGATACAGACCGCATTTCCGCCTCAATATCTCTATTTATCTCGATCTATTTCTGGGTTTCTCCAGCGCAGGCGGCTGCTAATTTTCTATTCCAGCTCAAGGATTCATAATGACACATTTAAATAAAATAAACCCATTGCTTTGACAGAGCTGATCCTTTAAAAGCGGGGGTGGGGAGGCATTTTTTTTTTCTAATCTAACGTGCAAGGTGCGAGTCAGTCATTTCCATCAAACCCCCACCCAGGAACAAAAAAAAAAAAAAAAAAAACCAAAAAAACCTTTGCATATTCTTTTATTTT
>NW_017728943.1:978876-995583 GCF_001723895.1 Crocodylus porosus | reverse complement strand
AAAGAAAGGGAGGGTGGGAGGGGGCAAAGAAGAAAGAGAAAGGGAAAACTCTCAGGGAGGCTGGGAGATAAGGCTAAAGATAAAACCTATTTATGTGAGATTTTTCTCTAGAAAATGCATGGGGATAGGAAGAGGGAGAAAGGAAGAAAAGAAGAAAATAAGATACAGAAGATCTGTATCTGTAAGTCAGTCAAGTCACCTGGCTAGAGTAGACGTCTGGGTTGGAATCAAGCATAATGGAGCACCTCGGTGATGGTAGCTTTTAGAGACTGCTTTAAAAAAAAGATACCAAGCCCTGTGTGAATTGTTGTCGTGCTTTATTTTCCCTCCCTAGCAGTATTATCTCGCCAGTTCGCCTGCCTCCAGGCGAGCCCAGTAATTTGGAAGCCAGTTGGGTTTTGTGGTGCTCTCCAGGGTCGTCCTTATGTGGGTGGTTTCTTCGAAGGGGGCAGTTCGCTGCACTCCTGGTGAATAAGGGTCTGGAAATTAGAAAATAATATCATCAGAATAATCGGAATAAAAGCAACAAAGAGCTGCAGCGCTACGAGGAGAAATTTTCTCTCCCCCCTCCCCCCCATTTCCCCATCTCCAGTGAAACTCCCCAGTGCAAGATGACGTTGTGATGAAATGAAGCGGGTTTGCATTGAATCGCGTGCTGCAGGGCTTCTAATACCTGTCTACGGATTATTATTTAAAACCACCTTCCCATCTGCCTTTCCCCCAAACTGGCCACCGGATTATGAGAAAGCATGTCTCTTCGGTTCCCTCCATTTGCGTAGCTCCTCATCTACCCGAAAGACTTGCTTTGATTTTAAGAAAATAGTAGTCCAGAAATGCACGTCATTTCGAAGGTGGCTATTTTCCCCGCACACACACCTTCTAGATCTCAGCACTTAAAAAAATGGGCACGCTGCTCTGGTTCCCTGGTGCTTTGTAAATAACCTGCTGTCTGAAGCTTGTGCATGTAAAAAGAGATTGATTCAAAACCAAACAACTCCGTTAGTTAACCATTAAAATTTTTATAACAGGATGATCTATATCGGCTCGCTTGACTCTCCCTATTTTGTGGTCCAGAGTAAATTATAGCCAGGGTGGAAATAATAAACAGAGATTAATTTCTAAAAGATATTTCTTGCTGAGGCTGTTATACTGTCATATGTAACAGAGCATTTAATGCTGGTTTGAAGTTTCTTCATTTTTCCCCCCTTCTTGGAAGTCTGTTGGTGTTTGGAGGATCTGTGGCTGTTCTTGAAGGCGGGGGGTGCGGAAATGATGCTGTTCTTCATTTCAGTGTCCCTATTCCTAAATGTATTTGTGTTGATGCTATAAGATCTCCTGTGCCAAACCACTTGTAGAACCCAAAAGATAAATGTCATAGCAAGTAAGTCTTTTTAATCACTTTAACCCGGGCACCATTTAATGTTTGATTGTCTAGGAAATCTAAATGTTTTCGCGAGAACATAGATAAGTTGCTAATTAAGGAATTCCTATGTTTTAAACATCACCTAGTTGTTTATTTTTCAAAACGGAAAGGTCTATTTCTCTTTATGTCTCGCCCCATTATATATTACTCAGCTCCATTCCATACTATCTGCTGCCATCTACCGTCTGATGCGAGAAAACTTCAGTGGATTTAAAGGGTTTGCGGTGATTAATATCCCCTGAAACTCGTGCACAAGTCTAGGATTTCGGTTTTCCGCTTTTATTTTTCAAGCCACTGATTATTCGTGGGTTGCACGGTTTTGTATGTCGTGGACAAGGAGCAAAAGGGGCAGGGGAGGGGAACTCTCATTCATCCATGAACCTCATCTCAAAGACATTTCCACGCTGAGGCCTGCTGCAATGGTGTGAATTTTAAGATGTATACGTATCTCATTATGTACACATAAATCTGGAGGGAGTGCTATCTGCCTGCCTACCTGTCTGTCTGTCCAAGTCCCGTAGAACTACACGGACTACAAGAAAAAAGCAAGCTGGTTGATTCCTAAGAGTGAATCGGGCCAGGAGTCTTGTACAATGCAATAAGTAATTACGTGAGATGAAAATTTAAGGCAGTTAATCATAACACGGAGGAATCTTTATTTACGGCTCGGAGTGATCATTTTGGAGGGGTCTGGAGAAGATATGTCAATTCGTGTACACAACGGCGAGGCGGTTGCTGGGGAGGGGAGCAGAGAGGAAAGGCAGACTACGACTCCCTTTTAAGTTACAGTAGCTTTAAAGGGACAATGCAAGTCTGTTATTTTTAAAAGGTTTCTCTCTCTCCCTCTCTCTCTCGTTTTCTTCTACTACCCCACAGTTTCCTGGCAACTGTTTACGTCTAGACCAATGACATTCTCCTGTAAGAAAGTGAGATGCCGAGAGACTATGCTAAAAAAAAAGTTTCTGCTTTTGGCTAGCAACAGCCGTGATTAACTTGTTCCATTTTGTAACTCCTAACACCCCATCGCCTTCTCCATTCAACCTGCATGCTCCGGGCTTTGATATTTCCCTCTCCCTCTCTGATTGCTTATTTTCAGTTCTCCTAGCCAGATTGCTTTCCTTTAGCGGAAATAAGGTAATATAGATACATTTTTACCACCCCAATCTCCTGCCCCCAACCCCTTTCTCGCTTATTTTTTTTTTTTTGTTGTTGTTAATTATTAGCTGCACTCTTTAATGGAACAATGGTAGATTATTATTGCTCCTTTTCAAAGATCCCATTAAAAAGGTTATTATGCACTGCACGGGAAGTCAGGTAAATTAAACTTAAATTGCTGGAAATTAAGTTTCAAATGGTTATGTGCTGATGGAGAAAGAATATTTTTTTACACCTTGAGGGGTCATTGTTTGAAATGTGCCAACATTGTGGCGGAAAACATGACTTATGCCGTGTTTCTAATATCAATTTGAGTGGCTATTTATATTGCAGACGATCTTCTCCACTGGTAATAGCTTTATATGCCTAAATACAGTAAAGAGGCTTTTCAAGTGTTTTCTTAGTGTTCCTTGGACTTTATGACTGCAATAAGTCTCTTGATTGGGAAGATCCCGCAGAGATTTAACTTCAGAAGCCTGGCGAATTGCAAGCCCACATGAAAAAACCCTTTTTATTGGAACCAACTACACTTAACTTTCCACAAAGTTCTTAATCGGTTTAGCTTTTCCACCAGCAGGGCTCTGATCTGTTTGGCTTTGGAAATATTTCGGGGTTGTTTTAATCCCCTAATTTATCTGCTTTGTGGAGCTGGAGAGCAGGAGTGAGAAATGTGCGACCCAAAAAAAATAATACAGCCTTCTCCCAACCCGAATGTACATATTGTAAATACGTCTCTTTTCTCTTTATTTATACCCTGCCAACAGAATTATGTCAATCAGCAGGAACCGGGGGGGGGAGAAGGATTCTCTTTTAAATGAAACATTTTTCTCCCTCCTCCTGCTGTCTAGCCACTACACCACTTAACGGTTTGCTTTTTAATAAACCCTGGGATTATTTTGTAAGCAAATGAGGCCCAGAAATCAATGGGAATATCCCAAGAAACATGGTCGGAGACCACATAGTTCAGGGCATAGACACTGCAAGCTGTATCAGCGCCCGTGAGGTTTAGATTTGTCGCTACTCATGCCTGGCTGCCTTTAAAGACATAAAGAGAACAAACCATTTCACCCTCCCTCCCCCAGTGATTTACCTTCAAAATTTAGCCAGGAACCCAGGACAGAGAAAGGGTGAAGGTGTCGGGATGGAGGGAGGAGGGATTTAGGAGAACTTTTTAAAAATAGCTATTAACATAATAGCAGAGATCAGTTTTCTGTCAGGCACACAACTCCCTGTCATCGGATGCGTTTCTGAGTATCTGCTGCAAACAAACAGCTTGTAACTGGTAAACAAATGCTATTGTCCTTCTCAATCTAATGATGAGGGACACTTGAAGAACCATATTTCCCCCCACCAAAGGGGAGTCAAAGATCAATACGTTTTCACCCAATTTTCTCCCCTTTATTCTTCCCCCCATAAATATCTCTAGACTTAAGTGGAGCCACCTTTGCAAACCCAGAGGGCTCCAGCCTCACTCCCAGACAGTCTCAAACACCAGCAATAAGCAACTAGCGAGAGGCCAGTTGCAGTTAGTGAATTTTATTTTTGTTCCTGCCAATAAAAATAAAAAGGTCAAAGTGACCACAGCCCAACGCTGCGAAAAGTCAGGCTTTGCCAACACCGCTCTGGAAGGAGCTGTATTTCTTATAAGCGCTGCATCCCCGCGTTTTGAGAAAACACATCTTTACACTTACTTCCAGGGGCTTTTACTTCCACAACAAGAGTCCTCACTCAGAAAGCATTACAGGGCGGAGGAAAAAAAAACTAGGGTTTTTGTTGCATGATCACAATGTGTCTGTTACTTACTCGTTTCATTATATCAGGCATTCAAACTTCTCACCCAAAATCTGCATGCGGCGCGAGTCTTTGCAGGTTTTTTGGGGTTTTTTTTTTTTTTACTCTTACACAAATATTGCGCAACTTTCTAATCAAATGTCTGAGCTCTTTGGCTCCTGCGAAGCAGCCAACTTCAGGCTGCTTAATGTATTCCTCTCACTCTCTTTCTCTCTTCCCCTCCTCTCACCCTCCCTTCAATAGACAGTCAACTTTCTCTTTTAATCCCATATTCCCCCTCTTTTTCATGCCAAGAACGCAGACCTACGTAGGCTTGGGTCCACTCCATGCCCAAAGGAAAACTCTGCAAGAACAAATATAATAGCTACCAGTCAGAAAAGGGGAGGGCGAACAACTACTTCCTTTACATGTTATTTCCTTGAATTATAAGGATTACGGTCAGTCGACGGCTCGTTGCAGCGGTGGCATGAAACAATCTTGGCTTTGCTGCTGTAAACACGATGTTTAAAATAAATTAGCTCGTAATAAGATACCAGTTTCAGACGTACTTAACCCCCGTCAGGGAGAGTTCTGCAGTGACCATGTAATTATGTGTAATTCTAGAGTAGGAGCGGACCCAATCAAGTCTATGGGAGCCTATATTAGAAGTCGAGTTAATTTCTTTGCATAAAATAGAACAGAACAGAGAGAAGGAAGGAAGGAGTTCCTGCAACTCAAACCGATCAATGTTTCATTTAATTGCTTAGTGAGTTTCTGTAGAGCAGGGTTACATTTCCACAGCCCCAGAGGTAGGGCAACACATTAAAATCCACGTATACCTCGAGTGAACAGAGATCTGAAGAGCAGTGCAATAGCCACTGCGAACCCCACCTACTGCTAATGAAGAAAAGCGAACCTTACAGCCACGGATCCCAGAGCCCGCTCCGCTCAGGGGGGCTTTCCCCCACTTGCAGAATGACAGCAACTTTCGCTTGCCTTCTGTAAGGCACTTCACTTGATTCCTCATTACCGTCCATGAAGAGATGTTCCAGTCGTGGGGACCGACCTCGATGGAAAGCATGATCAAAGATAAAAGCGGGATCGTGCCTCACTTTACAGGCAATAGACCCACCAAACAAGAGCGTCCCCTGCTTTAAAAAAAAAAAAAAAAATTCTCCATCGGTGACAATCAATAAAGGACGGCTCTTGACCGTAACCCAGCGCAGCCTTTAACTAGGAAGGGCCGGGCATGGATTTGGTATTAAGCCTAAAACGCAAGAGGGCACAATTCGGTGCACAGATCTGGAGCTAGCGGACTATTTAGCCCGGGATAATCGGGCTACTTCGATTCCCATTCATCTCCCAGCCTTGCAAGTCTTGTACAGAATAAATGAAAAGCGGAGAATCTGAGGAGGCGGGCGCGTGCTACTTTCAAAGGAAACACGCTGTCTGCCAATCTATGCTAATTAGATAAATATGAAAAATAAATGACCAAAATTGACTCCCCCCCAACACACACCCGCGCGCGCCAAACCTCCCACCCTAACCCTAAGCAAAGGAAACAGATGAGATCCACTCCCCGCAGGCATTCATTACGCACATAAAGAAATAAAAGTTTCTTTACAAATCCCAAAAATGTCCCCGATCTGTTATAGATCATTGGCAGGCGCCAGGGGTTAAACTTTGTCGGAACAGAGAGGATTAACTTTCTTTTTCCCGCCCACACAGGATATTTACATATATATCTATATTGCTCTCTGCGTGTGTGGGGGTGTGTGTGTGTGGGAGGGTGTGTGGCTTATATACATATTCGCTTCTCTCTCTATATATATATTATATACATACATATATATATATGTATGTATGAAAGCGCCAGCCGTTCCGGGATTTATTTTTTGCAGATATGTGTTTGGTTAAGGGGGTGCATTTCTGTTGTTTAAAAGGGAGGAAAAAAAAGGGGCCGGCTGGTTTGTTCTGGGGTCCCTCGTGGAATCCAAGCCCCTCATGGGTGCTATTTTGCAATCTCAGGCTCCTGCTATTGGTCAGTCCATGATCAGATGGTTCTATTTCCTTGTGTCCCTTCACTGGCACCCAGCCATCCCCCTTCAGCTAAAACCCAATCTCCGATATACTACTAATAGCTAAACCACTTGGACTATAAAACACAACAAATCATAACGCCAGGGAAGGACGGCTGCCTCCTCCCAATGAGTTCTTATTTTGTCAACTCTACCTTCCCGGTGAGCCTGGCCGCTGGGCAGGAGCCCTTCTTGGGACAGATCCCGTTATATTCCTCAGGATATGCGGATCCTTTAAGACACTACCCCGCTACCTATGGAGCTACTGGAGTCCAGGAGAAGGGCTATCCCTCCTCTTCTTATTACCAGCAAGCTAACGGAGCTTACAGCCGGACCACAGCCTGTGACTATGGGACAGCTGGTTTTTACAGGGAGAAGGACCCTGCCTGTGCCATCTCCAGCCTGGAGGACCAGGGGCAGTTTGGCCAGGATCAGCGGAAGTCAGACTGCGCTCAGAGCAAAAATGTGTTCGGGGAGAGTGAGGAACAGAAGTGCTCCACGCCCGTCTACCCCTGGATGCAGAGGATGAACTCCTGCAACAGTGAGTTACTCTTCTCTCTCTCTCTCTCTCTTTTTAATTTCTCCTCCCCCTTTTCATATTTGCACACACACACACGCGCGCACACACACACACAATCAGGAAAAGCTGAACAGGACACTAACTTCCAGAGGACCAGGCAAGCAACACGCAAGACTCAATAAAGTTGCTTCTGACACACACACACACACACACACTAAAACTTTATGCTGCCCGAGTCTTTATCCCACCCCCCACCATCACCTTCTCTTCTCTCTTCCTTTCCCCCAACTCTTTCACTAGATCTTTAACCAGAAATAAAACGCCCAACTTTGGGCCGTATCTACCCATGCCTGGTTCCCCCCCCCCTTTTTACGCTCCAGTTTTTATGTCACTCCATTGAAATGATTTCTCTCTCTCTCTCTCTCTCGCTGTTAAGAGAGAGAGTGAGGGAGAGATCTCTTCACAATCAGATCCGGATGACTTTACACACACACACGAGCGCGCGCGCACGCAAGCACGCGCACACATACACACACACATCTATCTTGCTAGCTAGCCGGGAGGGGGTTCAGTAATATAAAAGTGTTTAAATATTTGAAAGGAAAGGGCTACATTTTTAATGCAACTCACACATAATGAAAAGTCTGCCTGAGGAGGAATTCTTCCCTGTGATGTATGGCTTGTTTAAGTGCCATCTCTTCCAACAAAAAAGTAAATACAGAAATAAATAAATAAATGCACACATATGTACGGGGCACTCGCCCCCACCCCCTCCACCATCTCTCCCCTACTCCCCTTCACCATGTTTAGATGCATTATTTCTTGCCTTTTAAGTTCCAAATTGATGTCCATTAGTGCAGGGACATAAAGTGTTGTATCCTCTTTAATGCACAGAGTTTGCCTAGATCGATACACTTCATTATTGCTTAAATGCTCAGCTGTATTACTGTTGCCTGTAAGGTGGAAAAAAAGAAGTGGTGGGGCTCGGGGGGTGTTTGGGGGTGGAGGGGGCACCTTGCGATTTTCCATAATGCAATAAGCGACAGTAGCAATCTCCTCGGAGCAGCGCACTGGAATATCAGGCAACTTCTGCATTAACCCTTCAGGGGTTGTGTTTGCCTTAGAGCAGAGCAGCAGGGAGAGCATTGCAGCAATGCGAAGGGCTCTTTCCCAGGCCAGCTAGTCACTGTGGAGCTTTGCCTTTGCAAAGGGGCATTCTCATGTCGCTGGAGCATTTCTTTCCCCTCTCGTTAGAAGGAAAGGGAGAGCTGAGGAAGTCCAAAGCACCCGCACCCCTTTCCCTGCCCATACCCCTGAGCTGAGGGCTAAGCGGCCAGATCCCTGGCATTGTTATGCATATCTCCCACTCCAATAAACGCCTGTGTTTTTTTCCCCCCCCCCTCCAAACCCCCCAACCTTTCCCTGTGTAACAGGTTCATCCTTCGGGCCCAGCGGCAGGAGAGGCAGGCAGACCTACACCCGCTACCAGACCCTGGAGCTGGAGAAGGAGTTTCACTTCAACCGCTACTTGACCAGGCGCCGCCGGATCGAAATCGCACACGCACTTTGCCTGACAGAACGACAGATCAAAATCTGGTTCCAGAACCGGAGGATGAAATGGAAAAAAGAGAACAAACTGCTCAACTCTTCGCAGCTGAGCGCGGAGGAGGAGGAGGAGAAAGCGACGGAGTGAAAGTATTATTTAAAAAGAAAAAAAAGGAGGGAGGGAGAGAGGGAGAGAGAAAGAAGGAGAGAGAGAAAGAGAGAAGATCAGGGAAGGTGGAGGGGACAGAGCTGAACTGTAAAATAGCGGAGACAGTTGGAAGATTCTGAGCCCTGGGACTCCTGTTTCAATAATCTGTCACAATGAGGCTTCTTAGCTGAGTTTCCCCCCCCCCTTTCTATTCCCCCTTCCAAAAAAAAAAAAAAAAAGACTCTTACCTGTGTTTCTCCCCTTTGGTGTCCCTGTTAGTAACTGCTAACTCTTGTATTTAATGGAGGTGATGCAATATATGTCATTTTTGGTGTTTATTGTCTTAATTTTGTAAAAATGTTTCATGCACGATTGACTTACAGATTTTTTTTTCTTTTGGTAAATTAATCAAGCCCTGGGGTCTTTGTAATTAGTTTCTTTCTTTTTTTTTTAAAAGAGAGAAAACCCTACTGAAGGAACGAGTACTACCTAAAAGAATGCAAAAGCAACAACAAAAAAAAAGTTCTATTTTATTAATTTTTTGTACGTGTTGTGTTTGTAGTTTGTCTTAGGTATGTACATGGAATATTCTAATAAAAACAAATATTCGATCTCATGCCCCACCACCTTGGTGTTATTTTCTCTCCCTCTTTCTATGGAAATATGCCAGCCCTGGGAGTCTCCGGGCTGGGAGGCAAAAGCAATGCAGTTCGCTGTGTGTGACACTGGCTTCTAATCTGCAAGGACAGGCAACTCTAAGCATACGGAAGTTACAGTTGGGAGATAAATCTGGTTTTCCCCCTTTTTGTCTAATCTTAAATGCAAGACCTTTCACCGACAGTATCTCCTCGCTGACATTCTGCTTCAATATCGCTCTTTTTTATTGTTACAGTACAAAGAGTTATGACGAAAAGCTCTCCATATACATAATAAATCAAGGAAACAGGCAAAAAATATGCTCTCATCTATCCACCAAAGATACCTAACATTTGTCTAGCATCTTTCAAACATCTGTTCCCTTATTTCATTTTCCAAAATCAGAGAGAGAGAGGTCGGGCTGATTTCAGGCTTTGGGCTGTTTTTATTTTTAGTGTTTGACCCCCGCCCCCCGGTTGAATCCAATACCTTCTAACTTTTTCCCTACCAGATTATGGGACTTCTTTAAGTAAAACATAAAGACAGAGTCAGCTAAAGCTATCTTGAGCCTTTGAAATAGGAATTCTTTAGCTGAGAGTCTTACAACTGGCTCTTTTTAAAGTGCCGACTCTCCCTGAGTGGGACGGGGCAGGTTTGTGATCTGCACTAAGAAGCCTAGGGGCAAATTATATCAGCCTGAAGGGAAATTCTCTTTGATTTTTTTTTACATTTTGGATTAAACGAAAGGAAGTGGGTTCTTTCTTCTCTGATCGGCAGATTAAAGGCAGAAGCTTTGCTCAGCTCCATTCTGATAATATTTGCTTGCCCTTCACGGGAGAATATAGATATAACAACTTTACCTCATCTTTACCTCATCTCCTCTCCCTACCTCCCCACTGAAATCTACCTAGGTGCGAATGCACTCCCTCCTGTCACGAGCTGTTTTAATGTCAGTCACTTTTAAAATCAATTCATGCAGAAGCTCCACAGCTGTAGGACATTTACTATTATTGCTACTCTTTTCATTGCCCGTAATTATTATAATTATATGTCACTTTCAATATGGCGCATAATTTCCAATGAGTTGCAGACAAGCATATGAAATTCCTAAAGTGCCTTGGGAAGAAGACGAAGAAGGAGAAGAAGAAGAAGGGGAAGAAGACGAAGAAGGAGAAGAAGGAGAAAGGAGAAGGAGGAGAAGAAGAAACGATTTAGCAAAGCTGCAGAAAGCAGGCTTCTTTCCCTACGTTGGTGAAATGGCAAGGTTGCCTTACTCCCAAATATTCTTGCAGTTTTGCAGTGATAGAAAAGAAACAAACAACTCAGCACAATGCTTTATTTAAAGAGGAAGGAAAAGGCATGCAGGAGCGAGACTCTCTCAAATGCAGCCCTGTCAACCAGTTTCGACAGCTTCCCCCTTCAGCCCCTCTGCATTTTTGACACCCCCTCCCCCACTCAGCCAGGAGCACAAGGTGTTACTGTATATCTGATAATATGATCAGAATGTGGAGAAAGCCAAACTTTCATTGTGCCAATGAAAATAAATGAATTGAATAAATAAAGCACATCTGGCTTGCCCCCCCCCTCTCTTTTTTCTCAGATATTAAGACACAGACCCGGCAGTCCTAAAGGCCATTCCTTCCCCCCACCCTGCCTTACCCCCACCCCCTACCTAGAATGTCATGACAATAAAAGAGGGGGACTAGATGAATAAAGATAACAAGCTGGGGAAGCACAGACCCGCGCGCACACAACTGAGAAGGGCTGTGAGCTGGAAGGGACAAGATAGTTGCAAAATAAAATATAAACAAGCAAGCCCCCACCCCACACATGCACACTAATCTGTCCTCCTATGTCCAGATTGGCAATATTTTATTGATTTATTTGCAACCTAAGGACCCTCATGCTAAAAGTGCAAATTGTCACTAAATGACTTTCAAAAAAAAAAAAAAAAAAGAGAGAGAGGCTGAGGAAGCAACCTCCACGCCTGCCGATCCCCCCTACCCCCAGTAGGTGGCGCGCTCCGCCAACAAGGAACAATCTCTGTCTTATGGATTTTTTTTTTTTTTGGAAGCCTTGCATTGACTTGGGCCTAACGATTCTCAGATCGTCATTATTTGTAACCATAGAGCATGAATTACCTCTTGAGGTCATCAGTGAGAATTTACGACTGGTCAACAAAAGCACGTGATTCCCAAACGCCCCCCCACCCCCCATATTTGGCCGCATACATAGCAAAAACGAAGTACAGTGCATTGCTATAATTCATTAATACATCATAAATCGTCAAGCACAGGGTTATAACGACCACGAGCCACAAATCAAGCCCTCCAAAATAACCCAAATGAGCTCTTACTTTGTAAACTCGTTCTCAGGGCGCTATCCAAATGGCCCCGACTATCAGTTGCTAAATTATGGGACCAGCAGTTCTATGAACGGTTCTTACAGAGATTCAAGCACCATGCATTCCAGCTCGTATGGCTACAACTACAATGGGATGGACCTTAGCATCAACCGCTCAGCCTCTTCTAGCCACTTTGGGGCTGTGGGGGAAAGCTCCCGCGGCTTCCCTTCACCAGCTCAGGAGAGCAGGTTTAGGCAAGCGTCTAGCTGCTCCTTGTCCTCTCCCGAGCCCCTTCCGTGCGCCAACAGCGAGAGCCATGGAGGCAAATCTGCCCCGTCCCCCTCCGACCAGGCTACTTCTGCTAGCGCTAACACAAATTTCACAGAAATAGACGAGACCAGCGCGTCCTCTGGACCCGAAGAGGGCACTCAAATAAACAGCAGCATTCCCAGGACACAGACAGAACCCATCGCTACCTCCACAGCAGCAACAGAAGGGCAAACACCACAGATATTTCCTTGGATGAGGAAGCTTCATATTAGCCATGGTACAGCTACTTCTTCTTTTTTTTTTATTTTCACCCCTTTTCCCCCCCACCCCACCCCCCTCCTCTTTCTTCCTTTCTTCCCCTGGCTTTATTTGAAGAGTCGACGGGGGCTCCTGATAAGAAATCCAGCTATTTACTGCCTCGTATTTATTTCTCCGATCGCTGGTTTTAAAACAGAAAGCTATCTTTGAAGATGATTTCTTTCTCTTTCTCTTTCTCTCTCTATTCCCCCCCCCCCTTGCTTTCTCTCTTTTTCTAACCCGCGAACGGTGATGCTATTTTAATCTCTATCTAGATATGAATATAGAGATAGAAAAGGTAATTTAAAACAGCGGGGATATTTTTGAGGGGGGGCACGGGTGGGGGGGGCGGGTGCTGAGGAAGGGGAGAAGTGATCATTAAAAATGGCAATATATGCACAGATGGGTCTCCCAGACATGTCTTATTCTGATGGTTATTTTGGTGTGTGTATTCTTGACAATGTGCTAATGACCCAATAAAAATTGCGAGTAGATACAGTGCACCGGGAACAGTGGTTTTCTTAATATACGTTTGGAAAAAAAAAAGAATTAAGCCAGTGGCACACACAGAAAGACCACACAGACACACACACACACACAAAATAGGTGGAATTAGAGATCCAGGCTCCCGTGTTAAATGGTGAAGGTAGAAGTGCCTGTGCCGGTTCGGAGGGACAGAAAGGGGCATCTACACGTGAGTGGGGGTGTGTGGGGGGGCGGTTATCTCCAAATAACCCACTGACGGTTCGCGATTGCTAGGGGAAGGTTAATCATTTGCCTTTGTGTATATTAAAGAGGGGGAAAAAGCAAGCAAACCGCAAACCAAATGTTGTCCGTCTTATTCAGACATGACTGGACCAGACGGTAAAAGGGCCAGGACCGCGTACACTCGTTACCAGACGCTGGAATTGGAAAAGGAATTTCACTTCAATAGATATCTCACGCGCAGGAGGAGGATAGAAATCGCCCATGCTCTGTGTCTCTCCGAGAGGCAAATTAAAATCTGGTTCCAAAACCGGAGAATGAAGTGGAAGAAAGATAATAAACTGAAAAGCATGAGTTTAGCCTCTGCGGGCAGCGCCTTCCAGCCATAAATTATAGAGAAAGGGGGTATCAAAAAAAAAAAAAAAAAAAAGCGGGGGAGGGGGGATAATAAAAGCAAATTTAAAAAGCAGCAGCCTATCTAAGTTTCAGAGTACTGTACAGTGAGGCACCTTTTTCGGCATGTTGTTGCTGTTTGAAACAACTCGTATGGTACTGTTATCACAGGACTGAGTTCATGTTGTGTTTTAATTTTTTTTAATATTTTTTTTTAATTAAAGTTTATTTCCAGATGCTCCTCCATGCTCTTGATGTTCTTCTAAATGTTTGTGCCAGTGCTATCTTGATGCTCTCTGGAAAGCTAGCATGTTTTATGTGAGCCCTTTGAATGTTATAACTTATTTATAAAATGGATAACAGATACGGTTGTTTGTTTATTTGTTGGGTTTTTTTCCTGAGTTTACAGCTTCTGGGGGGAGGACTTCTCTGCCTGAGCTAAAATCGGGGGTTCCTGCACTACAATAGCAGAAAAAAATTTAAAAAAAAACAAACAAAAATGTAAAAAAAAAAATATATAGCTCTTGTATCTTTTTGTCTTAAAATTGTCAAGTCTGTGATTTAGTTCAAACTCCAGGACATGGTTTCTAGTCCCAGACTAATTCTGAGACATGTTCTTAGACGTGGGTAAACTTCACTATTAAAAAAATGTATAAAATTGGACCAACAATAAAGTGTTCCAATGTTTGTAAATACTAGAAATATTTCTGATGTGACTAATAGACGGTTTGTAGTGGGCAGAGTGAATGCAGTGTTATGTGTAAAATGGCATCTGTCATGTCTAGCTGCCTGTTAGTATTTTGCCAAGAAGCTTTTTGTATTTGTTTGTAGCTTTACTGGAAGTCAAATAAACGTCTCTGCTATTCACAAAGGCTCCTCTTTGCATTCTGTCCACCACATTTCGAGCCCCTGAGCTACTAATTCGCGGTAGATTCTGGACACACGAGGTATGGACTGGCATGGGGCTCCGTCTGTGCTACCACCCCTTCAGAAACGCTACACAGTCCTCACTCCCCTACGGTAGCACTCTGGAAGCCCTCGGAAGCCCTTCACATCATGCTCTTGCTGAGGTGGAAAACAAAGGCACTCTATCGAGAAAAAGCAACCTGTCGTATTTTCCAAACTTTGTCTCTTAAAAAAAGCCAGGACAAAACAAATCATGATAAGAATAATACACCTCTCCAAAATCATACAAGACAAGCTCTTTGGAAGTAACTTCAGTTACAATAACATGATACAAATGCTTCCCAAATATACTTTATGTGCATTTCATGAACTGTCATAGATTACTGCTTAAAAAAAAAAAACACACGAGGCATACAGAGATATATAGATATATTTCTGTGCTGTCCAATTTCCAATTTCCTCTCCGCTCTCACCCCCACTTTAATGGGTTTGCTGGTTCTTATACCCTAGTCTTTGGTTTACCATGTAAATAACAGATTACAGTTCTGTAACTACTGAGACTGGCTACAAAGAGTCATTTTCGCTGCAGATAATTTAACAACTCCAAAAGTGGAAAAGGTTTCAATTTTTGCTATCCGGGGATTCTTACAAGGCACGAGATCTTTCAGCTAAAGTCTCTTTTGGCAAAATGCCACTGACATCTTTACAATATACTTTAGGTTTTTTTACTCGTATCAAGTAAAGTTGGATCTTATAAACTTACCAAACTTAATCTCCCACTGTTTAGGTACTTCTTAAGTGACTTTGAGAGGCATGTGAGGTGGACTGTCAGATCCAAAACCATTTGCTCGCCTTCCCCTGATATTTTTTTTTTACCAATAGCAAACTATACCAAAAGTGGGTATGACATTTAGATGTCAAATGGATAGGGTTTTATCTAGAAGTTAGATCGTAAAAATCGCCCAGACCTCAGACAGATACCCCTCACTGGCTCTCAAAAGTCACGTGAGGTCCATAAAGTTAGTTTTATGGTTTTGGGGAGTTGACAATGTACAATATATTTCACATTCTCTAGAATGTTAAGTGACACTTTAACTGCTTGGTTTGGCTTGGAAGGGGCAGAAATGGGTGAGCACTTTTCCAGATGAGATAAAGCTTTGCAATTGCTGGTCTCATGCTTTGCTGGTCCAGTGTTCAGTCCAGAGGACCAATAGGCTGGGCTCCTGAAAGTAAGTCCTACTGAAATATTATCTGCTTAAACTATTTTAAGGGTTATATTGCTAAAGAATGAGTGGGGAGGAGGAAGAGGAGGAGGAGGTGAAGGAGGAGGATGGCTCGCTTGCTCGCTCGCTCTTTTTTCACAGCTTTATTTCTCACTTTGCAAACGTCCTCACTCTTCCACTCCTGAGCCCTGGGTGTTTCCCCAGGTTTCATCCAAGTTTTGGGGGCCCAGGAGGAAGCAACGCAAACTTTGCGGAGCGGGCGAGCGAGAACCCCGCAAAGATTAATTACGATTCCATCGCAAAAGCCAGCTTAGCTTTGCCTGGGGACATCTGCACTTCAGACAAACTTCGATTTGTCCTTAGCTCGGTAAAAAAAAAGGGACGTGCTCAGTTCCTGGAGGTTATTTCGTGCGTTTATGCTCCTTCCAGGCGCAGAGTTGGGCCAAGCCTTTGCATTTGAAGCCTCCTGCTGCATGCTGGAGCCCCTTGGGCTTTCTAACACCTTTACTAATTTTCATCGTGTCTCTTCTCCCTCCCCCATGAGCTGCAAGGACGTTTACGACCCCTTATTTGGCCTGCGTGCCCAGTCAAATATGGTTCCTAGGCGTTTTAGACTCTGGATCCCTATCGACAGTGCCCCTACGAGTTCCCTCGCTTGCTTGCACGCTGTGTGGCTTATCTCCGGGGGAGCTGCCCTCACTGTGGCTCGAAAGGAGTTAAAATAAGCCCAGGTTTGCAAAGTGGAGGGGACTTGGGGGCGGGGGGGGGGCTAGGAGCATTCTAGCCTCATATTCCGGGCAGACGTGCTCCCGAAGTGAGGTTATTTCTTGTCCCCAAAGAAGGTGTCGCAGTCCTGAAAAACTCATTACCGCCGCTTTTTTTTTCCCTTTGACCAGACAAAGTTATTGGGGGAGGGCGTGAAACAGAGGTGCAGTGTTTGCCAGGGTTCCTGTCCGGGTGTCAAAGTGCTGGTAAAGGGCTCTTCTCTTTTATGTTCCTTGGGCGAAAGCCCACACAATAAAACTCCTGTCACTAAGTCGCGACCAGGTATTTTCCTTTGAAACCCTCTCTGGTTTATGACGGCTGGTACTGACAGACTTCTCTATCTGATGCTTTTGTCCTTAACATCCTCGTAGGGATGCTTTTATTTGATTGCCGTTTATTTTTAATCCAGGTGTTTAAATTTGCGGGGGGGGGCTCCTGTCTTGACCTCTCTTGCCTCTCTGCTTTTGTTTCTGCATCTTAAAAAAAGTTCAAAGTAAATACACTCTGAGGAGGGCTGTTGTTTTTTCTC
>NW_017728943.1:943469-978776 GCF_001723895.1 Crocodylus porosus | reverse complement strand
GAATTTTTTAATAGGAGAGCAACATTTGGTGGACACATGTCTGTCTCCACACAAAGCAGCAGAACGTCACCATTTGCACAGTGTGGAGGACAGTTTCCCCCCTTGCTCACGCAGTTTTCCCTGCCTTTTCAGTATTTTGGTTGTCTCAGTTCCAACTTCTAGATTCACTTGGACCCACAGACTGACCCTGGTATCCCCGCCTGCAGCCTGCCTGCTCTGAGGGTAGAGATACCGATGCAAATAACACATTCAAATTCTGGCCCGGAGATCTTGGCATTGGGTGGGGAATAGGGAATAGGGAGTGGATTTTCTTTTTAACGTGCTATTCTGAATAGTTGGCCGAGGTGTGTGCCTTGTTTGCAGGGCATGATAAAGAGGCGTACAGGTTTTGAAAGCCCCTTTTTGAGTGGACTGGTCTCAAAAGGGGAACTTCGCAACCAGCCCGCCGCAGATCGCAGGGATCGGGCTGCTTGAGAAATACGGGAAGTGTCGAAGGGGGAGGCATGTTGTAGCCATAGGTGTGTGCCAGGCTACTAACCTGCTAATCCTCTCAGCATCTGACTTGTACTGATGGCAAGAAATAATTTCGACTGATGTAATGAATTGCAGCCAGTAATCCAAGTGCTTGCTATCATGTCGCCTACCATGACATATGACTGAAAACCCAACTGCACACCCAGGCAGACAGCAAGTTTGCCAGAACCGTCTGCCCGTCTGTCTGTACATTCTCCTCTGTCTGTCCGTCCTTCATTTGCACTAATATCATATTCCCCACATCTTGATCCCAGGGGGCTGCACAGTCCTCTGTCTGTCCTGTCCCCGTCAATTTTCCCCTTAAAATCAGGCCTCATGTCGCAAAGCGTACGCTTTATTAAAGTGAGATACCAGCAGCTTTAATCACACGGAATAAGCAACCTGTTAATGCGATGCAAAGGAGAATCAAAAGGAAACCAGACAGGCAGGTCCATCTGCACTTGTAAATGCGGCTAAGAGCAAGGGGAGGCTTATTCCTTGTGCATAAGCCAGTGGTATTAAGAAGTTGCACCTAATATGGCTAAAGCAGAATGGGGACATGCCTGTCCGTCTTCCCTATCCAGGGCAGCCACAAAAACACGCCTGTCTTCATCCCCAAGTCACCTTGCTTCACCTAGGGACCTCAGTCCTTTCCAAAAGTTTGCAGTGGGCTGAGGCAGGGCCTCAGGATACCCCCTAGGCATATTTCAAAGCACACTCCCGCCACAGCAACAACATTTCCTTTCTCCCTGTACCTGGCACCGGTCACATCAAACACCCACCATCCCTCACTTTCCAACTCCATTGGGCTGGGTATCTTTCCGAGGCTGGGTTCAGTCGCATGGGTCTAGGCAGCTTGCGTGGGTATGTCTGTCTGCCAGTTAGTGACAGAGAAGGTTTGGGATATTTTTTTTCTCTTCGTCCTTAGAAAAAAGAAAGGAAGAATCCTCCCTAGCTGGTGAACGGAGGAAATATAAAGAGAGTAAACAGGAAAAGAGAGCTCTGACCGTGTAGTTAGGCGAGGATTTCCATTGCATTTTTCATCCTCTCCCTCACTTAAATGGCACACATCAGACAGTGGAACAATTAGTTCTTCAGCAGCTGTAGGAGATAGAATAAATACGAGATACTTTACTGCGAGGAGAATAAATACGTGTATTTTTCATGAACGTGACAGTTGTTTTTACAAAAAGAAAAGGAAAAACAAAATAGACCTTTTTTTAAAAAAAAAAAGAACACTTTCAGGATGTCTGTGTTGGTATTAACAGTCCCACCAAGGTTGTGTGCGTGCGTATGTCTGTTTTGGGAAAGAGCTTGATGTAAAAAAGTACGGGGGAATGGGTGGGAGGTTTGTCAGGAGAAAATCTCTGTTTCAGCCAGAGGCATCGGACTAGATCCAAAGCCCAGGGAAGTCACAGGAAAATACTCAGTGACTCTAGCTGGGCCCAGAGAGATCCCATCCGCGGAGCACTTCCACTCCAGCATGAATACCGGACAAAAGTGTCCAGGTTTTGCTTGTCTAACAGGCAGCTGGAGAATTTCCTTCCACTCTGGAAAGGACTCAGTGTAGTCTGAGAAACCGAGTGTGAGCCTGCTTGGCTCAGCGAAAAAATATATGTATATTTCTCGACTCATGCAGGGGAGCCGGGATCCAGTGCAGGAGCAGATATCTATGGCAGGGTCCATCGATTGGAAGCCCAATGTTTCACATCTGTATTAATTAACCGCCCCCCACCAACACGCACACACGTCTCCCCCCAGCCCCATCTGAGCGTATTCAAAACTGACTTTTGGAACAGAGACAACATGGTCACAACTCCCCTCTTTCCCCAGCTCTGTACGTACAAGCCGGGCAGAGCCGGCCCGTCACAAAGTCTGTGCAGTGCAGTTCCCTCCGTGGGTCAATCAGCTATTCAAAAGCGACCCGCTAACGAAGGAGGGAAAGCTATAGGTGGGCATATACGTCCACAGAGGGAGCCCACAAAGTGAACATCCAGGGCTGCAGCAAGCTTTTGGCTTCCTATACTTGAGTTAAGCAACAGCCAGGAGATTTCAGAGGGACAAAAAAAAAAAAAGCATGGACTAGATATAGAGAAAACGATCAAACATCAAAGAGGAGTCAGTATTCCCATGTCTTTTCCACACATCCCCCAACCCCGCAATGCCTTGCCTTAGCATCCTGCCTTATTTTCTAAGCAAATTCGGGAGAATTTTTTAATGCTTTTTGATCGTTTTCCTGCAGGCTATTAATCATCCTCCTCCCCCTGCCCCCCCAGAAATAGATGAAATCATTTTTATTTCACCCCATTATTTCCTTTTAGATATAAATAGAACCACATACAGATATACATAAAACCAAAAATAAAATAAAATAAAATAAAATAAAATACAACCCTGGGCCGCAGTTACAGATGCGTCTGATGTCTTATTTTATTCAACAAAAAGTGATTAAAATCTGTTAAAGGATTTAATTAAGAGAATTAAATGAAAAGGAAGGGGCACAAATGAGTTGGAAAAAAGCAAAGCTATTCTAAACGATTAAATCGCCATTTTAACAGTATAATGGGGTTTGCATACTGAAAGAGCGAAATCAGAGCTCATATCTCATCAATAATTCATAGGCGAGAGGGATCATCCGGAGGTCAGCAGACGTGTACAGAACAGCGCCTATCTAGGAGGGCGAAGGCACCATATCAAAATACAATAGTTATATCTCACCCCTACTCCGAGGGCTGGGGGGTCACATCTTTAAGAACAATATAAACTGAGGATTTTTTTTGTAAGAAAAAAACCCACAAAACCCCCTCACCCATCGAGTTTATTGGTCCTTAACACCAAAAAAAAAAAAAAAAAAAGGTGGGGGGGATGTGAAAACAGCCAGCCAACGGGATAAGACAGCAACAAAATAGGGCAAAGCTATGTTTTTGTCAAACCAAAAGACTAGAGATTTTTTTCTGGTTTCTTTTCTCTGGGTTGTTGGGGGTTTTTTTGGCCATATCCCGCCTTAAAATTTAAATAAAATATCAAATGAAAGGAGGGTTGGAGGAGAACTGGGTGTTTGATCTCCCTTTCTCTCTGGCCAGGGAGCAGCTTCAAGTTGGAGGGCTGGGACAGGGAGCTGGAACTCATCAGTGATTTTGAAATGAGGATCTGCCGATTTATTTGCAGTTGGCCTGCGAATCAATCTAGCCTCCACTACTCGTCATGAGAATAATAATCAGAGCTTTCACCGATTCACCGAAAAGCAACTCAGGATCCGTCCTCAAATGCCATTTCCCTCCCCCCATGGGAGAATCTCGGGCTCAGAGAAATATCTCATGTGTCCCTCCCACCCTCACCCCACCCCCGCTTTTTTTTTCTTTTTTCTTTTTTTGATTACACGTTTGATCCGAAGGGACCTGGGTGACGTAATTATTGCAAATTCTCTTGATAAAGCTCCTTCCGCAGTTAGGGTCTTCGAGAAGGGGGGAAGTTGTGTCTGGGGGTCTGCATCTTTCTCTGAGGTCTTGTTCTGCTCCTAGAATGGATTTAAGAGCGTAGCTATACCAGTTCTGTTTTTTTTTAATTATTATTATTATTTGGTTTTTTAATTATTTTAATTTAAGCCGGGCAACTTGTGGTTATTTACATCAAGGATCCGAGTGACAGTCAATCATCTTTTCTTGCAGAGATGCGAAAAGAATGGGGTTTCACAAGAAAGGAAAACAACCTGACTCCAGACTTCCCTCCCCCGTGTAGTTTTGATGTCTTCTGTGTGCCTAACTAGCTTTAAAAAGAAACTATTTTGACAGGAAGCGTTGAAAGAGCAAGGCGGGTATGAGCTTGGGTTTCCCTTTCTCCTCCCCCCACTCCCTTGATTTATCTCTTTCTAACATATCTATAAACCCTGTGCTCAAAACAGATTCCAGATTTTCCCCACCACCACCACCAAAAAGGGAGGCTTAGTGGCAATTTGTATTTTTTTAAATATATTTTAAAATAGGTGAAAGGTGGGGGAGGCGGGGGGGTTAAGCATGTGTGTATATAAAGCAGGAAAAGGGAACAAAAACACGAATTGGGAAGAAAAAATCCGGTGGGATCTCGGAGGCTGTAACATCCCCAAGCAGCCAGCAGAGCTCGCTTCAGACCAAGTTCACAGTCATGACAGGCTCTCGGAGTTGCTCGCCCTGGTCTCGAGCGCTGGGAGTTCGGGCTTGTTCGGTTCTTTCTCTCCTGGAGCAAAATTTCTCTTCCCCAAAGCCTCCCCACACTGCCTCAGCCTTACCTCCCCCCTTTGTTATTCCCCCCCCCACACACAACCAAAAGCACCCGGCCCTTGGAGCAGGATAATTGCTCCAGGCAAACACTCACCTATTTGACATCCCATTAGGCAAATAAAACAGAAATAATTCAAAATGAGATGAATCCAGCTGTGGTTTGCGGGACTTTTTTCCCCCCTCTTGTTCTTGTTCACAGGGATAAAAGAAAATAATAAAGGGGGGCGCGCGGGGGATCCACCCAGCTATGAAAGGTGTTGTGGTGGGGGGAGGAAATGGAGATAGAGATCTAAAGCTTGCCACTATTTGGAGGGATGTCCCCCTTTTGTAAGTGAAGGGACCCCGATGTGTTACTAGGGATTTAAAAAGTCATAGGGAAATCTGTAGAGCTTTACTTTCTGAAGACGCAGAAGGTGACTGTGGGCTTTGGGGGGCTTGTTAGTACAGCATTATAGCTCAAGGGGTCAAAAAGTTGAGGGTCAAAAGTTTACGCTGTGCGTGACTCAGTCTTGTGTATGAGGCTGATAGACTGGATAGCAGTGTTAAAAAGGGTGGGGGGGAGGCAGAGTCCTTCTTCGCTCATGGGCAGAGATGAGACAAAATGATAGCGAGAGAAGAGATAGAAGTGTAGGATCGACCTTCAGCGTAACAAGCTGCCAACAGGGAGAGAGAGAAAAGAGAGAGAGAAAATGGAGTGGGCTTTAGCAATTCACAGCGTGACGCGGGTAGAAAATAAAGCGGATTAATGAGTTAGGGTCTCCAGCGCGGAAATGCGTGGTGACTTCCAACGACTTTAATTCCTAATAAAATCCCTGAAACACTGTTTATAGTCTAATTTTAAAAAGGGTATCAGGAGGAAATACACTGAAGGAATCCAGTCCCTGGGAAGCCCCTCTAGATTATTTGAGGTATTAAAAAAAGAGTATTTCCAGCCCGCAGTCAATCTTTTTCTTTTGCAACCACTTACGAAAACCCTGCTCAAGAATCTTGAAGGATTTCAGATGACTTGGGCTCAGGGACCTCGAAGGGTTTCAAACTCCTGGGAAAGGTGTCTTATCATTATCCTCCAGCCCAGCCTGACTGTCCGAATGCTTTAAATAGTTCCCGAGCAAATTAGTAAAAATCCTATTGAATAATGAATGCAGACCCTCATTTTTAAAAGATCTGAGAGAAAGAAGACACGCGATTTATTGGGAAGAGAATAAGTTCTGGCATTCATACCTTAGTGATCTATAGCCTCCATGGCTGTCAGATGCAAAAAAAAAAAAAAGAAAAAGAAAAAAGCAGGTTAAAAAATAAGATGTGCATAACCACTTCACGGGGTGTTTTAAAACTGTATCCACTGTGACCATTGGTCTAGTTTCATTATCTGATTTCGCTTTGCCGTATGAACTCCCTCTGAATTTGAACGGAATGTTTGATATTTCTTGCTAGAAACACGAATCCAATCTGGCCGCTTGCAACAGTTTAATGAACTGCTATAATAAATATTTCCCTTGGCATTTTCACAGATATTTCCACATGCGCTCTGCATCCCTAAACTTCAAATATTATTTTTGTCTAGGGTGGGGCGGGGGGGGGCGAGTGGAGGATGGGCAGGGAGATAGAGACTTTGCGTCGAAAGCAAACATCTGAAGCAGAGCAAACACTTTCTAAAAAAGCAAGCAAGCAAATCTGCTTTTGTTCTCGCTTTTTAAATATTTTTCAGGGACTAAAGACTTCGAAGCAGGGTCATTTTTCTTGGAAGAGGGAGAGAGAATATTAGAGCCTTGGGAAAAGCATCCTGGAGAATCCATTTGCTTTTCCGATTGGGATATATTCACAGCGCGGGTGAAGTTTGAGAGAAAGCAAAGCGTTTTGTTTCGAGTGATAAGGCTGCGGTTTAATTAATTGCAATGAATTTGCCTGGTATTTATAAAATATCACTATATAAGGGCCACCGTTTAGTAGTAACTTGGGTGATCCATTCCTGCGCTCTTGTAATTACTACACTTATCTCTCTAGACCAGTCATTTCTGCTCCAGGTTTATATAACAGGTAATGGATAATAACCGCCATTTGTTTGGGGGATATTAAAACAAGCAGATATAATTTCATGGCAATAAAAAAACCCCTTCCTTATAATACTCACTCCCACATCATAATGTTTAACTTTCAATTTAGGCATACAGTGCTCTGCTTTCATTGGAAATAGCAGCAAGTCGAACAAAGAGGGGTAGTATTTGGGTAGCATTTTCAAGGATATTTCCAATTTCTGTCTCCTCTTTGGGACCTTTCTTTGCGTGGGGGTGTGTGAGTTGGAATATGCAATACAAGCGGTCATTTAGAAAGTTCAGGCGGACTATTTCTACCAGCCAATCGATTGCATTTGCTTTTAATCCCAATTTACTTCTCAACTTGCTTGTTCTGTCCCTGGAACAAATACCGTGGCATAGTCAGTCATTTACATGTACATATAATTGTAAACTCCCTATCTTCTGCTCTTAACAAAGACGTGCCGCATGTCCTATAGGACACATCTATCCCGGGAGACATTCGCCTTTATTCTTTATCTAATGCTCGTTTTACTTCTGATTTCCATTTTAATTTTTAAAGGAGGGAGAAAATATTCCAGATCAGTCTTTGACATGGAGACCTCATACCCTTTTCTTTTTCCCCCAAAGCTGCATGAAAACAAAATGCTACAAACCACGGATGCGAATACAGAGATGCAAAATAAACTAGGAATAACTTTTTGGTGGGGTGAGGGTATAAAATAAAGCAGGTGTGGCGTGCTCTCCTCCTAACCTTATATTCCCCCTCTCTTTTTTATTCTGGTTCAGATGCCTCTGATTAAAAGTTCCACCCTATAAAAATACTTCATCCCTTCCTGGAAATCTCAGTTTCAGAAGTTAAAGTGCAATATTTATGCTTCCGATTGCAGAAAGGGGAGTTGCATTCACAGCCATCAGGACTGGCTGATTTAAAAAAAAAATCTAGAGTAGGGGGAAATGTCCAAATAAAGTTAAAAAAATAATAACATAGAAGTGCCATGAACTCAGTTGGAATTTCAGGCACTCGAGGAAAGGTCTGAATAAAACCTCCTTGCCGTGCCATTTTTCTCCAAAGTAATGACCTGGGTAAAATTCAATATGACCGAGAGAGCAATGCAAGCGTATTATGGAGAATGCAAGAGGGAGAGCCCCGGGAATGGGGTGAAACTCAGGTCAGCGCGTCTAACAAATATTAAAATGTTCAAGGGACTGGGGACACGCCTAGCTGTTTAACAAAGACTGACAAAGTATGAGATTAATACGAAAACTTGCGGGTTTCCAAACCCAAAATGCTCAGAAGGGCCTATCGCCTGCTCCCTGCCAGTAGCAGTTCCGCTTGCCTTTAAAGACAATAGTGGTGATTACTGGAAGGAAGGAGGAAACAAAAAAAAAAAAAGTCTTATCGAGAATTAATCCGTATTGAGAGGCAACACGGGGAAGACAAGCAGAGTAAGCCGGCTCTGGGCTGCGGGGTGGGCAGAGGGTGGAGGGTGCTTTTCTGTTCGGATGTGATTGTTGCCTGAAAAGCGTTTATCAACTTTTTGTGCGAGTCGTTAAGTCGTTTGGAGCTGGGGACAGCGGGTTTGGTTGGTGGATGTTGTTTTAAGGTAGGGATTGCTTCTGGCGCTGCGATATACACCTAAGGGGCTTGGGGCTGGGCAGGGAAGGGGGTCATGCACTCAACCTGTGGACCCGAAGGGGGACACCGCACTCGGGGAGCAGACAGACTGGGGTGGGGTAGAGTAAGAACTGGTACCACTGGAGGTACTGCCCCCCACCCCCCCCGGAAAGAAGAGGTTATGAGCGAGCTGGATCCCAAAAGAAGAGGCCTGCTGAGAGAGAGAGAAGCATGAATGCATTTTGGGGGGTGGGGAAGGTAGGGTAAAGTTTGCATTGGCAGGTGCCTTACCAAATTCAGCGATCCACTAGCTTTAAGCTCTTAAACCCTCTCTATGCCTGTATTGTCTATTCCTACTGCTTCCATCTTCTGGCTTTCGATTTATTGTGTACTACTATAAATAACGAGGCCGACCGAGCTGGGAGGCAACCCTCCCTGGTTAGGGTAGCTTCCTAAGCGGCTTCCTCCTTTGAAATGGAGAGAGATCAGGAGCAAGATCTGTCTTTCTAAACTTCCGAAACCTTAGACGTTTTTATTAGTGCAATAGAAAGTGTAAAGGGGGAAGGGAGGGGACAGGGGGCTGTCTGTGTGTTGTGTTGGGGGGGGTGGCAAAGGGTGTTTTTTAATTTGGGATCCTGAGCTTGTTGTGTGGGACTTCTTGGAGGGGGGGGGCGTTGGTAGGCTCTAGGGGTGCTGGTTTGCAGAGATCTACCCCCTTTTGTCTGCCAATGCAAAGGAAAATTAACTCGGGATTTCTTCTTCTTTCTTATTTTCCAGAAGGTGGGGGGTGGGGGAAAACCATCCGCAATGGGCCTAACATCTCTTGTGCTCCTAACCTGCACCCTGTGCAGGGTCTGCCGGGGTCTTGCTGCGGGCAGGGGACAGCAGCGAGGACCAGCAGGGGCTGGTGCTGTAGTGTGCTTTCCCTGCGTCAGTCTGCACGTCGTTCCCCTTGATTAGACTCGGAGCCGGGGTGACTACACACTTCAGAGGGAGGAAGGTGGATTTGACAGTCACTGGTTCATCCCCAGCTCGGAGGGGGCTTGGGATCCAATCGGGCAGCCTATCCTATAACCTATTTGCTCTGTGTAAAGTGATCACCTAGATCGTTTGCAGGAACCTGTTTTTTAGGGGGCGAGGAAGGGGGGCGGGGGTTCAGTGTCTCGGAGATCGCCTCTCCTGGCTGGTACCAGTGCTCTGCTCACCTTGGACTCAGAGGAGAGAAACAGGCGACTCACCTTTAAATCACCTGCACAGTTTAAACGCATGGCGTGGCCCCGCACCGGCTGTGCTCATTCGCCCTCTGCCCTGACAAGTGCTTTAAAAATATCGGAGTGATCAGAGATACATCCCGATTTGGGGGGGTGGGGTGAGGTGGGAAAGTTCACTGACTGCATTTCCAGTTAAAACTCTACTGAAGAGACAGACAGACAGGGAGTCTAGGACGGTGGGGTTTCAACCTAATGGTATCGGGAAATATTTGATCCCAAAAGAAGTGTTTTGTTTTAAATGGGGGGAAAAAATCGGGTGGATGTTATGTTTTTCGTCTCTCGGGCAACTGTCATTTTAAGCTGAAGTCTCAACACGATGCTCTCTCATTAGTTCCGAATGAAAGTTCATTACCTAGACAGTATGAATATTTTATTGCTTTATATCCCTTTTTCGGAAATGAAACGCCTTTGATCTTTTTCTCGGGTTGTAAAAAGAATTGCCTGTCATTAAAGAAAAACCTGTCGTCCCATCTGCCTTTACAGTCTGTATTGCTTTTCATCCGTTTCTTTCTTTTTGTCATTTCCTTTAAAAAACAAAAATACTAAAAAACAGCAACCCTTGAACGACCTAGAGAAATTCAGAGCAAAAACGTGCCGAAATATTTCTACTCTGTGAAGCAAGCATGATAATGAGTCCGAGGGAGAATGAAATAATAACAGGTGTTCTTTCAAACAAGGACTGTTTGGGTCACAGGTTGTTGGGGGGCTTTTTTGTTGGTGTGTTAAAAGGATATTATCGAGGACTGATGTTCTTGGAAGGAAATGCTAACCTAATGTTCAAAGTGAGAACGAATAGGTAGCGAGGCACTGTGTTATTGATGTAGTCAGATAATTGCGAGTGGGTGTGTTTAATTACTGGTGGGTCCTCTGGAAAGCGAAACTGTTAACCATATTTATCTATAGATTAATATCGTTATTATTACTGTGAAATAGAAGATCTCTGACCAAGGAAGATGCATCTGTCTTCTATATGTACCCTGTAGATCCGAATTTGTGTAAAGGAAGTTGCGTCACAAATTCGTATCTAGGGGAATATGTAGTTGACACAAACACTACAGGTCACTATCCCAGAAGGAAAACACCAAATTAAATAAAAGGATGAAAAGAAGCCTTGGCCAGAAAAAAAAAATCGTTTTATAACCGAAACAAAAAAGATTTTTTTTTCTCATTTACCTAAACTCCCAACTCTAAGCCTCCCACGAGAAACTTTATCATCTCTACGTAATCAAAAGCGGAGCGGCTGTGGGTGTCAGGAATATTACGTCACCGAAATTTGGGCGGGGGGCGACGACTCTGTTGCTCTAATCTGTATATAATTGCAAAAATGACACCAGGTATAAATAAACCGAGCCAGTAGTGCCTGTGTCTTGACGTTTCTGGAGAGACGATTTCGCGCTTCAGGCTGACACAGCCTTGGGAGCGCCTGTTTAAAAACCGGGCTCATTACCATAGGAGACAGCGGAGCTGCTGGTGGACCGGGTTATGTTATATTTAATTGTTGGTGAAGTCCTTTATTCCGTGTTGGCAGGACGGGCTGCCTCCCAGCAGCGGCCGGGCAGCAGCCAATCTAGCGCGGAAGCTAAATGTGATTTAGGACGCGCGGTACCCCGAATTAGTTGATGAATTTTCTATCGATCCCAAACACGCCCTATTTATCTCTGCCACTGCCCCCACTCCAACGCTTCAGATCACCTACATTAAGAACGAAATTTAAACAGCAGCCAGAGGGATCTCAATGCATCATCTGACAGTGCATTCATTTTGATCCGGGGCTGAGCCTCAAATTACTGAAAATAATCTCTCTTTCTCTCTCTCTCTCCTTGCACACCCCACTAAGCCAAGTCACACCTACTGAAGCGAGTGGGTTGTGCGGTTTCTAAAAGTGGTGAGGTTGTGAGGCTTAGATTTGTTTTTTGTTTTGGGGGGAGGGGGGAGGGTGTGCTGCTGATCTGGGTAAGTAGCTCGGTGCCAAAGCACAACATTTCACCCGGGCTGCAGATATGTAGATATCGGCGGTTAGCAAAATAAATAAATAAATAAAAAGAAGAAGAAGAAGAAGAAGGAAAGAAAGCAAGGACCCCAAACCCTCCTCTCTGAAGATCCTACCGGAGTAAGAAAGCCCCAGCCGGAGCATATTTCCTTATCCGGGAAACGCATGGATCCTCGCTATTGGCCATTGGTGTCACATGGACTCCTAACTTTGTTCACTTGACAGTAAGTAGGAGGGTTTTACGAAACAGGAAAACGAGTAAAGGGGGACAGGAATAAATTTTAGTATATTTTTTTTCGGGTGTGCAATTCCAAGAAATTAATGGCCATGAGTTCCTTTCTGATCAACTCCAACTATGTGGATCCCAAGTTCCCACCCTGCGAAGAATATTCTCAGAACGATTACCTTCCCAATCACTCTCCGGAATATTACAGCAGCCAGAGGCGAGAGACCACTTTCCAACATGAGGCGATGTACCAGCAGCGGTCAGCCTGCAACGAACAGCCCTACTCATCTTGTCAGGGCTCCGGCCACCAACCAGCGGTGCTATCCCCCAGGGGTCATGTTCATCCTCCTGCCGGACTCCAGAGCCATCTCTCAGAGCCAAACCATCACTGTGAGTCGGTCACTCCCAGCCCACCACCCTCCTGTAGTCAAAACTCTATGAACCAAAGCCCTTCTAATTCCTCTTGCAAAGAGCCAGTAGTTTATCCCTGGATGAAAAAAGTCCATGTAAGCACGGGTAAGTGACCTAAAGTGGCTTTTGCTTTATACCATCTAGCACCTCAAAGTCTTGTGGAAATCTTATTGCACCAGTTGTAAAATAACCATTCGTGGAGATTTACGATCGCCTGTTTGCAGAGCAGTATAATTACATCCTCCATAAATTTTTATTGCTCTACTCGGCCAAGTGCCTTTGAAGTCTCTGTTACCATCCTCCTCCAATTTCTTGCAGGCTACTTTTTTATGGCTGTTGAATCTTCCTAAGTTAAGTTTTATGTTTTCGTAATTTGTATTTAAGTGGTGGGTTGAGTAAACTTTTACTATTTTCCCCCTTTCCATTTTTTTATTTTTTTTTTTGGTGTAGTATTTAAAAAAAAACCAACCCCAAACCACAAAGAGATAGAGACAGGAAGAGAGAGTGCTGGGGACGGAGCAATTGAAAGGATTTGAGGGAAATCGAGTGATGTGGAGCTCTATAGCACGGAGGCCATGGGTAAAATGTGTCTTAAGGAAGCTTATAAAAACGTTTAGACAGGAATATACGTCAAGGAGTCAGGCTGGAGGTGGGGACTTGGAGTTAGGTTAAGGATGTATTTTTAGGCGGTGGTGGTGCTTCTCTCTGCTTTTTGAGCATTCCCTCCGCGAAGGAATGCGTGATGCTTAATTTTTTTTTTTAAAGGAACAGCTCAGTAATTCTTATACTTCTTTTTCTTCTTTTCTCGCTCCCCCACCCCCTTTGTGTTTGCTCAGTAAACCCCAATTACACAGGAGGGGAACCGAAGCGCTCGCGGACAGCCTACACCAGGCAGCAAGTCCTGGAGCTGGAGAAGGAATTCCACTATAATCGCTATCTCACCCGGAGGCGCAGAGTGGAGATCGCCCATTCCCTGTGCCTGTCCGAGCGCCAGATCAAAATATGGTTCCAGAACAGGAGGATGAAATGGAAAAAAGATCACAAGTTACCAAATACCAAGATCAGGTCTAATTCTTCCAACTCCTCTGCAAGCCTGCAGATCCAAGGAGGTTCTCAGAACCGATCCAGTGGACCAGCCACCAGCCTATAACTGTTCCGCGTGTGTGTGTGCGAGAGGGGGAGAGAGCGAGCGAGCGTGGACGTGTGTGTTTTGTGTGTGTGCGTGTCGTGTGTGTAGGGGGACACATGATAATTTTTATGTTCCAAGCGGGGGAAGCAGGAGGGTGCTCTTTATTTATAGCAAAAGGAGGGAAAACGGAGCTGCAACAAAGCCGAACTGCGGTGCGGTGCCTCTCTTCCATTAAAAGGAGGCTGTAGATAGTAGTTTTCAGATTTGGCTAAGATGGATCCCTGTTTCATCTTTAATCACGCCAAACTCTGCCCCATTTGTCATGTTTACTCTCCCGTACAAAGGATGGACCTTATGTCTGCTATTACCTCGACAACCAGGGTTCACTTTAATAAATGAGGCTCCGTTTCTTCAAGACGAGCTGGATTTTCTTTTTTTGCTTTCTTCCTTTCTCTCTCTTTCTCTTTCTCTTTTCATTCTCCTGCCTACCAGCCACAACACAAAAGTTTATATTCAGACATCCCCTCAAAAAAGCACAGCAGTTGTGAGAGCTGTGGCATGGCCCTACACAGCAAAAACAAAGCAAAGCAGCAGCAACAACAAACCAACAAAAATATTAATCATAAAAACAGCCTTCAGTTACTCCATGCCGTGGGACCACTCTGGAGGCTGAAGATGTTGGGTGCTGTATTGTATTAATCAGGGTTGGACCCATAGGGGGAAAGGCATTGGCACCATTTTAGCACAACAAACACCCGAGTGAAATTAGTTGAGGGAGGGAAGACTAACCGAATGGACCCCCGCCCCGCATTTTTTAGTCCAGCAGGTTAATTACCTCACTTGTAAATCTTGGAGGGGGGTGGTATGTATTTAGGCTAGAAACGTGATGATAAAATAATGCCACTTGAATTTAAATTCTCAGCAAAAGGGTGGGGATGCTTTGCTGCTAAGGATCAGTCCATTTTTGTACTGAACATATGCTTGAAAGGATGGAGGGGAGAAAAAAGAGAAGGGAGCATTCACTTCCCACCGAATATTTTTTCTCTCTCTGGTCTATGCCTGACATTCCGAACTGGTGCGATTGCAGAGGACTTTTGAGATCTTTAGTATCTCCTTCCAGTTTTCGTTTGAATTACCTCCTATTGTTCTTTGTGATCTCCATGCTGACTTGTAAATAGCAGAACAAAAGGCAAATAGAAATAAATTTTGCATTGTGAATATGATCGTGTGTGTGTTTAAAAAGAATAGACTTTTTTTCCTTCAAAAAAATTAAAACTCTGTGTTAGTTTTACCAGGACTTCTGTTGTCAATTGCAGATCCTCAACTCCCTAATGAAAACAAAATGTGTTTGACTATAGGGTATATCGGCTTTAAGTACTGCCAGGCCTTACATATTATGATTTATTTGTTCTAAGCATATATTAATACGGTTACATGATGTTTTCCCCAACTGGTTTCAGCCAAAACAGTTTTGGTCATTAAAGCTCTACCTTGTATTAAGGGAGCGGTGTATTTCTCTGGAGGGGTTTCTTCATTATATTAAAAAAAAGGTATCTCCTTCTCCAAGGTATTTAATGCATTAATGAGTATAATTTTTGCACAGATGTTTCTCGGTGTTTGCAGGTTTTCTGTGTATTTTTATATTACAAAGGAGCTGGCTACTGCAATAGCTCAAACTCTGACAAGCAAATAGATAATCAAGAAGACAAATGGCTTCTTTTGTGAGCTACAGCTCTTGTATTAATTTTCATTTTCTTTCTCATAGAAAGTATCGAAAATACTGTTCAGGACGAAATAACATTCCAGTTCTAAGTTACAAATATAAAAAAAATGGGGAAAAGGCCTCTGGACCATATGAAGAAAATCATCCTTTTCTTATACAACCTCTATAAGAAAATGGCCTTGCTTTATATGCTAAATGTTTATGAAATTCTTTCAGACGCTGCATAATGACCAAAATACTCCACGAAAAATAAAAGCCAGGGCTTGGCATGTTCGAAGTGATCCAGCCTGTTATTTCTCTCCTTGTTACGTGAAACAATTTAAGCATACCTGGCAAAGAAACTGCAGGGAGAGGCCCCACAAAACTAGAACTCCTTCCTTATATGTTTTATTCTATTGCCTGTTTAATACTTTTGAAGGGATATTGTCATGGTCCTATGATACAAAACACAACTTCGTGTGGGCACCGTGGGTTTGGGAATGTGTTTGATTCACTCTCGTGTTTTGAATGGCAAAGAAAAGTGCAAACCTTGTTCGTTTTTATTTCGGTGAGGACTGCATTTATGTTGGAGGGTGATTTTTTTCTTTTTTGGTTAGAATTTTGCTCTGCTTTGTAAGGTAAAAGCGATGTATTTTTCAGTGAGAGGACTAGTGCTTCTGAGAGTACCCAAAATCGCTCTTAAAAAGCATATGCTGGGAGGAATTCGAGTTCTATAGACCAAAATAAAAGCTGGAAAGTATGAATAGACTAGAGAAGGGAGCAAAGAAGAATTCTATAGGCACTAAAAGTTCACAGCCATTATAGGCAGACAGAAGCCAAGAAAAATGCGAGAATTATACAGAAAATCATTAATCACTTCTTTTCTTTAAATACTTATCCTTTTCCCATTGTTATTCAACAGCAAATCTCCGCAGACCGTCTGTTGGGAAAAAAGTACCCGGAGTCCTACCAGAATCTTCAGGGGGAATAATAATAATAATAGTAGTAATAAAAAAGGCTGGATCCTAAAGCCGAAACCTTTTTTTTTTTTAACAAACAAACAAACAAACAGACTCTCCAGTTGGAAGAAGCCACCCAGGATCATGAGGACCGTCTATGGGGCGCTGGAGAGAGGATGTGGGAACCAACAAGGTAAAAAAGCCCGGCCTCCTGGCCTGCATTTTTGATGGTTTTATTGCCTTCTTTCACGACTAAGCTTGAAAAAAAAAAAAAAAGAGGGGGTGGAGGGCGGACACAGGCAACGTGTGAATTCTTTAAGAGATTTTCCTCCTGTTTCCTCATTTTATTTTGACCGATGTTAGAAGAGAAGGAAAGATAGCAAGGGAATGCAATGTCTACCGAGCCATCATTTGCCATTGTCTGGTGCGAGTCCGGGCTCCCTCGGTTTTGCAATGGGAATTCTTTTATCTGGGGTATGGGGGTGGGGAGAGGGGATCACGGTGGGGGCTGGAGGGGGGCCATCCCCAAGAAATCCTAGCTATCCCTGACTCTGCACCAAGATGGTCTCTGATGGCTTCTCGGATCTCTGCCCCTGAATGTGGAGACTTCCAGGAGTGTCACAGATGTGACTTCAGTGGAGGGGCTGGATGGGTCGGAGGTGGGGTTGGGATCCAGCTCTTGGATGATTTTATTCTAAGTGTCTCAGAGGTCGCTTTAGCGGGGTGAGCCAAATCAGGCCCCTCTTGAGGGGGTATGTGTTTGCTTGCTCGTGGTCTGCTGGTTTCTGGCCGCTCGGGTTGCGGAAGGGCTTGGCCTTCTGCAGTTCGCTCGGGTCGAGGCGGGTTGCGTGGCTGGCTGGTGCTGCCTCTCCCCGGTGCTTTACTGGGGTGGAGTGAAAATGTCTGTTGCGGGGGAGGGGGGGGAGAGAAATTTGCGCGGGGAGGTACAATTCAGAGCCCCCGAGCAGCGATCGGCAAAGAGTTCACCCAGAGGACACGTTTTCTAACCGATTAGCTGAGTATTATAGCCAGGGACTGACCTCTCAAACCCCTTGACCTTTGCAAGGCTGGACATTGTACTGGGCAACATTTCCAGCGCCGGACGGGACAGAGCGGAGGCAAACTTTGCTCTGGCGCAGAGGGAGAGGGGCTTGCAGCCCGCTGGCCGGGCACGGAGCCCTCTGCTCGCCCGTGCTTCTCGGGGTTGCCGTCAACAGTCCCGCACAGGAGCGGTGTCGGGAGCGAGCGGGGTGGCTGTGCTGTCCGAGGCACCCTGCGGGCGGGTCTGGCCGCCCTCCCGGCCGCTCCGGGCTCAGCTCCGGGCGCCCCGCGGCTCCGAGGTGGCAGACAAAAGCAGAGCGGAGCAGCGAGACGGCTGGGACCTGGGCTGGCGCGGACACCTGGGTTGTTTCCCCAGTGGCAGCCGTCTATTTTTGGGGAGTGGTGATGGGGAGGGGGGGATGGATCCCCACCCACAGCCAAGAGCCTCTCCCGCCGCTCCCCCCCCACATCATATTTATAAAGTCCTTTGTTTCTGAAGGCCGCTTTTCCTCCTCCTCCTCCTCCTCCTCCCCCCACCCCCAGCCCCCCGCGCCTCTCAGAGGCGCGATCTTGCCTGCTGCTCGCGGGGCACAGGGGAGGCTGTGTGGAGGTGAAAGGCAGGAGGAAGGTGGTGTGATGGGCGCCTGGGGCTCAGCTCCCTTTCAAATCATTGCCGAGCTGCTCCGGGCCAGAGATCAGCCTGCAAGGAGCCCCCTCCGTGGCGGGCGGTCCCGTGCCTGGCAGAGCCAGCGGCTGCCTCGGTGCCTTCCGCGGGAGGCACTGTCAGCTGTCTCAGACGCGTGGCAGTCTCGCCCCGAGCCCCCTTTGCCCCCTCGGCCCGTCTAAGCCCCTTAACCCTCAGCCGTCCCCTTGTGCTGCCTGGTGCACGGGGCGCAGCCTTCTACCCCGGGGCAAGTGAGGACACACGGCCTCAGCCACGCGTCTCCCAGCCCCGCCAAGCCCCGGCCACCCAGAGCTCAGGTGCCCCGCGGAGTAACCCCCCATCTCTAGCTCTACAAGGCCCCCCAAAGACACCTCCTTGCTCCGGGGCTCCGCTCTCCCTGGTGTTCCCCCGCGGGAACAGCATCAAGGGCCCGATCTCTTTCGCCTGTACTCCTCCAGACCTTTTGTTTCGGTGCGATCTGCAAAGTGCACACACGGTCCTTTGTATCTAAGACCCTGGAGCCGTCCGATTACCGGGGCGGGCTGAGATTTATTTATTTGGAAGGCAGAGAGGGAGAAAGGGAGGTGGAGTGGTGGGGGGAAGAGACAAGCACCTTCACATATAAAGCTCGGGATTGTTTTCCTCTAATGTAAATATACCTGGGGAAAGTATTTTCAGCCCATGGACCCATACATGTTCCCCGCAATAGTGTTGGGTTTCCCTTAAAAGCATCACTTTGAGGCAGCTCCGAGCTGGGTAGGAGTTTCTCAGCTGGAACAGCCTCACACTGACAGATTTATGATCCGCAATAAAAACGGCGTGTTTAAATTCGTAAATCAATCTCCCTTTCTCACTATATAAACGTTCATTTTATCTTTCCAAAGAAAGCTGCTTTGATGAAGGCACCTCGGAGGCGGCGGGGGCTGTTTATGGCTGCATTTCCTATTCTTTGAACAGCGAGCTTTTTAACCAAACTTGCTCTTCTGCAAGGAGCTTGGAGGGGTGGGGGGAAGAACAAAAAATGCAGCCAGATTTTTTTTGGGGGGGGGAAAGTGTTTTGTTGGTGGTGGTTTGCTTTGTTTTGCTTTGTTTGTGGTGGCTGAACAGTTTTGGATCCTTCTCTCTCCTCCCGCCCTCCCCAAGTCGAATAGGAATCCCTCCTTGTTTGGGTTTTTTTTAAAGATGATTTATTATTATTACTATACTTCCATTTTTTTGGCTTAAAAGGATAGCTTTTGAATGTACCGCCTCGGATTCTGACCTCTTCTCGATTAAAGTAAAAAACCTTTACTCCATCAGATAAGGGAAGCTGCCTTCTCTATAGGAAGGGACACACGGTTCTAGCGGAGGATCCTTCATCCAATACAGCTTTTTCTGTGCTTGGATCCTTTTCTCCAGAACACTTAGCTGCAGGGTTTTTGATGTTAAAGTACTTTTGGATCATAAGACCGAATAATAACAATTTGTGAAAAGCCAAAGCTTTTGGAACCTATTTGCTACGAATATTCGTTTTTGCAACCACCCAAAAGCCCTTCCCAATACTCCTCCACCCCAAAGCCCTCCTGGATTTAAAAGGGCACATACATTTGTAGAACTTTTAATCATTCGTGCTGAGGACGGGGTCCTGCAAATCTTTCTGTCCCAGGAACCAGCCCGCTAGAAGCCGCTTAGTTTATCGCTCTTGGTTTATTTATTGCGGATCCTAGGATCCTTCTACAATTTCCCCCCTGCTTTCTAAACTGGATGTGCACATTCAAATGCCTTTCACTTGCCTCCTCACCCGGGCTCACACCAGGCTATTGTTTGACCTTCTCTCTGTTAAACACTGGCTGGCTCCTTCCATCACTTCTATTGTTCAGAGACGTGAGGTGTGTGTGTGTGTGTGTGTGTGTGTAGGGGGGGAGGGTGAGCTCCCTGATCACCTGAACAACAAAAGATTGAGGGCACCTAGGGGAGAGTTTCTAAATTCTTAGCTGACTCCTCAGGCTTTAGATTTTAAAAGCAAAGGTAATGCTACATGGGTGTGTAAAGTAAGTGTGTTGGTGTTAGCAGCTGTTAAGTAGGTTGATCCGGGCAGCCGTGTGTCCAGTGCTGGGAAGCATCGCCCTGTGTTTATTTGTCGCGTAAGCAGCTCTTAGTGTATGCAATGTAAGTGGCTGCCTTTGTTGCCCATTCTTTTGCAGGAGCCCGTGTTTGGCATCTCGCTGGAGAGCCAACACTGGACTCCAAAATACAACAACCATCTCAAAGAAGGCTAAGCAAACAATAACAGCAGCAGCGACACTCTTTCGCTGAATGGCAAAACGAAATCCCCTTGAAAATATGGAGCCACGAATATAAGTATTCTCAGCTAGTTTCGCCTCTGGAACATTTGTTCTATTCAGGGCCGGGCAGCAATAAAACGTCAGGGTGAAAAACGTTGTGTGGCCAGCTGGGCAGAGAAGCAATATCCAACAAGAAGGTTTTAGGAAAGCTTTTAAATATTTGCAACTTCTGGGGGAGCGGGTGGCATGGGGCTATAACCCTCCCAGAGAGTTCTTTAATAGAGAGAGAAGTATGGAGCTCGCTGCATCCATACACCCCATGTTCACATGCCAGGGTGAGTAGGACTCTGGAGTTATTAGAAATAACTCTGGGGCGATTGTGTCTGCGCGGATCTAAAATGTTTCATTCGCTTCTTAACTTATTTTTTGAGGCGGGGGGGGGGGAAATACTGTTCCAGTGGAAGGTCACAGTGGTCCTTTGAGTATGAAACTGAGAGACCCCCTTCCCCCCTTGCAGATCACGTGATTCATTAAATAATTAATGCAGCGGTTGCAGAATAGATATGTATTCGTCAGGAAAATCGCAGACATGGTCTCCTTGTGTCTGACGTGAAATTCAACTGTCCTTTAAAAAACAAGCCTATAGCCGAGGAAAAAAAGAGAGAGAGAAAGAGAGAGAGAAAGAGAGAGAGAGGGAGGGAGGGCGAGAGAGAGGGAGAGAGAGAGAGAGAAGTCTGCAATAAAACAATTCTCAGGAAGCAAGAAGCCACGCCGAGGGCTGGATTATTGTAAGTAGCGGGGGCTTCCCAATTCCTAGCGTGTCTATATGTCCATGTAAATTTATTGTTTGTTATTAATGTTATTGTCGTAAAATGTGACAAATAGCCGTCTTCATTTCCTCCCATTTCTCTTCACATGGTGGTATGTGTGTTTATACCCATCGAGGCATTTCATTGATATTTTTAGGAATATTCCTCTCGCTCGCTCTCTCTCTCCTCACAACCTCTTTTTTCCCCCTTTCTTGATTTATTACAATAAGCATGTCAGCAGCACTGCGGCTGCCATTGTGTGTGTGTTTGTGAGAGAGTTGTGTTGTTTATGGCGGTGTCCAAGATAAATCATTTCTCAAGTGAAAATGATGTGGAAGCGATGATATTTTAGAGCGGGGATCGTTCTCTCTACTCCACTCCCTGGAGTTGATTATTTCAGACGATTTACAGTAATAGATCAGCAGCTAATATGAAGGCTCTATAGCTGGGGGTCTTAAATTACAGCATCTGTGATTACCAATTAAGGAGAGATTTGTATAAATTTGGTAAACCGGGAACGCCTCATTGGCATATAAACCTAGTAAAAGACCACGACCTTAATATAAAAATTACAGCTAGGAGTTTTGTATCGCAGCATCCCTTAACCAGACATAACTCATTTTTCACCAATTCTCCCCACCCCTGCTCCCAAGAACGAGAATGCCTCACTGGAATCACAACACAGGTTGATGGCTTTTCTTTTAAAAGACAGTGCGTGGCTGAGTCCCGTTGTAAACCGACTGAACAGAAAAGCAAATAACTAACCACATTTCGGATTCAAAATTAAATTGTTGTGGGAGTGCAAAAAATGTACTGTTTGGCTTTTAAGTAGGGACAATACTTGATCACAGGAGAGGAAGAAGTTACTTTGCCAATGGAGGGCTGAACAATAGGTGAGGCTGCCTGTGTTCCCAAAGTCCAGTAGGTAGATTCAGGTCCTGGGACAATGGTCTGGGCATTCTTCAGCAGTCTGATCGTTTCGAGGCTCTGTCCCCATCAAAGCATGATCATAACAAAGAAATGAATTATTCCGAATTTTATTTTGTTAGGATGTTTGTACAAAGGGGAAAACTTGAAGCTAAAATTGTCTGACTTTGCTATGGCTGGTAGGTAGGTAGGTAAGTAAGTAAGTATGTAGACAGACAGACAGATAGATAGATAGATAGATAGATAGATAGATAGATAGATAGATAGATAGATGTTCCTCTGATTAAAGTTTGGAAAGTTTAGGTAACAAAGCATGGTGTAAGGGCCTGCTAGCATTTACACGGAAGCAACTCAGGAGGATCCTGAAAGTCAGTGGAGTTACACTGATGTAAAGCTGATGTAACTGAGAGCAGAACTTGGCCCTCTGGTCTTAAGAAACTAAGAGAGCCTTGAGAGCTGTGGGCTCTTTGCAGAAGCTCGACTGTGAAAAGCAGAGGGGAAAGCTAGTCGAGAAAGCCCTTCCAGCCCACGGAGGGAAAGCAGGCAAACTTCAACGCTTAGAGTCATCTCTTCAAGAGCGGCTTTGATGGCAAGGGTAGACCTGTTCCAAACGCATGCGGGCACAGGGGGAGCAAATGCCCCCTTGGCAGCTCCTGGAAGATCAGGACTCACCTCCTCCTGAATTTCCTACATAAAACTTGACCAAGTTGGTGGGGCGCTGAAAGGAAGGGAGGAAGTGGGAGATGTCACTTTTAAACATTTTTACAAGCCAAAACACGCGAGGGGTCAATAAAACTGACAACAGGCGCGGAGATTAAATGGTCGCGCCAGATTCTCCCGTGTGAATCCTCCGCACTTCTTCACTTCCTCTCCCTTCTCGCCCTCCCGGCTCACCCCAGCCGGGGACGCAGCTATTTAACGCTGTCGGATAGTGTAAACCTTTATGTAGCAAAACGTGCTCAGCTCGGTGACTTTCATTAAATATTAAGGGAGATCCAGGGACGGCAAAGAAGCCAGAAATGCAGCATCCTTCTTTGTCAAGCTCTTATGCCTTCAGATCCTTGGCTTCACAGTGATGTTGCCCACTTATTTTTTCAGGGAGGAGGGGAAGGAGTGGGTCTAGCTCAATAGCCGGCGTCTTTGGATGCGGTTCCCGACGCCTTTGTGTGAATGCCTGCCTTAAAGAAGTCAGATGTCAGCGGTAACGAGAGCCCGCTGAATAGCTCCATGTGGCAAACATTTTTTTTTTTTTTTGCCTCTTGGCTGACGATGAGTCGCCTTTTCTCCTCACTTCCCCCTCCAGAGCCATTAGAGACGTCCCATACTTTATGTACATAGGCACACACACGCACACCTTTCCTGAAGCCTTTGGGTTTCATGTGGGGCGAGGATGGTTGGGAGCCCCCTTTTCAGGTGACACTTCGTTTTGTCTCTCCACCTGGTTTCTCTAGAGAAGGACACCAGGTTGTGACGGATGGGATGTAGAGATTGGCTTGGGGATCAAGCCCTGCAGCAGAATCTAAGCTGCTGAGGAAGGAGCCAGGGTGGGAGATCGGTTTAGGTCTCGATGACTTCTCAGCATCAAGTCCAAGGCTTGGCAAATCCCCCCTCCCCAGCCCCTGCTTCTCGGCTTCCACTGGAAGTTGAAGCTATTAAAACACGTTGATACATCCCCTACCTGTAACCTCCGGCAACAGGGTCTGGGTTTTGTGTGGGTTTTTTGCCCCCCTGTTCTTGGCGATGTTAGCGAATATTTAACCTCGGATGACGTAACACAAGGAAAAGGGGTTGTTTCGTTCAGATTTGGGCAGCCCGAGGCTTTCTCATTGTTTCCTTTAGCTGAGACCGCGAGGGGCTGGGACATCCTTTCCCCTGCAGACAATAGCACCCATCTCCCCAGCCTTGCTCGTGGTAACTTCCCAAAATCTCCGCTCTCCGGATCATTATGGCTGGAACAGCCCTCCAGTCCTACCAACAACCACGTATTTCCCCATTTGCCTTCATGAACGGGTTATTTATCGATCAGGTAATATAATAACTTTGCAGCCTGAGTCCTTTCGCACCAGCTAGAAATAATGTGCAAATCGTTATTATTATTATTAGGTTTCCCCTGGATGTATCTCTTTATCAACTGGCTCAGGTACTAGAGGGCTGCAAGATTGTGCCTTGTGTTATGGTCATAAATGATCTGAATAATATTCAAAATATTTGATGAGATATTGATCTCTCTGCTTAAGAAAACCTAGCTCTGGCCACTATTGTTTTATTAATTGCTTTGCAATAAGCCTTTCTTTCTTGTCTCTCACATTTCCAGAAGGTTTTGATCTGTCAACCTTAAGAATCAGTGTTTATCCCACACGGTTTGCAAAGAATGCCCCTTCCTTTCTCCCTCTCCCCCTCTCACTCAAACGCGTATACCGTATCTTTCCCAAAGAGGAAGCTATTAAGCTAGTAAATATAAGTCAACATCACCTTAGTTCATAATTTATTGCAGGCTGTGAGAGAGAGTTATTTAAGATCAAAGAAATATAGTAGGGGAGACCCTTTGGAGTTGCAAGGCGAGGAGACCAGCAGCAGCGCCAGGCGATGCTGGAAGACAATGCACAAACCTGTAGATCTGAACACGCGAGCTCAGTAGGAGAGCAAGTAATTCTGGTGACCACTCAGCTAGGAGCAATGCCCAGGCACTGCTCACCCCTGCCGACCCATAGCCGATTAAAACAGGTACCAGTAAGAGATACTGCCTTTATTCCGACAGATTATACACAGGCGTATACATGTGTATAGATACTTACATATGTATCTATACACACACGCACACACCTATGTATATATATTTCAAAGGGAGCGAAATCATAACCTCGTTAGAAATACATGGCCGGAGTTTGGGAAAGGAATTAACGTTTGCACAGAAAAACCGCATTACATTGGTTCCGTTATTTTAACAAATCTCATCAGGGGAAACACAGGCAGAACAAATTCACGCCCCGACCAAATCACTGCTATAGAGGCCTTCAGGTCTGCAAAGGACTATAGCGGGAGCCGAGGCAGATCTACTGCTGCAGAAAGAAAGGAGCTTCCCCCCCCCCACACACACCTTTTTTTTCCAGCCAGGACAAAAGGAAAGGAGTGCTTGTTGCTTTTCTGTGAAATAGGCCAAAGTTGGAAAGAATGACGTCTCCTTTGAAGTTTATTTGTTGGGGGGAGGGGAGACGGGTGTAAAACCACATTTCAACACTCGATTGCCACTGACCAAATCAGAAGCTATTTCAGAAAAGCAAAGCCATAAATCAGAAGCGATGTTCAGGTTGGGTTGTTCTTCTCCCACCCCCCAAGATAGGGGAAGGGGGCGGGGGAGGATTCTCACTCCATAATATTTCATCTTTATTTTTTTAGGTTAAATTCAACCAAAAATCTGCTTGCGTGCTATGAGCAAAGGCACTGCGAGGTCAGAGAGAGCACTAAGTGCTTAGGGGCAGGTTTCTCCAGATTTCCACCATGGCATCTTTGTGGGTGTCCAGCGTCCCCCTTTAAGCCCCGAAGGAGGTGGTGGAAGATGAAATACCCCGAGGTCTGTTATTTGGTGAAAATCAACCCGGCTCCTTTGCCCTCCTCCATCTACGCAACACGTCCATTCATCCCCGCAACACGTCCACTTTCAGTGCTACCCAAAAGCAGCCCCACCACCTATGGCAGTCAATGGCAATCTTCCCCAAAACAATTCTCCCATTCACCCCGCATTCAGGAGAGTTTCTCCTATTTCTTCTGCCGACCCAAGTTCTGGCAAACTTCACCCCTTTCCTCATCTCCATACATATGCCCCGTTTGCAACTTCAGGGCAACTCCATTTACTGGATGCTAAATGCAGCCTTGGGTCTGGGGCTACTGCAACTTTTCCACCTCTTACCTCTGTGATTAGACACAAAAGTCAGCCATGTTAATTGCAATATACATATATTTTATAGGATCACATCTACGCACCCCCCAAAAAAAGAAAAGGAAAGGAAAAATGGCAGAAAGAAAGGAATCCGCTAGGTTTTGCTTAACTTTGATTTTTTTTTTTGGACGAGACATATGGAATCAATTTTGAATCCTGACATTGAAGACTGGCCAGTTCCTAGTGGCCTTTAAAAACCAGAATCCATTTGGTTCCTCTCTCTCTCCACCACCGCTTGTCACTCAGTATTAGACCCGTCTTGCAACATTTTAAGTCTTTATAAAGAGAAACAGCTTTCCATATAGATACCAGGATCTGGGACCGGGGGGGGGGATATTTTTTTTTTCAAAGGGGAAATCAAGTACGAATTATTTCCCTCCACCCCGCTCCCCAGTATCTCTGCGCTTTCTGGAAAGGGGGCTGTATTCTTGCAACACTTGAAGCTGTTTGGGAAGAAGGGTCTCTATTTTTCTTCACGTCAAGACAGTTCCGTTGGAATCCAGTGAGTCCAAAAATCAAAGCATCTTTGGGGGGGGGGGGGAAAGTCCGTCCGACAAAGCTGTCATCAAGATCCACCGAGGTACAATAAAGTAGTTTCTTTTCTTCTCCTTAATTTCCTCGCTTTGGTTCAGCTCTTGCAGCGTCCGATCCGCCTCCGCTCGTTTCTTCCTGAAGTCCTTGGGAACTAAACCAGGTAAGAGGTTTAAAAAAAAAAATAATAATGCAACTTTGCCTTTCCCTACTCTAGGAATTCCAGCGCTGCAAGATATAATTAATTGCCCCCATCGCTTTTGACAGGCTCGGGACTTCTCCATTGGTCAGCAGGAACTAGAGCTGACTTTCCCTAGTAACAAATTAAGACTGATGTCTCGGAAAACTTAGCCAGGGAAGTGGAAGATGAGCAAAAATTATCTCGCTCGGTTCCTACCCTGACGGAATCCGGGAGTTCCCTTTCAAGTCCGTGTGGAGTTCCGCGACTTTTCCCTGAGCCACATTTGTTAAAGGTTTAGCACCTCTTGCCTGCTTGAAGCAGAAACTCCAAAGGCTGCCTTGGAAAAGCAGGGTGCTAAACTGGAGAATGTATGTGATTGTGATTTATGGCCCCGAGAAGCTGTGTTTACTTGAAGCAGATCCTAATTACAAGCCTTTTCCGAGGAGCCCCTCTCCTAAAAAATTCCCAAGCCCTGTATGTCTGTAGTGGATCCCCTCCCTCCCTCCCCAGCACGGCTTGTATTGGCCAGATGTGACTCGCACACATCTGGCTATTTACTCGGTGCTTTCGCTGGCTAATTTATTGCGCTGGGATGGGTAAGAATGAGATTCTTTAACATTTTGCCTAATGTTCAGGGTTTATTCAGAATTCCGCTTCTTAGCATCCTTTCAGATAGGGACCACGGGTTCAGATGAATCGGGGGTCCTAAAGAGGGTGCATCCAGGCTTATGTATTTGTTTAAATGTAATTTCTGAAATGACCTTTACTTTAGGTGGGGGGTGGGTGGGGGGATTACTTTTCTTGGGGTTCCTGGTGGATAGGGGACCTGCATTTGGGGGCTAGGGAGTAAAAAGCTTTAGTGCCTCTTTTATTCAGCAGAGTTTAAGAGCATAAAGTTGATACGGGAGGCGAGAAAGCCTGATATAATTACACCTGAAAGTGATTTAAAAGAATAGATGTGCACCCTGTTCAGTGTGCCCGCTTTTTGTTTGTATCTTTGTTTAGTTGGATAATAACTTAGCTCCTGGGACAATTTGCCCCCTACATTGTATAAAAAATTGAGATAGAGATATAAGGGAAAACTTTGGAGTCAGTGTCTAATATTTCCCGAGGCATACTCGTAGATATTGGCAGCGGACGGGAGCTGTGCTCCACCAGCTTCTGGTTTTTTGCTGAAAATTGCTTTGCATTAAATTTCCTCGGCTTCGGAATTATCTTTACTCGCCTCCAGCTAAACTTGAATTTTTTTACCCAGCGCTTGATCTGTCGGCGAATGAAATCTGAGAGGAAACCGCAAGGCCCTGAGTGACCGTAATTTAATTGATTTTATCATAAATCATCAACTTCATGAAGAACCAAAGTTTTCATTGAAGTAAATTGATATTAATGGAGGCGTGTTTTTTTTTTAAATTTACCAATATATATTTATATATGTTGTTAGTGCTCCTTGCTTTCTTCTTTCCTTCTTTTCTTCAAATCCTAAAGTCTTTCTAGATGTAATTCCTTCACACCTCCTAAGGCAGACTCATTACAGTCTTTTAGGACTTTGTTTCTGGGTGCTTTCTAAAGGGATCACATCTAGAACTAGGGTAGCCTGGGTAATTTTTAATCTCTGAAAAGCCCCCCTTAGCTTTTTTGATGAGCCAACAGAAGAAAAGCGAGTTTCTTTAGAGATATCTCCTGAAGTAAGGTTTTCCCTGGACATCGGGTGTGTGGGTGTGGGTGTGCTCCGGGCTGTGTGTGCCCCTCTGTCCGTGTGTGCGCGGCTCGGTGTGTGTGCGCGTGCCTTGTGTGTAGCTACGTGCCGCAGCCCAACGTTGCAGCGGTGAGAGGGACAGATTTAGAAATCCTGGTTCTCATTTCACCCCAGTGTGAGCCTTACTTAAAGCAGGTCTAAAAATAGACATATGATCTACAGCTCCCACTTCCATCTACCTTATCCGCTACAATGAGGGCATTGAGGCTCGGTTAAACATTGCCACTCCGAGCTATTTCTCCTGTCATTAAAAATTAACTTAGAGCGGGTTATGGATCTCAGCCGCTTGATATGCTGATGAGTGTGGGAGATCAAATACCTTTACAGTAGGGCCCCGGTTTAGCCAGGGCAGCGATCCGTGCAGACGGGGACACGGGACTGGATGCTGCTCAGGGAGAAGGGCCAAACGCAAAGATGTTCCCGTTGCTTCTCGACAGCCCCTGAAGTCCACGGCTGAGATTAGCCAGCCCTGGGGAGCCCAGCTCCCCTCTCCGCCCGCCCTCACTCTGCACCCACTTTAGTGCAGGTAGCACGGACCCCCCAGTCCTTGCCCCCACCCCGACTGCTTTTTCCAAGCTACTTTCTTCCTTCTCAACCCCGAGGGGACCTTGATGGTGTCCAGGAGGGGGAGAGAAGTGTCACCCCCTCTTCCTCCCCCCACCCCCCGGAACCTGGTTAGCCCCTGCGCAAGAGCAGAAGACAGAGCCCCGTCCAAAGCAACACGCGCCCTCCTTGCAGGGGCCTAGGCGGCTGCCATAGGGCTCAGCTTGTAAATCCACTCGCTTACAGGCCGGCGCGTGGGTGAGGAAGGGCCCCCGCCCCACGGCCGGCTGGAGCGGGGGAGCAGGTTGTCAGGGGCTGGTTCAGAGGAGCGGCTCCCAGAGGCTGCGGCGGCTCGGAGCAGGGAGCCAGCAGAGAAGTCTTCCCATCCTCACGAGCTCCTTTCTCCTCCTCTTCCACAGCCGGGGCTCGGAGCTGGGTCTCTGCGAGGCTGGGGCAGTGGCGAGCGTGTGTCCAGTTTCTTTCCCTCTTCTGCTCTGAGGATTTCAGACACACACACAACACGCACATAGGCACGCATGCATGCACACGCACATGCATGCAGGCGCGCGCACACACGCACAAGACCAAAAAGAGCAAGAAAAGCTCGAGGGAAATAGCTCAGGAGATGGGAGAAGGGCAAAAGTTGAGGGCATTTAGTACTGGGGAGGATGGGGAGGGCATGGTGAGGGGGGGGAGAAGTTCATTTAACAATTCTGGATAAAATGGGCAAAAAAAAAAAAAGGTTGACGTCCTCCAGTCACGTGAGAGCATCATTCACGCCATTCTTTTGGCATGGAGGGGGGCATGGAGGCAGAGAGGGGATCTCTTGCCCTCTCCCAGCCCCTGTGACCAGCCGCTTCTAAAATGACTATTTGCAGCTTTCTAATACCGCTCCCCCCCGCCAAAAAAAAATCAAGTAGTGAAGACTCACTTTTGGCGACCAAAGCTCTGATGGAAAAGGATATGCGTGTGTTGTGTGTGTATTTGCCGGGGGGGGGGGTAGGGGCTGAAAAAAAAGCCAGGAATAGTATGAGGCTGGGTGTTGTTGTTGTTGTTTTATATTTTGGAGGCAATTCAAAAGTACTTCCGCTGATTGATCATTAATCTGGTGAGTTATTACTCTTCTAAGCAAAGGTCACCGGGAGAAAGAGGTCTAATCTGTCAAAGGAAGACACCGCGCACTCGGTTCCAGTTTGATTTCTTAGCCAGGCTGGGCTTCTGTTAGGAGCTTTTTTTTTTTTAATGAGTGTATAAATATAGTGAGGTGGGGAGGAGAGAAGCAGGGAAACCTTTTCCCGAGCTCTATAAGCCTCCCCGCCGCCCCCATGCACACCCCGCTCCTCACAATGGGCTGACTACCCTTCTCCTCCTGCTTAGGGGGGCTGGTTGGGCTCCCCAGCAAGCATGTGGACACCCGATCTGTTCCAAAAGGCTGCCGAGAGGGAATAGCGACCAGACTCCGGCAGGCTTTTATCTATATTTAAACGGGAAATGTGTCCATGAACCCCTAATATGGTGACTAATTTGAGAATACCCATAAGTCACTGCTAATCGCTTTTAATAATGATACATAATGCATGAGCCTATTGTTAGAAATTGGGGGGGGGGCTCGCTTTGGAAGGAAGGGGGAGAGGAGGGGTCCTGCTCCTTCATTTGAATCATAATCACCCCCCAAATCCAGGATGCGTTGGGGGGCTCCCCTTTCTGCTGGTTTCCCTGGAAAATCTCCTCAGATCCTTGCTATATTTTATTTCCGTTTTGCTTCCATCTCTCCCTGCCTCGTGTAATTCACTCCCAAGAACTGCTACTTTCCGCCTATCTCCACCTCCTTTTGTTCAGCCCCCTCTTTTTTTTCCCCAAGACCAAATGGGGGTGGAACTTTTATAGAGACATATTTCGTTTGCTGGGTTCATACCACATAAAGGGTTGGCTTTAAAAAAATCCTTATTTATAATCTACAGAGGGAATTAAATACCCAAGCTACTCGGGTAAGGCTGTGATGTAAGTGGAATATTGCCAATGTTGTGTATTAAGTGTGTGCGCGTATAATAATAATGATAATAATAAAAAATTATAGCTATGGGCCTCAGACTAGAGAGAGGGGTCAGGGAAGACTCAGTATGTGATTTATGTTCAGGGATTGTTGTCACAAGCAGAGTAGGGGTGTGAGGGGAACATTTTTATTCGAGATTAATAACATCAACATCCAGAACGGAAACAAGATTATTAAAGCGACGGAATGTTTCCCAAAACGAAAATATTTTTAAATGAGATTTCCCCCCTCTTTCTTTTTTTCTGAACCAAATCGTGCCAAAGTTTCCGGGATAAATCTCTATGTAGCTTTCAAAATGTTTGTGTTGGTATCCTTTAATTCTTTTGATACAATAACCTTTGTGTGTGACTGTTGTCTACCTATCGTATAAGACTTTTTTTTTTTTTTAAATGAGGATCATTCCATATTGGTGGCATATTGGATAAAGGGGGAAAGCTGTGCTGTGAATACTTGAGATTTCGTTGCTTTCCATTAAAAATCGCCTGGCAATTTCCCTACTGCTTTATTCTTGCCCTATCTAGAACTAATTAACTGGATACCTTTCCTTTTTAAAATGCATGTAACACAGGAATGGCCAACTGAGTATAACCAAGCTAACAAAAGAGGTAATAACTGAATCAGTTTTTTTTAATTCATACCAGAATTCACCAACCCCAAACCAGTTTACATTTCAAAGCAGACAATTTCTATTGATAACGATTCCAGCTCCCGCCTTGAAAAAACACCATTGATCAAAGATTTCCTCCAACATTGGCTTCCCCTGAAGAAGCTGCAACGAAATGTGCATACACGTGTATTAAATTGAAACAACAAAGCTTGCTAACATAACCTCAACTCTCCTCTTTAATGGTAGCTCTGATCCTGCATACATACATACATGCGTGTGTGTATGTGTGCGTGTGCATATATATGTACACACACATATGTCATAGCTGTATCATATAACATATATATACACACATATATATACACATACACACACGTACATACACACACATATATTACAACTTTCTGAAAGTATGAACATCTCTGCTAAAAGCTTGCCTGGGCTACCTGGGTGAGAGCTCATCTCAGCTAGAGTGAATGACTTGGTTTGGGTACATAAAAAGGGATTTTTTTCTATGTCCAGGCAAGGAGTTCTCAGTCTAGGGAGTTTGATTGTCCATTCTGCTGAGACCAAAGTTTCTCCATTTTATTTTTGTTTATTTTTTTATTTTTTTGCAGTTCCCTTTCTTTCTCAGACTCCTTCTCTGCCTCACATCTGCTGGACCAGACAACCGAGAATTGGTGAGTTGCATTAAATATCCTACTTGGTCATTAAAATATATAGATATTTAAACTAAGAACCTGACAGCTCTTCACGACACTCCATCGTACGTTTCCATCAGTCTTAGAAAGAACAATATGGCCCTTACTTTTCAGCTAAGTGTTTTCCCTTTTGTTGCTGGCCTTTCATAAAACTTTGCAGGTTCTCCTTAGAAGTTTGGGTGGGCACCTTAAGTGGAAAATATTTCCTGCCTTCCCTTGAAAGGGAAGTCGAGAATAATCAGGACTGCAAAATGTGATGCAGACCTTGCGGTGCATCTAACAGAGCTACTTTTAAAAGCAAAGCAACCTGTCTTCCAAAGCCTGGTCGGAAACGCAATATGGACCCAAATAACCCCTTGCAGGAAATTCAATTTAGAGAAATGTATTCATCTTCTCTGTTATGGTGGGTTCCCCGCCCTACAATAACCCAAAGTTTGTACTGCAGAAGAGTTATTTTCAGAATCCGTGGCACTGCTGACATTCCAGATACTCGATCATAAGCCACTGAGGTCTGTGAGGACTCTAATGAGTAGTTTTATTTATAGGGGTCTTTAAAAAAAATAATGGTAGCCCAGGTCTTGTATTCTCCACGGCCATTCTGCAGCGCTGGTGTTCCTAAATAGGAAGTGTCTTGTAGCTGAAGATGTATGTTGTAGTGATGCATAAGAAGTCGGCTGGGAGGGGGGACACACCATATCTCAGTGGAGAGCGAGCTGGTCACTCCGTGCCAGCGTGGAAACCTCACTCGGAAAGTCCCAACAATAGGTGGAAACAAGGTATCCTTTTGGGTAGCCGACTGCCAGCACCTTCAGAGCCGCCCGCAGCCCCCGAGGCGAAACCCAGTCTTGATTGAGATTCACCTTTGTGGAGGGCCTGCTCCTCCGAAAGTCCGCCAGAGTCCTGCGAAGCTCCAGCGCCGGACACACCTTCCCAGCGAGGTCCGACCCGTCTTTGTGCTTGCGCCTTTCCTTCGCTTGCTAAATATAAGTTCCTCAGTCAGCACTTCGCCCACTTGGCCAGCATTAAAAAAAAAAGGTGGGGGGGGGTCATTTCAAACTGGAACAATGGTAGTACTTCCAAAAAAGAGAGAGAAAATGTGCAGACACCTAAATTCTTTGCCCGCTTCTTCCTCCCACTCCTTTCGAGGCTTCTTCTGCTTCTGAACCTCCAGGAAAATGCATCTTGGAAAGTTTCTGTTTACAGCAGCAGTGTGCGCGCTCGAGGAGTCATAAATCTTGTGGGGCGACAGCAGCAGCGCCTTGCATAATAATAATAATATTAATAAAAAGCCTGATTGTCCAACACCTCCCTGACTTTGCCTTTCCTAAGTGATTTCACTCCCTTCCTTCCCCCACTTTAAAAGTGCAAATGCCATACACATACAACCAGCACCACCACCCTACAGTAGATGGGGGGGGGGAAGGAAGGGGGGTTGCAACCAGCCAGAGCACTTTGACACACAGACTTCATATTAAAGTAACCCAAGGCTGCAGGCTGGGAGTTGCATCAACACAAGAAATTTTTATCATCACCTTGTCCCCTTCCCCCACCACCTCACCTCTACAGCTCTCCATTCCCTATTTAAAATATATATATGGAATCGGCCCCTCTCTGCCCGGCTTATCAGACCCCCTACACGACGCTCTTCCGATCTAAAAAAAGTATATTTGGGATTTGCTTCATGTTAGAGACAGGAGACAAATGCAGCTGGAGGGAGGAGGAGGAAGAAAAAAAAGGTGCATCAGTTATTGAAAGGACCATGATTCCAACTGTTAAGGGGGGGCAGAGTATGACTATGTTGAAACGGTTTATTAGCATAAATTGACACCTAATTGTTAAACACGTGAATCAAAGGAAAGCTTTGCTATCTTTCTGCCTAGGCCTCTGTCCACCACGTCTGCAATTAGCATAATTTTTCACTAGTGACGCTGTTTGGAAGGCTCGTTGGCTTTGCCCAGCACTCCAAAGCAAACCTTTATTTATTTTTTTTTTAAATATCACCACTAGCTTTATTTCCACCACCGCCACCCGGGTCTCCTCGAGGCTTGTTGTGATTATTTTCATCCCAGCCCAGCATTGCCTAGTTAAGGGGTTTGTGTTCAGCTTTTCTTTCTTTCTTTTTTTTTCTCTCCCTCTCCTTCCCTTCTTCCCCTTTGCTGTGCTAAGGCAGAGGCCATTGTTATCAGTGAGAAGGGCGTACCAGCCTACAGGGCAACTAGAATCTCAGGGTTTGTCCATTCAAAGCCCTGAGCTTTTCCTACAATCTTGGAGGCTGAAAAGCATCTTGCTTTTTTTTTTTTTTTTTCCTTCCCAAACGGAGAGAGGGAGAGAGAATTTGAGCAGCCGTAACCGAAAGCTCCACTGGCATAAATCCCCCTGTTTGGGATTTTTTTCCTCCTTTTTTTGTATCTGGATTTCTCTTTTTTCCATCTATCTATCTATCTATCTATTCCTTTAACATTTTTTAAAGGAAGGGAGTTATTCCGTGCTTATTGATTGCGTTGATGCTGGATGTGAAAATATATTATGTCTGCCTGTGCTTTGCTCGTCAGAGGCTAAGGTAAGCGAGACTCAAATAGGCTATCACTTTGTGAATGGCGGAGTATATGTCCCAATGATTTATGACCATATGACTCCAATCTCGGTTCAAGAAGAGTTCACAAGCTTTAAGCTTCCTTCCACGCAGCGACTCTTTTGCAGCCCTCATGGAGGGGCCTTTTCGCCCCTTGCTTTTCAACTGGGGGGTTCTGCTTGGGGGTGAAGATGGGTGGGGGGGAGAGGGAGATTTTAGGAATGTGTCTCTATTTTCCTGGCATATTCACCGCCAGGCAGTGGCTGAGATTTGAGGTGTTTCTGAGCATCAGCCTATTGTGAAGGGAAGCGTTGAGAGCTATTCTTCTTTTTTTCCCCCCCTTTCATTTTTAACACTAAAATCGGGTCTATTCCTCCTTTGGCTGTGGCTGTGAGAGCTACCTTCGGCGGGGGAGGGGAGGGAAGTGCTGCTCTTCTTCATAAACAGAGTCAGGTTGTGAATTTAGGATTTCCAACATGGAGGGATCGCTTTAAATCTGCCTTAGATGTCTTTTCTTTTCTTTTCTTTTTTCCTTTTTTTTCAACCCCCTGTTTTTTCCACGGACCCTGTCCCTGGATACCCTCCCCTCCTCCTCTCCCTTCTCGAGATTTCC
>NW_017728943.1:931183-943369 GCF_001723895.1 Crocodylus porosus | reverse complement strand
ATTTATTCCAATTGCCTCTGAACCCGAGCAGTAAAAGTTCCCAGGCGCAGAGTTCTGCCTTTAATGTTGTTATCCTTCAAAAAGTGAAACTTCCAGCCTCGGGAAAGCTCCTGGCGCGGATCCTGCTCTGGTTAATTGGAACACGATATAATCTAATATTTATTATTCTGGCTGAGGTTTTTTTTAAACAATTCCTTGGAGTAAATAATTAGGATTCCGCCCGTCTTCGGCGAAGATAAATGACCGGCATTTGTGACGCGTTGAGAGATGAGATACAAAAGCGAACCTCTTCGGTGGAAGCCACAAGGCAGCAGGCTTCGCTTTGGGACGAAGGGGGCCGTAAATTTATTTTATGAACTTTTGTTTGAAAATCATCGCTATTATTTTTAGCTGCTTTTCATAAAGACTCTCAGGGTCTTGATTTTTTTTTTTTTTGAAAGGAAACCAATGCCAGATAAGAAGGCCTCAAAGAGGTTCCCACCTCTCTGCTCTTCTAGTCAATTTAAGCAAACCTATTCATAATACAGACACTGCTGTTTGCTAATTAATTCACGGCTCTTCGGCTCTGGTCGTGGATGATCCTTTTTATTAAAATATATTCCACGCGGATAAAATAAAAACCAAGGTCTCCCACCAATAATTCTCAGGGGAAATGATTGCAACCTTTATGTGATGGAAAACAAAAAAAGAATCATAGGAGATCTCTGCCGAAGATACCGAGGTTTGGGGATATATAAAGGGTAGAGGCTAAATCAAACCTGTGTGTGAGTACATTAGCTGTGGCTAGAAGTGTATGGTGGGGGTTAGTCTGCTATGTCACAAACACACATGAGTCAGGAAGACAAAATCAGTGGATCATTTATTGTCAGTCAGTGCCTTCTCTTCAACCTTTAATGCTGGGAAAGATGGCAATAGATTGTATTTGCCCCCAAACTCTCCAAGACTGCTCCTGTTCAAATCAAATAGCCAAAGACACTTTTAAAAAACCCAAACAAGACAAGACAAAACAAAACAGAACAACCCCCCCAAGCCCCATAGCAGGCTCATCAGATAATTTACCGGCTTTTGAAAATGTGTGTGCTGCTTGGTTGTCTTCACACATTAATTTATTTTCCGGTAAAGGAGACAGGGTCTGTTCTTTTTGCTTATTATTTTGGTCTTCTTCTTCTTCATGTGTGAAGAAAGTTTATGTTTGAATAGAGAAGAGGGGGACAAAATAAGAACGGTAGTTTTCCGGGGTTTTTTGGGGTTTTTTTAGAAGTTCTGGGCTTGGATTGGAAAGAAAACCAAAACAGAAAAGAAGGAAAAAGGAGGCAAAGTCAAAGGGATACAAGGCAAGACCAAATGGCCTGGTGACACATTTGTCTTGAAAAGAAAAACAACAACAACATCAATGAAACCGGTTTTGGAATCAAATCTTTTCAATCGCAGTCCCAGAGACAAGACTCCAGTTGGGGGTGGGGGGTGCGGGGCAGGAGGGGGCAAGTTTCCTAAATACAACCTGTGCTGCAACATGTAAAATAGCAGGCCAAGGAAGGGGGGTGGGGGGGTGGAGACCAGTTTGAATGTGCGCTCCCAGGACCTGCTTAAAGTGTTTGCACAGAAATCTAGAGACATTATGAGCCCCTGTGTAAACAGCAAAGCGAGCCAACTGTGTCAGGAGACAGTTACCTGGAGAAAACATATTGACTATTTGCTGTTTTCAGTTTAAAAGGAAACATCCCGGGTAGCCAGAAGAACTTTACAGTGTCTGGGCCTCTAGATGGGAGATTCTAGTTGAATAACGTCCTCCTTTCTTTTTACTTTTGGGAACTGCTGGTTGGAGTGTGATGGGGAAGGCAGGAGTGCCTGCTCCCGGCCTGGTTGCAGTCTTTCCCGGTGTATTCTTGCCCTCCCGTGAATGAGTGTGTGTTTACATATGTGTCTGTGTGCATATATGCCTATGAATTCACGTGTGGAGCATGGAGCACGCTGACACCTACCCAGGGCAATGTTTGGAAGAAAAATGTGCTGATTTAAAAAAAAAACACAACACACGAACAAAACTTTTGTGCTGAAATATCTGAGTAGTCTAAAGCCAGGAGGAATCTGCTCCAAGCATCTGTTAGCTCTGTTCTGTAGGAACCTATTCATGTCATGTGCTTTTCACTACCTAAGATGGATTCATAGCCAGGCCACTATTATTGTGTGTTTCTTCTAACCTTTCAGGTCAGCTTCCAATAGACAACTGGAAACGGACTGTCACGTGACCTTGGGGTGCCAATGTTCTTCCATAGGGGTGTCAAGACCCTGGTAGTCAGTAAAAATATTTTTGGGGAAGCCCAGAGATGCAGAAAACAACATACTACGACAGCTCGACGCTCTTTGGGGGCTACACCTACCAGGGGGCCAATGGGTTTGGTTATGATGGTCCTCAACAGCCTTTCCAGCCTTCTTCTCACGTGGAGAATGACTACCAGAGGTCTGCCTGCTCCCTGCAGTCTCTTGGCAACGCTGCCCCTCATGCGAAAAGTAAAGACCTGAATGGAAGCTGCATGCGGCCAAGTTTGCCCCAGGAACATCACCAGCCTCCACCTGTCTCACCACCCCCAAACTCTGTCACCAACAGCAACAGTAGCAACAGCAATAACCAGTCCGGGAGCAGTAAAACTGCCCCCAGCAAATCAAGTCTCAGTGCAAATGCAAGTCTCACCAAACAGATTTTCCCCTGGATGAAAGAATCGAGGCAAAACTCCAAACAGAAAAACACCTCCCCTAGCACAGGTATAAGTTCTGCTTGTGTCACCACCCATTGCCCTGGGCAGTGAGGTAGAGGACCTACAGGCCACAGGCTCTTGTCCCAGGGTGGGATAAATAAAAGCCGAAAAGATTTCCACCGAGGCGTCAGGAGCCAGCCCCTTCCGCCTCTCCTTGGACAAAGCTCCCAGTGCTTCCACTGGGCTCGTGGGCTGGGGAAAGTGGATTTGGCCTCTGGTGAAGAGGTAGAGATGTGCACTTGAACTGTTCCTGGGACTGGAGTGAAATGCAACGATTAGACATGGATAAAGATGGCTGAAGTCTTGAAGGCCTGCAGAGGCTCATGAATGAACGCGTGTGCTTGTTACATCATATTTAGGCATACCCACGCAATTCCATAATATGTATGTATGTATGTATCTGCCTGCCTACCTACCTACCTAATCTGCTACACATTGATAGCTATGATGCCAACTACCTCTATCTGACCGTATGCAATTACGTAGCTAGGTAGGTAGATCATACTTCTAGCTAGGGAATTGCCATGTAGAATAGTCTGACACAGCTGCCCATACATAGTTACATGCAGACCTGCCTCTGTGTACTACAGGCGTTGCTAATATCACGCGGGTGTTATATGGATGCCCTGTAGAGCACTTGCAGAGGTGCACGTGCAATTCAGAGGCAAACAGAGGCGTGTAGCTACGTGTGTGGGTGCGACCACACTCTTCCATGGCTCCCAGCCCTGTGTGTCTGTGTAACGTGCCTGCCCCTGCGACCAACACCGCCACCCTGGAGGCGCCGGGGTTGGCCTTCATTTATTATTCCGCTCCTGCCCCCTCCTCCCACCCCCTGCCAAATATTATTTTCTCCAAAATTATCTGTTGAAAATAATCGACTCCTCAATAACTGGCCCTGGAATCCTTTTCTGCATGACATGATCAAATTTTCATAAACCAGGGGCAGCTTTGGAGAACAGAACTCTTAATAAATGACATGATTATAGAGTGCAGGCTAATGTGCAAGGGGGGGGGGAGGTCGAAGTCCTCGCGCCTGCTCCAGGATTTATTAAGAAGCGATGCATTCAATTTCTGCATGTAAGTAATTATCTTTTATTTCATTTCGGCCGGCAGAAAGCTGCAGCGGCGAGAAAAGCCCTCCGGGATCTTCCGCTTCCAAGCGAGCCCGCACGGCCTACACCAGCGCCCAGCTGGTGGAGCTGGAGAAGGAATTCCACTTCAACCGCTACCTGTGCAGGCCCCGCAGGGTGGAGATGGCCAACTTGCTCAACCTCAGCGAGAGGCAGATCAAGATCTGGTTCCAGAACCGGCGGATGAAGTACAAAAAGGATCAGAAGTCCAAGGGCATGGGGTCCTCCTCCGGGGGACCCTCCCCCACGGGCAGCCCCCCCCAGCCCATGCAGTCCTCCGCCGGGTTTCTGAATACCTTACACACCATGCCTAGTAACTACGACGCCCCATCTCCGCCTTCCTTCAATAAGCCCCACCAGAATGCCTATGCCATGTCGACTAACTACCAAAACCCCATCAAAGGGTGCCCCTCGCAACAGAAGTACGCCAACACGGCGCCCGAGTACGACCCGCACGTGTTACAGGGTAACGGGGGCAGCTATGGGACCCCCAGCATGCAGGGCAGCCCCGTGTACGTGGGGGGCAACTATGTGGATTCTATGGCCGCCTCCGGCCCCTCCCTGTACGGCCTCAATCACCTGCCGCACCACCAGTCTGCCAGCATGGACTACAGCGCAGCTCCGCAGATGCCCCCCAGCCAGCACCACGGACCGTGCGAGACCCACCCCACCTACACAGACCTTTCCACGCACCACTCCTCTTCTCAGGGCAGAATACAAGAGGCGCCGAAACTCACCCACCTGTGATGGGGGTGGGAGGGCAGAGCAGACTCGTGGAGCTCTGACCCGGGGGAGGAGGGGGGAGCCAACCCGCTGTGGGATCTGATTCAGAAACATTTGTGTTGAACCCTTAAAGCGATCCGTTTGGTGGGGCTTTTGTTCCCGGTTTTCTTAGGCGCCGCGTCTTGGGGTGGGGGGGTGGGGGGGCGGTGATAACTCAGCCCTATTTATTTGCAAGCTACCGCCCGCGGTCTCCCCGGCTGTAGAGATAGAGATAGATGCATAGCTCTCCTGATGCTTCAACACAAATGCTTTTGAACCCACACGGGGCAGTTTCCTCGACATCTGAGGAGAGAGAGAGAAATATATATATATAAAGCACCCCAAAAACAACAGCAAACACCACCACCAACAGCAGAAAGCGCGGAGAATTGCAAATAATCCTTGGACCTTGAAAATGACAAGACCCAGTGGGTTCAAGTTGTCGACTCACCAGATCTGTCCAGCTGGCCCAGCGACAACAGAGATCCTTCTTCTTCTTCTTTTTTTTTTTAAATTTAAACTGAGCCACAGAAAACTACCCCCCTCTCGATCCCCTCCCCGCAAAGAGTCTTGCTTTCTCCCTTCCAGTTTAACTCCTTAGATGATGGGCATCTTTCTTTTGAGGGTTTCCTTCGATTTTGGGTTGGGTTTTTTTTGCTGAGTAACCTTCTCCCTCCCACCACCACCACCACCACCACCACGAGATGAAAAATATCCACACCTGCCAACCCTGGAGGACCCACTCTCTCTTCTCTTCCTGCCCGCCAACCCCCAGCCCAAAGAGGCTAAGAGTCGAGAAGGGTCTGGGACATCCATTCTTCATGCAAAGCTGCACCATTTTGTCTTTCTACAGGGAAAGTTGGCAGGTCTGAATATTATTATTTTTTTGCCCCCTCGCCTCTTGAGGCAGTGAAATCGCCCTTCGATGACACCGGGGCTTTGTTTTTGTTTTTAAGGGTTCTCGAACAAACCAACAACAAAGCAATCTTAAGACTTGGAAGTCCTACATGTTGTTCCTCCTCTTCTCTTGACTTAACGTGAAAACAGGGTATATTTGAACAAACGGTATGTCCTCCAAACGAAGCAGAAGTGAATGGATCGCGAGTATTTGCTAATGCTTTCTTGTCTGGACATCTTCGTTGCACTTAGAGTTTACATTTGAATGGGTATAAAACAACTTTGAAGGCCGTCGCGTCCAACTCAGTCGTGACGTCTTTCAATAGGTGTGTGTTCTGGTGAACATTCATATATATTTATTGGTTATAGCCAGTTTAAAATATTTTCTTTTTTTGTATAATTTATCCCCAACATTATGTATTTATATGAGAAGAAAAGAATCAAATTGTACTTTTTTAGTATTTACTTGTTATAAAGGACATTGTGTTTCCTTGTCATTGTACAACAAGCTTATTTTAGTTATTGTAATTTAGAAAGACCAGTAGTTTTATGTTACCCTCGTACTTATGAATAATGTAATTAGTTCTACTGGAGGCATGAGAGCAGAACCAGACTGTAATTGTATAGTCCTGAATTAGAAGAACTCTAGATGATTACCCCTCCCATCCCACTTCTCCTCTTTGGAGATTTTTCTTTGTTCTTCTAGTAGTTATTTTATTTCCTTGCTTAAGGGTTGTCTGTTGAACAATTCTTGAATAAACTTTCTGTTATCAATTTTATCTTGTCCTATTAGTCGGATTTAAAAGCAAAAATAAAATAAAGTAGTCAAAACGTAAGTCTAAGTCTTCCAGAGGTTCCAGACAGATACGTATGTATCTATATTCTCTTCTCCGCTGCTCAACCCCTCCGGTTATAATCCTATTTGTTTTACTTCGCAGGAGAAGCAGGTTATAAACCGTTGACACTTTCCTAGTGTACGATATTTAATTAAAAAGTTAATAGCTAGTCTCCAATTCCACCCCCCCCCCATCCCTTTGGAAGCCTGCTTTAAATTCTCTCACGCAGACTAAAGTTCACAGTCCTCTTCTGCGGTTACCAAGAGAAGGGATCACGTGTCATCCAAACTAAGCAGCCATTGGGTCTAAAATGAAAACAAAGGAAAATGATTAATCACAAAAAGGCAAAGAGTTTTCATGCAGGAATTTTAAAACTGAGGTGAAATTAAATCACTATATTAAAAAAAAAAACCCTGATGAGGGGGGAGAGATGCTGTGATAGGGTAAATTGGCAGTGACAGCTTAAGAAGAAGTGCAGCAGAAAAAACAAATAAGATAACACTGTGGATAATTTGCTTTTTATGATCCAAAGCCATAAGAAAACTTATTTTATAAGTAGTGTGGCTCAATAAAAGTTTTATGATGCTGGAACTGGATAGAAACTGTCTGTCAAACGTAGACGTTTATATTGGTGGAGCAAATAAGGGAGGAGAAATAAGGGATAAGGTCCTGGAGGCGGGAATTTTGGCTACTTCTTGCGGGTGGGAATGAAAGGGCATTGAGTATTAACCTCATTGTCATCGGAAACAGCGATTTAAATCTGTTCATTAGGACTGTGTGTCCATATATACGCACATACATGCATGCATCTAGTATACACCTGTATATGTATAAATCTATACACGAGATACACCACAAAAACACATGCACACGGCTGAAGACCTCCAAAGAGAAATTATTTTTAGCTCTTTTTACCTTTGATTTCTTCTAATAAATGAAGTGCCAAGTTAGTAATTATAGCCCTTGTGCAATAATAAATAACAATAAAAAAGGGAATTTGTTTTCCTACCCCGGCCTGTAGCTGGGTTATGCTCATCCATGCAAGAAGCAATTTAACATTCGGTGATACTATAATTTAAAAGCATAAGAGCGTGGAAGCTTTGATTGGGATCAGATCAAATAAGAATAGTCAAGGGTTGGCTTTTTCCCCCCTCTTCTCCTGAATATAATTTTCTGGATGAGGTAGCTACGCTGAGACTGAGATCCTGGGCGCCATAGTGTTCGCTGTTGTATCCCTGAATTCTGTGAATTCATTTAAAAATAAGTGAAAGCGAAGCCAACTCAGAACCAGAGGGCCATGTCACGTTTCACCAGTCAGGTTGATATTTTGTCTCTTTTGTTCCTTCCTGTCCTTTTTCTGGGCCTTCCTGTGTTCTCGATTTTATTTCCCACTTGCTTGTAAGTAGGCTTGCTTTTGCCCAAAGAGGAAAAAAAAGTTTGCTGTTGGTCTTTAACGTTCATTAAACCTGCAAGGTATTGTTCCGCTATTTTTAGAAAAAAACAAGGATGCGTTTGCTCCTCAATTAAGAAGGCAGCTTCCTATCTGGTCAATCCATACGAAATACGGGAAAACATATTCCTTCCCCCAACAGGTTTCATGTCTGTAACTTTAGTGCTAGTGAGCAGAAATAGTTGACAGAAGCTATAAGCAGTTTCCAAGCTAGTTCAATATATTCTCTGCTACAGCAGTCTTTCTCCCAGGCTGCAGAGAATAATATTCTGGTTAAGTTTATCAGGAAGATTCAAATCAGGGATCTTTAAAGAGAAGCATATCTTCAACATGTGTATGTTGATACCGATTCTGATCTGCCAGGGTTTTACGTATTAGTTTATTTATATATTACCTTTTCCTGATTGCTGCAGAGGTCAAATCCTAGCGATCTGAAACATTTTTTGGGGGAAATATAGTCTACCAGAACTAAGAGTCCCCACCCGGACTGTATCCATGTCTTTTTGCTGAGGTTTTATTTTCCTCCCCTTTTTTTGCTGAGCTGCACCTCGCTTTGGCTCCAGATTTATGTGCTTCCCCTGAAATACACACCACCCACACGGATGTTTTAACTGACAAAAGTTTCTAGGCTCTCCCGCCTGCTTGAATGCAGTTTGCCAACCTTCCTTTGCTACGAGATGGGGGGAATGGAGCTAGAGCAAACAAACTGAAAACCTTCCCAAATGTCAGAATTCTTTGAGGTTATAGATTTTTTGTCTATTTTTTCTATCGTCCAACCTTTCATATTTCCCACTGCTTTCTTCGTCCGTAGGTTACAGTTTTGGCATCACTGTTTTCTTAGTAACCCCAATAAAAGCCAAAATTCCTTGGTAAAGTTAGTGAGACTGACCTGTCAGAAGGCTTTCGAGCAAAAGATTGATCGTCTCTCTCTCTCTCTGTCTTTTGGGGAGGGGGGCAGGGGTCTGTGTGAAACTGCTCACTTTTTAAAAGGAAAAAATCTTACTGGTAAATAAATGGCCTTTAATTTTACTTATTTATTTTATAAACTATTAAAGTGGAGCTGGTTACTGGGGGGGGGGATGGGGACCGATTGCCAATAGGTCCATGACCTTAAAACAGTTTTCCTCTTCAAGCAGAGTTTCAAGCCTTCTTTCAGTCTCCGGTTAGGAAGGGAGGGCTCCGCTCTATGTTTTAAAAGTAATTTAACTAGCTCGGGGAGACTTTTCGACCGTTTCCAGCTTTACTTTCTGATTTCAAAGGATTTATAATGGGCTGCTTCTCCAGCCGCCAGAAAGAAACCTCTGGATCAAGCTTTCGTACTGACCTGAACTTTCCCAGGCTTGGATATTTTTTAAATCCCAACTGCAGGTTTTGTCAAGGTCCGATACTCCAGATTGTCTCATTTATTGGGTTTACACTGAGAAGAGAGCTTACATCTGCCTTAACTGGGGAAGTTCTTTGCTAGTCTTGATTTAGCCCCGTTGTCAAAACTTTCAAAAGATTAATGAGCCCGCTTCTTAATTGCTCTCGTCTCACCCATTGTGCTAATCAGCCCCTCTACGCTCAGGCAGGGAAAGAGTTAAAAAGGCAACTCCTGCCCTTCCACCCAGCCTCCTCTTCCTTCAGGCATCTCCACTTTTGCCTGGACTGTTGCAGCACACAGCTCAACATCCTTAAATGCCATAGCCTGGGTTCTTTGCAGAGAGGAAACAGGATCTGTATTTTATTTTATTTTATTTTTACCACTGGAGCCCCTTTTTTAAAATCAATTAAAGAAAATAATGCTTTCTGTTTTCTACCAGGCCCCGCCTGCCATTGGCCAAAGCCGGTCATGTGACCAGGAATTGGCTGCAATTTCGCCCCAGTCTCCTGTTTAATAGAGCAAGGTCCCCATACGCCTGTATTATCAGCAATATAACAATTATAAAAGCCTGAGAATCATAATCATCGTAATAATAATAACAATCGAGGCCCTCAGATTTCCTCCCTCCTCCTTCGCCTCTTCCCCTCCCTTCTACCCTGGGCCCTGGAAAAGCCATGAATTTTGAATTTGAGAGGGAGATCGGGTTTATAAATAGCCAGCCTTCGCTCGCAGAGTGCCTGACGTCCCTTCCCGCTGTCCTGGAGACATTTCAAACTTCATCAATCAAGGACTCGACATTAATTCCTCCTCCTTTTGAGCAAACCATCCTCAGCCTGAATCCTTGTTCCAGCAGCCAGCCGAGACCAAGAAGCCAAAAAAGAGCAACCCATGGCCTGGCCCAGCAGCCCCCAATCCATCCCGGCCCTTTGGCTGCAGAATTCCCCTGGATGAAAGAGAAGAAATCCACCAAGAAAGCTACCCAGGCTCCAGCCTCCTCTTCCTCCTCGCCATCCTCCTCCTCGGTTCCAGGATCTGCTGCTGGATCTCCTGCAGGTGTGTACACTGAGGGGTGGCGGGGGGCTTCCAGGGACTGGGGGGTTCTACTAATAACCCTATTGACATCCTTCCCCCCTACTCCATCCTCCCCCCCTTCCCCCGCGCCATCCCCGAATCTGTATCACGCAATAAAAGACGCCGCAGCAATATGCCCCCTCTTGCTGATTATTTTATTGCGGATCAAAATGCTAATCCCGGCTATTTCTAAACATCTTTCAAAGGCGACAAGTCCACTAGTTATATAACAGCAGCGGTTGGAAGGAGAAGCTAGATCTTAATATGCCAGGGCGCCCGCGCTTCCCGCCAGGCTAGCAAGTGCTGTTTTACAGACCGCGGGGGAGAAAGGAGCTTTGCGGAGGCTTTTGTGTCTGGGTCGGTGCGGGGAAGAGCAGGAGAAGCTGCCCCTTCAGTGTCCAGCATTTGTTCAGTTGTGGAATAAAGGCAACCTCCCCCTTGCAAAACCTTCCCGGGGACATAATGCAGCATCCTTTCTTTATCAATGAGCTCTCCATCAAGACGGGCCCTATATCATACGTATACATATGCATATATATGTGTGTGTGTGTGTATGTGTGGGTGCATAGAGACACATATACGTATATGCACGCATAGTCACATGCATACATGATATGTGTGTCTGTGTATCTGTGTGATATATATGTATGTGTATATATATGTGGGGGGTATATATGTACAGGTATACAAACACACATATACATATATATATATGCATACATATACATATATAGACGCATATACATATGCATATGTATGTAGGTGTAGATTATAGATATAGATATAATCAGGGCTTTAGGCTCAAGGGGACTGGAGAGAGTGGGTTGATTTTGTTTCCTTTCCTGGCCCCTCGGCAGATGGGAGGCAGGCCGGTTGGTGCCAAGGTGCTGGACTTCCCAAGGAAAAATCCCCTCCCCCCGCCTTCCCTGGGATCCGGAGTTCCCAAACTGTTGGCCACAACTGTGCTGAGCTGGGCGCGATTCTTCCCAGCCAGGCGGGTGGAGCTGGGGGAGGGGGTGGGGGCGATCCCTGCCCCTGGCAGGCCCGGGAAGGGCAGCGTGTGGCTCCCAGCGGGGGCCGGGCACCGGGGTGCTGGGTGCAGGCCACCAGCTCCCCTGCTCGTGTCCCGCAGCAGCTCAGCCCCCGCGATCGGGACCCCGGGCTGGGGGCTGCAGCTCCTTTCCTGTCTGCGCGGGCTCCCAGGACGTGCCCGTGTGTGTGTGTGTGTGTGTGCTTAAGACACCCAGGGGCTCCCGGACGGCGGGTCGAGGCGGCTCCGCACGGCTTACACCAACACGCAGCTGCTGGAGCTGGAGAAGGAGTTCCACTTCAACAAGTACCTCTGCAGGCCGCGGCGGGTGGAGATCGCGGCTCTGCTGGACCTCACCGAGCGCCAGGTCAAGGTGTGGTTCCAGAACCGGCGCATGAAGCACAAGCGGCAGACGCAGCACAAGGAGCCGCCCGACGGCGACCCCGGCTACCCCGGCCCGGACGAGGGCAGCGACCCGGCGGACGAGGCGGAGGACAGCCCGGCCTTCGGCCGCGGCCCGGAGCCCCCCTGCGCCTTCCCAGCCAAGCAGCCGGCGTGCAAAGGGCCGGCCGGCGCCGGGGAGCCGCCGGCCCGCAGCCCCGGCTACCCCGCGCCCCCCGCCGAGGAGCAGAGCGGCGCCCCGGACAATGCCTTCGCCGAGAGCCGGGAGTCGCCTTTGTTGCCAGATCTGAGCCTCTTCTCGGCAGATTCCTGCCTTCACATCTCGGAGGGGCTTTCCCCCAGCCTGCAGGGCTCCCTGGAGAGCCCCGTCCACTTCTCCGAGGAAGACCTGGACTTCTTTACCAGCACGCTTTGTACTATAGATCTGCAGCATTTGAATTTCCAATAGCAGCCCCGGCTTCCTCTGCCCCGGCTGGATCGCACCCCCCC
>NW_017728943.1:893723-931083 GCF_001723895.1 Crocodylus porosus | reverse complement strand
AAGCCCCCATTGTACAGGGGAGCAATTCTGCAGTGTAACCCAGTGCAATCTCTCCTCCCCCTTCTAACCTGGACCCCACATCTCAGAGCGAGCCTCCCTGCCCGTATTTATTCCCCAAACAAAAGGCTCCTAAATTCAGGTATTTAAGTCAACTTTTATTTTTTATTTATTTAAAAGCAAGAAGACGAAACAATCACACACAGACGTGCGCACACACTAGAGATACTTCCCCCCCTCCCCCAATAAACCTTTGCCAATCCTTCCAGTGACTTTCTCAGGAATCAAAACGCGACTTTTAGATTTCTTAATTAAAAAAACAATTTAAAAAAAAAGAAAGCGGAGGAATTTTCTTTCCTCTTTTTAAGTTTTAGAGGTAGACTATTTATTCAAATCCTTTAATAGTAAATGGCAAATTATTTATTGTATATATTATTTTCATAGGGGAAATAAAATGGCTTTATAAAATGAAAACGAACGCGTGTGAGGAAGTGGTCTCTTAGCTTTCAACACAACCCACCGGTTTCCCCTCCATTGAAATGCTTTCTTGCTCTTTTCTTTCTTTACCAGCAGCTGAGGTTTCTAATCGCCACCCCCGTACGAACTGGGAGAGGAAGAGAAACCCCCTGAATGCTCATCCTTGTAACATTTTAATAATCCAAGGAAGGTGGCTTGGAAAAAAAAAACCAACAGGAACATTGTATTTATTAAACCTATTTTCTTTCACATCAATTTTCCTGAGCTACATTTTAACACCCCCCACCGAAATCAGACTCTGGCTTCCAACTAGCATTTGTTGTTATTATTTCTTTTAAATCACACTCCTACCGTTTTCAACACAAGGAGAAAAAATAGCAAAATACAGCCCCAAAACAAATAAACAATTAAAAAAAACCCCAAACCCCAACCCGGCCGTCAGGTAAAATCCGATGGAAGTCAAATCGCAGAGATCAAGATGTGTAAAGTGACAACGCCACATGATACTTCAGAAAACCCTTCGGAGTCCTAAAAGCACACATGTTCGGCTGGGATTAGCTGCATTTGGTGTTTAGCAGATTGCTATTAAAAAATCCTGTCTTCCAGGAGTGTTAGCAGCCCAACACTAAAGCAGACAGAGCGAAGGCTGCTTCTTGCCTTTGTCCAATCCATTTCTCATTTCTCTTGAAGAAGGAAGAAACACGATACAATAAAATGAAACAAAATAACCAATTTAAAAAAATGCCCCGCGCTACCCAGGGAGAAGGGAAGCTCTATCTATGAGCTGCAAGAAATCCGCCATGCGTGGGTGAATGCCAGCGTTTTAGCCGACAGATGAATGGTAGGAAGCAAAGAAGGGGGCAGAGAAAACCCTGAAAGGGTCTCTCTTTTTTTGTAGCACAGACCAGAAAAACCAAGACTAATAAATCTGTGGTGTTTTCGATAGCAATTTGTGCTGCTCTGTCCCAGCTCACGTGTCCTTTTAGGAAAGCTTTCTTCCAACATGTAATTTTAAACACAAAACTCATATATCAAAGGGGGAGGGGAGGTTATGAATGAAAAGGGGTCAGCGGAGGAATCAATCGCTGTGACACAAAAAATAAATCATATTACGTCTTTGCTAAGTCATTGGTGTTTCCCCAGACACGGCAGAAATTTGGTAGGCGTTCAAGTCGAGTTTGTGTGAAAGTAGCATTGAAACCCAGGGAGGGGGGGGAGTGTGGGAGTGGGGAAGGAGGGTAGGGAGGGGGTTCTCCCTCCTTCCATGGCAGCTTAAAATGGCGCATGAATCTGTGGCCAGACAAGGGAGGGGGGGGAAAAACAGGCAGCCATGATAGAAGCTATATTTATGCTGTTCCAATGCTTAAGAGTGAAGGGAGGGTGGGGAGACCCAATGTATATAACTAGCCTCCTTCCCTCCTCTGAGCTATGCTGTAGGAGAGTTGTGCAGAGCCAGAAGGATGTAGAGGATTTTTCCCCCACTCTCCCTTTTGTGAATTTAAGGTTTGATTCACAAAGATACAGCAAAAAGAGGAGAGGGGAGGGATCTTCTGTCCCACTGGGTTTATGCCTTCACCTCTCTTTTTCAAGGAGGCTTAAGGTTTGGGCCCCAGATTTCACGGCAGAAACGTGCAGTAAGAAACGCTCCGCTTGCCCATCGCTTTGTTTGCGGCCCAGAGCTCCCCATGTAACTAACCCGCAGCAAGGGGGGTCCACACTGCAAATAAAACGACAACTGTTTAAGTCATCGCTGTTCAAAGATGTGGAGCAGCTTTTGCCAGCTGCAGCCGGGGATGCTCCTTGCAATAAATCGCGAGCATGTTTCGTTCTTCACCAACAACGGGCAGCTTTGCATACATGCGCACACACCTATTTCTATACGTGCGGGGGGGAGGGGTGATGCCTATGTGAATAATATGCACTGCCATGGATTGCAAATCGAAATTGATGGCAATCAGAAAACGGCACGGGACCTAGTTTCACTCCCAAATTAATGTATAGCACGTTATTCATACTGACCTCGGATGAGGGACCTGAGTGTCCTAATTGGAAAATCACCCATTTTCCCCCCACGCACTTTTACTAAATACTTTGAAACCCTAGAGTGCTGGGGGGAGTGTATCCCCAAGTCCCACAGAAGGCTATTCATTATCTTGAAGCTTATTTAATATCTCCAGCTTCTGGAACACACTCAAGTGCGGTGTTGGCACTGCCAGACGCTGTCTATCAAAGGGCCTTTTATTCCAGTGCTTCCCATATTTCCTCCTCACCTTCCTGCTTCTCTGCCCCCAGCAATACTGGCTACAATCTTGCAGGGGAATGTGTTAGCTGGTCGCCTCCGGTCAGTTTGAACTGCTTGCACTCCGTGGGTAAGACTGGAAATACCCAATGCTTCAGGGCAGTCGCTTCTTCCAGTACTACAAGCCTTTGTATGTGCACACAGCCCCCTTCCCGCATCAGTACAGCCACTCTCAGGGTGGGAGGGATCAGGCATAGGTCTGGATCATTTTAGAAGGGTGTCACTCCTCGCCTTTGCAGGGTAGTTTGCTTCTTATGCACCAGGGTTTGTCCCATTGGGAAAGCCCTCCGGGATAAATCAGCCCGGCAGCCAATTCTGCCCCCCTTCGGGAGGAGGAGGAGGAGGATGCCATGGGGGCATCTTCTGCTGAAGGACCTGGAGAGGAAGGGGTTGCTCTCCTGGCCGGGTCAGGTGGCTTGTGGACCAGGCAGGCTCTGATGGGGCGAAGAGAGGGGACTTCCAGGAGTTCGCCAGTGTAAACACTGACACCTTATCAATACAAATCTCTAACGAGGGCCCTTCTGCAGATCATAATGACTTCTCAAAGTTGCTGCGGGTCTCGAAAACATGCCAGTCACAGTCACAAATCAATTCTACACCCACGGAAAGTGACTTAATAAATGGGGCCTCGCCAGCTATTATCCTTCCTCACAGCAACCCTTCTTATTTGTCCTAATTAGCAAGACTGAAATGTCGGAGGGAAGGAGGGGAATATTCAATAAAATCTAAATTATTGAATGACTGTAAGATTTCACCGTTGGTTCCGCCAGCCTTTACCTTCTTCAAAATGTCAAACAAATGGAAAATGCATATTTGAAACCCTGCCCTTCTGTTCCCTGCAACTGGAGGGCATGTATTAAGCATATTCAGCCCTTGATCGTTGTCAAAACGCTGCAACCGCCTAGCCATTATTAACTTGGAAATATGCAAATGAGATGTGCTAACACGTGTTGTAATGATGCTAAAGTAATATTTATCTTGCGCTCCTCTAGTCTGCGGATATGTTTGCTAAAGAGCCACTTGAAGCCCTAAAGATGTTGAACTAATAGCAAGGGGTTTGGGAGGGGCTTAAGGGAGAATTCCCCAGAAGCAGGAGATGGGCTAAGATGACTTCTGCCTGGCATCATGTTCTGCCAGGAGTTGAAAATGGAGCCCCTTTCCAGGGGAAAACTCACTTCTCTACTTGGGAAATCGCTCCAACCTCCTTCTCAGCTGCCGCTGGCTGTATTTTAACAAGGCCTCCAGAAAGCCCCATCCATCTCTCTCCAGGGCATCGCCAGCCTGGCATCTGGCTTGCTTGAAATCTGTCCCCTAGCACTGTCCCAGCTACTTTGCAGCAACACCCGGTAAGAGCAACAGCCACTTACCAGCAATATTCCGCATGAGAATATTTCTGCTACCTGGATAACTCCCTACAACAGTCACAGGCAGAGGAGCAACCTAGCAGCAGGGACATGTTGCTCCTGGTAGGGTAAGACTACCTAGAATCGGAAGGGGAAGTTTGGGAAGGATCTTTAGGGACATACATTCCATCCCTCTGCGCGGATGCAGACTCTGCTGTCTCTGCACAGTCCTCGACAGGTGCCCATCCACCCTCTCCTTGGAGGAGAGGAGACCTCGCAACTCTCCTAGGCAATTTGTCCATTGTCCTCCTGCCCTGGCAGTTCTGTATTAGCAGATACCCCATCTCTGCTTACATTCTCCGGCCTGGTCTACACCACAGCGTTTGGCCCTTCCCATCACCTTGCTACCGGAGCTACCACCAGTTGGTTTACCCTTGAGGACTGCGGCTTCCTTCACTTGAGCTGTCGCCTCTGCAATTACTTGCAATGCTCCATGGCGGGAGGAGGGTAGGGGGCCTGGGATCCCCTGCTCTCAGCCCCACCTGCTTCATCCTGACCCAGGCAAGCTGTGCCCAGGCCTCCCCTGGTGGAGATCCCGCGCCCCTCTACGCCCCTCCGCCCCTCCCCCCGCCTGCTAATAACCCTGAAGAGCTGCACCTTCCTTTTGCCCTGCCCTGCACCAACCTAGCACATCGCCCAATCACCCTTGGAGGGTCTGCTGGCTAAAGCATGGCAGCCTGGCTTGCAGCCCTAGACCTGCAGAGCCTATTTAGAAGCCCTTTTGCCATGGAGGGCATCTGTCACAATGGGGCCATCCGCATCACATCCTCCCCCCATCTCCTGCAGTGCTCCAGGAGTGACCCCGTGGACTGGAATGTCAGGTCTGCTCGGGAGGGTCCGTAGCTGGAGGCAGTCAATGGGACTAATGCTTCCAGCCAGTGTTAGGGCACACAGTGATGATAACTGGGAAGTTTAAGCTAAGTTGGGCCTACCTCTGAACATTTAAATCATTGTATATTAACATAAAAAATGCCTGTTGCGTAGGACTGCGGCTGTGGCTGGGACCTTCCTGACAAGAAATGATGACCTCACTTACCGATTACTTCACCTCACACACTAACCTGTCCTAAAGCATGTTTAGACTTCCCCTCTGATCACTTTTCTCTAGTGATCAACTCCTTTCCTTGATTAACTACTATCAATCAGCTCCTCTTCGTATGATTAATCGTTCCTCCGGTGGGCAGTGCTTTTTTGTTTCTGTTTTGTATACTTTATGTCTTTCTTAGTGGTTGTTCAACTTTGAAAAGGATACTCTATGATCAATCCCCTGACGGGCTTCGGCTCCAGTATTGCTCAAGATACAGCCCCAGCGGCCAGGACTTTTTAACAACGAAAGGTGAAGCGTTGGTTAAGCAAGACCCAGGAAGGCAGCACCTTCTTCTAAGACGTAAATGTAAAGCCCAAGTCTTTCGTGCACACCCGGCCTTCAAATGTAATGTATCAGGTGATTAACACAGAATGTTCTGAGGATGCTGGAGTTAGAGGTATAAGAGAGGGAGCAGGATGCGCGTCAAGGGGAAAGAAATCACACAACCGCTGTAACTAAGCTCCCAGCTCTTCTCAGGCTACGGATCCACGTCTTAGAGGATGCTATAAGGACGGACCGTCTCTCTGCCTGTAGGGTGAGATACAGTTGCTTCCACAGATAATGATACTGGACTTTGAGCTGGGACTCATTATATATTGCAATAAATAAAGCCTTTGTGTTTTAATTGACCGTGTTAGTCGTGTCAATCCTGAAGTGTACTAGCTAATATCCCACTTTCCTGGTAACGGCAGCTACCTACAAGAATCATTGCCTTAGTGCAACCCCAGCAGCAGACAAGGCTGGGGAAGGGAAGAGAGAAACACGAAGACAGGGAAGCGACTCCAGGAAGGTCATACAGCCGGCCAGTGGCCGAGAAGGGAACGATGTCCTGAGCCTCAACAGTGTTTTGCAGCTACTGATCCATAATCAGGGCTGAGCCGGGGTAGCTGGATTTGTTCTGAAGTTGTCCCAACCAGGGAGGTAGTTTTACATGAAGCTAATGACACCCCCCCCTACACACACACACTTCCCACGCAGGGAACGACCCCGAGGCGCTGCAGCACCTGAGCAGAGAGAGCAGCGTGGCCTAACGGGTGGAGAGAGGTTTTCCACAGCAAGATGTGACCACGTTTCGCAGTGCAGTGCCTTGCACGGCGCCCTCAGCTCTCCGCCCGTGGTCGGTGGTTAACCACAGTATCAACCAGGGCTCCGAGGGCCTGAATTAGAAACTGACCCTAGGCAGATGGATCCCCCGTGGGGAGCCCGGAAAGAAGAAGCTGCGATCTCCTCACCCCAGAGGTGCCAAGGATGTGTAGCTCCCACTAGTTCCCATTGACATGGTCAACACCTGGCAGAATCAGGCCATTTCTAGGGAGGTAGTTTTACAGCAGGTGTATGTATTGGTGGGGTAGGGAGTGAAGCTCCCTATAGTCAACAGGGCTGGGTCCAGTTACTTCAGCATATGAGCTGGAGGGACCTGCGAGCTAATACAATAGTGGCACAATCGTTGATTTCGACCTTCAGCATCCCAAACATGGCTTCTCTGAACCCCACCCCCTCCCCCGTCTGCCGGCAGCTCCCACCATTGCCTTGATGGTGTAGGATTGATGATCTCAATTGTCCTCTGTATTTTTCCACTGCGGAATAGCTCCTCCCAGAAAACCCCAAACGGGTCGCCCTCGAATAACTCCTTCAACGTAACTTTGAACCTCAGTCTCCCCGATGAGCTTTCATTCCCATCTCTTCTCCTTTCGGGCGTGTTTGGACCCGAATGTCGCAGCCCCCAAGAGCTGCGGTTCAATGCGGGCAGACGAGGGCCTTGTACACTTCCCCTGCTACAATGCTACCCTGGAGAATCCCAGGCCCAGTCCATTTTGCCTCAAGGAAATCTGAGGCCCAGAGATCAGGAGCAAGGGAGAACTGCATGTGGGCTGCTGGCGTGTCCCGGGAGCAACTCACAACGCCCGTCTGCTCCAGCACAACCAGCAACCAGGAACAGGCCTGCAGCGCCGGCTGAAGACGTTAGGGATTCATACCCCACCTCAGGGAAACGGGTCCCTGCCGCGGAGGATTAGAAACGAGAGCATTATAGGCTAGTCCAGAGTTCAGCCCTGTTCTGTCTCAGAGTCTCATCAGCAAATACAAAATGCTGCTGAAGCTCAGGACACCATTCCCTGCTCCCTGACCAGCTGCATGACCTTGTTTATGTATAAGAATCTGAGTCAGAACAGAGCTGAATTCTGGACAAGCCTCTAATGCTCTCGCCTCTGGAGTCCAGGGTTCAGCTCTGTCAACTCAGATCCTTAGATAGATAGATAGATAGATAGATAGATAGATAGATAGATAGATAGATAGATGGTACAGATGTATATGTATCCTATAGGTGTATGTATACATAAGCATGCATACATACTCGGATTTATAATTTAATATAATATAAAAGGTTTAATTTTATATATATATATATTTACATATGAGTAAATATATATGTGTGTATACACACAGACGGATCTATATATAACCCTGTACAAATCTATCTCTCTATGTATCTGTCTATCTATCTCTAAGAATCTGAGCGGACACAGAGCTGAACTCTGGACCCTACAAACACGCCAGTTTTTGTCTCTGTTCCCCATCTCTGCCCAAGCCCATGTACTCGCCCCTTGGTCGGTTTCGATTCTTTCCCCAGGTACCCGAGGGGGAATGGTGTCTAACCTCCGCCTTCCACAATCCCCCATATTAAAAAAAAATCCAATCGAGTGAAAGACTGCAGTGTAGAAGATTTCGTCCTCTGTGCTTCAGGGGATCGGAATAATTACTGCCTCCCTCAACACACCAGTGAAAATGAAGCAATCCATAGAATTAAAGAGCAGTGTCTCATCGAGTATCTGAGTGGGCAGATGACAGGACACCGAGGTCTGATGGGCTCTTCAGACGTGGCGGCCCGGGCAGGGAACTATGCTCGTCTCTCGGGGAGAGCCTGCTCGGGGAAGCCTCTGCAACATCTACTCCGGAGTACACGTGGCAGGCTTGGTCGTTGTTCTCCATGATCTGATACCCCTTTCCCTGAAAGTCGTGAGAGAGGAATGGGGCGGGGAAGGAGGACTAAGAACGAGCAATGGAGGTTGTTCTCCGGCGAAGGCACTCAGCCCCGCATTTCCAAAAAAGAAATGTAGGCGCCTTCAGTTCAACACCGGTGCTGGCCCTGGCGAAGACCTTTTTTGAGTCTGGTCCTCAGGATGGGATTTCCAGACCCACGTCCCCACTGCCACCTGCGCTCCCCTCTGCCATCAGTCCAGAGTAGGACTCCCCGCAGGACCGCCCCACCTCTGGAGTTAGCTCGGGTTTGCCCTAAACCGAAGTAACAAGGCCAAGACAGCTCAGGGAGGGGAGAGGGCTCGCGCTATCCGGACAAGATTAACCAATGCCCCACAGCTTGCACAGGAGGCGATCCTCCGAGGAGCTGATCAGAGGAAACCCGAGCGATGCATCCTTCCCTGGGTGACAGAAAGCAGCAGATGGCCAGCGGCCACGGATGAGGGTGTGTGTGTGTGTGTGGGGGGGGGCACATCCCCGTTCTCGCCCAGAAAGAAACTTCCCTCCCTTCTCTGATGGGAGGACAGACGAGTAGAAAAGCCCCAGCGGGAAAGACCCCCTCTCCGATCTCATCAAACGTGTGTCTCCTGGTTCATCCCAGTCCCCTTCACAAAGCGCTTAGATGGATGACTATTAAATCCCTAAGCAGGGCCGGAAGTGTTACGTGGTTTTCGTGTTATCCATTCATATTTCGATCGCATTAAGGAGGCAGTTTTAGTGCCCGAGTTTATCCAGGTATCGCAGCCAAGCGCTTCGCGGTGTGAGCCAGAGCTCTCCCGTCTCCGACGCTCGCGGTACCTCGCACCCAGAGCACGCCCCGCGCCTCCCCCTCGGGGCCGCAATAGTGAGACCTCGCGGAAACTATCTCTGAAACCCCATCCCGACTTGCAACGACACAAAACCTCCCTCACCAGACCTCTGGAACAAGAAAGCGGAAGGACATGGCCAGAGCCTCACTAAGCAATCGACTCCAGGGTGTAATCAGAAAATACACAGATTAACTCCCCCCCACCCCGAAATGATCTAGTTTAAACACGATTTAAATATGATAAACGTCATTCAAAATAATTGCACTATAAGGGAGAACATCACACGCCCGGGGTCAAGTCAAAACGCTTTCCCTGTCCAAGAAGAACAACACGAGAGCCGAGCTGGGTTTTGAGGATGAGCTTGTGGGTGCGCTATTCCGAAGTAGGCAAAAGCGGGGGGTCTGGAGAACCCAGAGTACTTTTAACTAGCAGATCAGATGTCACTGCTCGGATAATTACATATTAGCAAGAGGCAGGTAAGGTTCTTTGGGGAGATGTGATATTTGTTATTAGACCTATTAAACAGTTGGAGAAAAAGTTCTTTTGCAAGGTTTTGGGACACAAACGCCCTTCTTCAGGCATTAGGAGACTCCGCTGCTGTTCTGTTAGCAAGAGCATTTTCCCACCAAAGTCGTCTCATTTGCCCCGTAGCTAAGCGTGAGAAATCTAAGGTTACCTCATCCGTTTTTACTCTGGAGGTTTTAAAGGAGCCAGGTTCGAGCTGTTGGTCGCAGAGAACTTCTTTTAACAAATGTTGCCCTTAAAAGTGTTGCGTCAGCCAAACCTCTGGACTAAAGAGCTTGTTTATATCATGTCTTACAGTGAACTTTTGGCCTAAAAACTCCTGGTTCTTCTTAAGGGCTGGCTAACCAGTAAATATCCTGACAAGTAACAAATGACTGTGGGCGTCATATTGTTGGATGCTCTTGTCTCCCATGTGCTAACAAGTAAATAAATGTTGCCTACCTATGTCTCCATTCTATTAACAGTGGAGTGGAAAAGGCTGGTTCAGACTCCTTCTCTTTGTGCCTACGCACAAGTTGAACGATGTCAGGAGAAGACTTCAGTACAATAATCGATTGAGAGACAGATCAAACTGCTTGTGACTAATACAGTATCTATCTATCTATCTATCTATCTATCTATCTATCTATCTATCTATCTATCTCCCTGGTATTTATCAAACGATTTTAAAAGAAAACTCTCGTTTCCATAGCTAGATAGGCTAGCTAGCCAGCCAGATAGATAGATTTTCAATTCTTTTCCTCATTTGATTTTACTTGGTATGGTATTTCTCCAACAAAAGGCATCCCCTCTAACTTTATTTCATCAGCTCATTAGAATATTGATTTAATTAAATTCCTTTTTACCCGCACTGGTTCTACACACAAAGCCAGGGTGGCAAGATGCTCACTGGGAATTTTTTTTTAACGCTTTTGCATCCCAGCAAACTCCAAACACGTCCACGCCATGTTGCAAAGAAAGTTTTAAAATGAAGAAAAGACCCTTTTTTGGTAGTTGGAGGAAAAAAATGTAGCGAGATGTCCCTACCTCTCCCTCTCTCTCTCTCTCTCTCTCTCTCTCTCTGTGTCCCTCTTTCTCAGATGAAGCTGGAATGGGGGGGAAAACCTTCTTTAAATTTTGTTTTTTGGGGGGGGGGAATTCTGATGAAATTGGCTACACCTTATAACTTGGGGCCTTTTTAACACTTAAAACAGTCTTGAATAATTCTAATTCTCTCTTCGCTCCCCCCACCCATACCTCTCTTCTCTCTTTTAAAGTCTTTCAGGAAAGATTTTGACGTATCCGTGTTGTGATCAGATTGATGGGCCGGGTTTGATTGAAGTGCCTTTGTCATGCAAATGTCAGCTGTGTGATGGATGAGCACAGAGATCTGACAAACTTCGGGAGGTCCCAGCTCATTGGGCCCGAAGCGGACCACGTGGTCGCGGGTCCCAACCCTTTCTGGAGGCGCTGGGGGTTCGGAGCCGTGCGATGCATGGCTGGAAGTTTTACAGCGTTTGACATACTATCTAAAGGTTGTAGGGCAGGCGGGATCCCCCCAAAACAGGTTGACCCTCCTCCATCAGTGGCAGATGGACAATAGTAGGATGAACTCCTTCTTAGAGTATGCAATTTGTAACCGTGGGACGAGCGCCTACTCGCCCAAGGGCTACCACCACTTAGAGCAAGGCACAGCTTCCTTCCCTGCCTGCTCAGGTACCCCTGCCAGTGACAGCTACCACGGAGATGGGCGCCTGGGAGCAGGGGGGAGCACAGCTGCGCCCAGCCACCTCCCCCAGCAGAGCCCTGGCTACCACCCCACGCCCTCCTCTGGCCTTGCCATCCCCTTCCCGGGCGCTGCCTCCGCAGGGTACCCGCCCCAAGCCTACAACCCGAGCTACGGGCATCCCCACTTCTACCTCGGCCAACAGGACGCGGATGGTGCCTACTTCCAGGCGCCGGGGTATGGCCTCAACGCCGGATCTAACCTCAGCCCCTTGCCAGAGGGCTACTGCGGGGCAGTGGCTGCCCCCGGGCAGTACCAGCAGCACTCGTATGGGCAGGAGCAGCCAGGCTACTTGCCGGGGGCTTACAGCGGCCTCTCGCCTTCTCTAAACGAAAGCAAGGACCACGCGTGCCCATCCGAGCAGTGCCCCACCACCAGCGCCACGCAGACCTTCGACTGGATGAGAGTGAAGCGGAATCCCCCCAAGACAGGTGGGTCTATAGCATCCTCTCCATCCAAGCGGTGGGGGCAGAGGCTTGGAGGGGTTTCCCCCGAGGGAGGGAGGTCGTACCCCGGGGTAAGAAGGGGTGGTGCACAGCAGCAGAGCCCGGCGCTGGAAATACGCATCCGAAGCAACGAATCGCCCTTGCAGGCCCAGACTTTGTCTGTGGTAGGAAATGATCCTGGTTTCCTGCCCCTCTTCCATTGCCCTCATTGTTCAGCTTCCTTCCCTGCGAGTCTCCTCAGCCCCCCCCAGTATACCCCTGGAAAAGTCTCCTTAAAGTCTCCAGCTCAGGGGGACCCTGGGGCCGGCTGGAAAGAGGTCTCTTTGGAAAGGACCAAGTGATGGGTCCTAAGGGTGGCTCGGGGGCAGGGCAGGTTCTTGGGATGGAGGGTGGCTGGGTGATGGATGCAGGGAGCCGGAGAGCCTTGCAAAGCATTGCGGCCCCCCCCCCCCCTTCCTCCCCTTGGCTGTAAGGAGTGAGTTACGCGCGGCTGCTGCTTCCTTGTCGTGTGTCCTTGGCTCCTTCACAGCTAAAGTGTCCGAGTACGGGGTGGTCGGCCAGGCCAACACCATCCGGACCAACTTCACCACCAAGCAGCTGACGGAGCTGGAGAAGGAGTTCCACTTCAACAAGTACCTGACGCGGGCCCGGCGGGTGGAGATCGCCGCCACCCTGGAGCTTAACGAGACCCAGGTCAAGATCTGGTTCCAGAACAGGAGGATGAAGCAGAAGAAGAGGGAGAAGGAAGGACTCGCCCCCGCGGCGCCCCCCAGGGCTGCCAAGGAAGCCGGGGAAGCCTCGGACCAGTCCAACTCCACTTCACCTGAGGCCTCTCCCAACTCGGTGTCCTCCTGAAAGGACGCCGAGGAGGAGCAGGAAGACACGGTCCCCGCACGCCACTTTGTCCGCCTTCCAGAGGCAGCTGCTCCATGCCAAGCAGAAGAGCTCACAGATCTGTGTAAAGTAGGGAACAGACACACACACGCACACTGCTCCGACTGGTGCCTTTTTTTTGCAAGAACTGCTTCACTTAAGTGTGATGTCAAATCATCCTGTCTGCTTTTTTTTTTTTCCTTCCCCCTTCTCTCTTCCCTTCTCTTAATTTATGAGAGCATCCTGCAAGCATCTGGACCTCCAAAGGAGCGGCTGTGTTTTTGCCGGACATTTCTTAGCCTGACCCGTTCGTCTCAGGGACGTTTTCCCCCCAGATACTTGGGAGCTGCACTTTCAACCAGAGAAACTCGGAAGCGAATTTAGCTGTCCCCGTTCAAACACAATGGTGCACAATGACTTTTGGCTGCAAGATGTTGCTTGATGTAATTTTTTTTTCGTGGCTTTTCCTCCCATAGGATTGTAAAAAGTTTCCCCCCGCCTTTAAATTGTGTATATGTTGGAGTGAGATTTAGATATTATTAATAATGAAGAGGCCTTTGCAAACAAACACAGAAACACACACACACAAATCCTCCCCTCTCCTTTTGCACTATTGCTGCCTTACAGGGTTCACACGCTGTTCAGATGCCTTGCGTTATACACACACACCCCAACCAAGAAAAAGTTTGACCTCAGGGTACTCGTTGTAGTCTGTTCTGTCCGGGAGTGTGGAAGCTCCCCAAAAGCTGCAGAGTGGACCTTTATGAGCTATCGGCCTGCCCATTTCTACTGATGGGCTAAAATATATTTATTATATGTTTAAGAGCCTTAATTCTTAAAGGAAAGTAGCACAGGAATCCCTCCCCCGCCCCCTTCAGATTTCAGCGAGGCCGATCAAAATGCTATTTAACACTAGAAAATAAAAACCGTTTTTTCTCCCCTGCAATAAGCTTTAGCATAAAACAAATCTAAAAACGTGGGGGGAACAGAGTTGAGTTTCTCTTAGATGTATTTTTTTGTTTTAAGGAGAAAACGACAGCGAGGGAAAAGAACTAGTATTTTTTATCGGGATTTCCCTCTCACCGCTCTTTTCTGCTCTGTATTTTGAAATGAAGCTACCTCAAGACTAATAAAGTTTACTTTTTTCATCCCCTAGTCCTGTTGGTTTAAGTGGCATGGGAAATCTCTCACCCCCAGCAAGGGCGCGGGGCTGGGGTTGTGGGGGAAGGCGTTGTGAGGGAGGGGGAAGCCAGGGGGCTTCTTATTCTTGCTAAGGCTTTCAAACGATGGGCCCGGTGTCCTCCCTGCCTCTAGCCTCCCCTTGACTCCACCGGAGGCGGGATCAGGTCCCGCGGTGCCCAGGCCAGCATCCCCCCACGTCTGTCCGCGCGCGGCTTTGAGTCGCTGCAAGGCTCTGCCGGGGTCCGGCTGCCAAAGGGACAGGGCCGCCCCCACTGGCATTTTTAAGCCACTTTCGCAATGCCCCTGAAATAGATCCATCCGCAAGAGGAAAGGGTTTGGGGGGCTTTGGGGGGCTGATCTGACACCGCTGCTTGGAGCAGAAACCGCAGGTCCAGGGATTTTTCTTCTCCTCTCGGATCCCAGGACCGGCTGCTTATCCCGAAGCAGTGTGTGTGTGTGTGTGTGTGTGTGGGGGGGGGTCCTAACCCTGGTCCCCCCTCTCCTCCCAGCCCGGGGCAGACTGCTTGTCCGCGGCGGTGGGACCCTTCCTTGTAAAGTCACGGTGCTTCGGCGGGGGAGAGGAGCAGTCGGGGTATAGCTCTGACCTTTTTACCTCAAAACGCCTCTGGGGTTGCTAAACAAGTCCACAGAAGGGGGGCTGCCCGGGCCGCAGGCGGATCCGAGTCCCTCCCTGCTTGGGGCTGGACGGGGAGGGGGCTCAGCCAGCTACCTGCCGGCCCTTGGGGAGGCAGATCCCGGTCCTTCCCCCGGGAAAAGACCCTCCCCGCACCGGGACAGGGGGCAAGAGGCATCTCGGGCTCTCCCAGAGAGCTCCAGGGGCCAGCTGGTCCCACAAGGCAGGGAGAGGGGGAAGGGTGCGAGGCTGAGGATGTCATAGGGCAAATGGAGACGGGTGCGAGGCTTAGGATGCTCGGGGCAGGCAGGCAGACAGACTGGCAGCGAAGACAGGTGGCAGTGCTGAAGACCTGTATGACTCTCTCGAAGCCAGGACCCCCCGAGCCCCAGCGATCACGTGCCCCTGGGTCCCGGTCGCACCGCCGACGAGCTTCAAGAGGGCGGCCCAGGCGTCACAGCGCGCAGCTCCTGCGGCAGGGCGAAGGAGCCGCGTCGCTGGGGGCTGCCGGTGGGACACAAGGACGGAAGGAAGGGCTGCAGTGATCAAAAAAGGGAGGTGGAGGGGGCGGGGAGGGATGCTGGGGGATGTGGGGCTAGGGGTGGGCATCTGGGTGGAAGGACGGATATCTTTAACAAAGACCATGGAGCCTCCCATTTGAAACTCAAAAGAGCCGCCGGAAAAGTCCGTACTGCCGGCCCCCGACGCCGCAGCCGGTGCAAAGCCCTGAAGAAGTGGCCCGGTCCCTGGAGACCGCCTCAGCCTTCCTCCCCCCGCGCCTGCCTGACTTCTTCAGCGGGCTGAGGGCATCAGCACACACGTTGTGACTTTCCCCTCAGCTTTCTCACACTTCAGCTTGTTTTCCTTAGAGCAACGAGACCCAGACTCCTGGCTGGGAAGGAGGCACCTCTTAAGGCAGTTTAGTAACCCAAGGTAGTGGAAGGAAAGGATGTCTTAGGGTGACATCTTTTATTAGACAACTGGGTCGTTTATTAGACAACTGGGTCGTTGGGATAGAGTTGGGTTAGAGTTAGGCAAGCTTTTGAATGCAAGGTGAAGAAGAATGCCTTACGCTGATTACGCTGATTAATAGTCTAACACTACACAGTTAATCCAGTAAAAGGGATCACCCTAAGAAATCCTTTCCCCTCTCAGTTTCTGGACCAGCACTCTTAGGCTACTATAACAAGGTAGTGGAAGTAATTTAGTATGTTTGACAGACACATCTCTCCAGCACACAAGCATAATATATATATTACATATAAAAGAGCATGTTACATGTAATATTATATAGTTGTCTTCCATGAGATATATAGGCATGATATGTACCTTACTATCAGTTTGTATGTGTGTGTAGACATATACAGAGATGTGTAAACATAGCGGATGTTGTTTTGGGACAGGGGTTAATGAGACAAGCTCTCCAGATCCAATTTCCCACCATTCTATATGTATATCATATTAATATACACATATCCTCACGTACATAATTGTGCATATTTCTTTATATTCATCTAATCACCTCTACATCCATGCAAACATATCTCTACATCTGGAGAAAAAGATCTGTATTTATATAAGCTTATATATACATAGTTGTATTATGTAGGTATATATATATATATATGATAGACTGATTAATAGTTTTGCAGGTGTCTATGGTTATATATACTGACACATCTATGTGGATGCAACTATCTCTTTAGCTCTGGAGTTTCTGGTATGACATTTTTATGAGCACAAAAATCACTCAAGTCCTAATGCACACATGCAAACGTACACACACATTCACATATGTAAAACCAAGCCTTAATGGAGATTTATTCCTTTAATATCCCAAAGGAAAGGGAAATTCCCAGCTTAAAAAAGCTTGTAAATTATTTATGACAGTAGTTTTGTTTGAGACATTTCTCTTTTCTGAAAGGAGGAGATATTAGGAAAGGACACTGAGCAGACTCCTGTCTTGTATCCTGGCTCACAGATAACAGACCTGGAGAGAAAGCCAAGAGTTCTGGCCCTTCTTGGCAGATATTTCAGGGCCATCTGTTCCTTACCCCTTGGTGTGAAATGTTTCTTCTCTCCCTAAAGCGTTTGTTCTCACAATGTGAGGCCTTTTGATCTCAGAAGAGCACATTCTATTTAAAAAAAAAAAAGGAAGAATGAAAGAAAGAAAAAAGCTTGAAAATTTCCTTACTTTCAACTCCACTTTACCCCTTGTTATGAACTTCTTTCCCCCCAGAGCTGATTGGGGCTAGAAGTGTGAAACCTCTCTGCAACTCAATGTCTGGGGAAATTCTTGCCCTAATAAGGGTACTGTGAGGCTGTAAAACGATTTTTTTTTCTTTTGACACAAAACATGGGATGCCCTAAAACTGAAGAGAAGATGAAGTCAAACATTTTTTTCGTGTTTATCCAGACCTCATCCTTCATACATCATGATAAAGAAGTCATTGGTTTCATAACAAGAGGCAATACACATTTGTGTTTTAAAAGAAATCTAATTATTTCATGAAGCAAATCACAAGTGATCTCTAGTTTCCTACACTTTCTGTTACATAGGCCCTGAGTTAGAAAGGTGCCCAGGTTGAAACATGTGAATAATCACCCTTATTCAGCTACAAACTTAAACATGTGCTTAACATAACTCTCTAAGTTCACTAATGGTCTGTCTGGAATTGATGGCCCTGCTTAAAGTTAAGGCCATGGTTTACTAAGGATGGACTTATTTAAAATTTGGCAGCAATGTGTTGCTGAACAGAGGCTTAAGGCAGCCCACTTACTTTTTCCTAATGTTTTCTTTTAATGCAAAGAGGTTTAAATGAGCTCAGCAAATAAGTAAATAAATAAATAAATAACATAGGCTATGCGGGCAAAAAGCGTGAAGGTTACAGGTGAAGAATTTTCCACAGAATGTGAGCAATCAGCCTCCATTCCCATAATATCATATTGTAAGCTGGATTCTCTTGGCCTTACTCATGCACCTTCTGGGTAGATCTGTGGTCTGTGGGATTTCTTACAAGCTCAGGAAACCAGGGCAGATCTAATTGCAAGTTCTAGTCCCATACCCACAAAAAGTGTCACTGACTTTGCTGGGTACTGTTCACAGATTGTGATGATAGTCAGTATGAGTAGGAGTATCTGAACCTTATTCCAATAATCTGCAATACAAATAAATTGTATTGTAAAAGAACTGCACTTCCAGACCGCTGACTCATAGTGTGCACTGTGCAGACACATCAATGAAAAGATGTCCCCTCCCTCCAGAAGTTTACAATTTGTCTTTGCAGGATTGGGGCCTGAGCTAATGTAACACCTGGATTTAACCCAAGGGACCTCTTGATCTAGAGTCTTCATCTCTGTGCCATACTTTCTTTGTATCATATTTAAATTAAAACAAATACTCTACCATGAATTGTATCCACCCTTCCCCTCTCTTTAAACTCTTTTTCCCTTCCCTTCCACCCTGCATCAAAAAAAATTAAAGCTGATAACTTTTCAAGTTTGCTTTATTCTTTGAAGCAGGTGAGATGCTTCCCAAGAAGTCAGCTCCAGGGGAAGGGAAGCAATTGTGGAAGTGAGTATACAAAATGTTTTCTTGCTCTTAAGAGGCCTCACCTATCCTTTCAGTTTACACTGATTAGACAGCTTCATTTCAACCCCAGCCTTCACATGGACTTGTTCAATATTTACTCAGGCTGATAGGTTTGCTCAGAGCTTTCCTCCATCAGCATTGCCCTGCCGAGTCCCCTTCCCCTCAGGCCCAGGTTCACAGAAAGTTCAGCCTGAAATGAATTCACCAAAGGATGGGCCCAGCCTGTCCTAAGGACCAGAGATGGGGTCAAGCCTAGGTCTCTGTGCCCCACTAGTCCCTTGCAAGGCCCAGCACTCAGCACTCCAGGCAAGGAGTCTGCTTTGAAAAATTATTTTGAGTTAAAAAAGAAAAGCACTGGCTGGTAAGAAGAGAACACCAAGCATATTCAGGGGTAGCCTTTCAATGTACAGAGCAGAGGTCAACCCCTTCAGGGAAAGGCAAGAATAGTTCATGAACATTAAATGTGCTGGGGGGTCTGCATGGTACAGAAGGTGCAATCTTACAAATTTAATAAAACAATATTTATTTCAGTGGGAGGAAAAAAGGGTACTTCGTCTTTTTTTTTTTTAGCCTAAAAATGGAACTGATTTCAAGCTGAATATTTTCTGACTGAAGTAGCAATTTTATGGAATGTAATACTCAGCACTTTTCAATTTCTATCTTTTGAACTTTTAAAAACAATATATATATTTTTAGGAGAAACATCCTGATCCAAAAATCAATATTTTATTTAAAAAGAAAAAGATGGAAATATGGAGAATTTCTGCAGTGTTTGGAAGCAAATGGGCAAAAAATTCCAAAATGCTCAAATATAGATGGTTTAGCTAAATTAGTTGGGGGCCTAATTCACTTGGGCAACCTCTATTCTATTGATTTTGGATACAAGTTAGATACTTTCTTGAAAATGGGATTTAGGCTCCTGAGTGACTTTGGCACCTCTGAAAACTTTAACTTAGAGCCAAATTTTTAAAATGGTCCAGAACCCAGAAAGCTCTATTATGGTAACAGGGTCCCGAGTTTCAAAATAATTGACCATTTAAGATGCTGAGCTCTTTTGAAAATGAAGATATTTATTTCAATATCTAAATAGAATATGAGAGGGTTTTTTTCTTTGTTTGTTTTTAACTGGTCCACTTATTGCTCAGTATTGCATTATTGCTCAGTATAAACCAAAATAATAATCCCTTTATAATGTTAAAAATCGATGCTAAACTGAATTTAGTATAAACCAATTTCTGAGGCTATGCATTCTCCCAGAAAACTAATTAAACAAGGGGTATCCTTACACCAAACAAAAAAAGGAAATATGGGGCTGTTACCCTTATAACCTACTAGAAGAGCCTTCAGCTAAACTGGTTGGATTTACCTGATCAAAACTGACAGAGACTTAGGCTGAGGAGTGGATAAGGAATACACCATTCCCTGTCTTTTATCTAGAAGTGCTCTTCAAGTAAAAAGCTTTACTGTTATGCATGGTAGCTCTGTGGATTGGGTGGAAGAAGTGGTGGGAAATGTACCTGTTCTTTGACTTGAATACTTGTCTGTGCCAGGTAGGAAGTCACAAACACCAATGAAACAGACCAAGGATGGTCCTTTCTAATGGGACAGTTGGCTCATTGTGGGCTTGATCCAAAGTCCAAAGTCAATGCCATTGACTTGGGGGGTGGGGGGGACTTCAGGTCCCAGAACAATAACTTATGTTGCCCTATCAACAGGAAAGGACACTGTGGAGGAGTGGCAGATGTGTGTGTGTTGTGTAGTATTTCTGGAATCTGACTTGATAGGGAATTCCTTGTGCACTTCCCTTAAGTCTCAGGTGTTTGGGAGGTAAGGTGCAGGGAGACACATCAGTTTGGCTTCTCTCTCCTCTGGACTAAACTAGCTTGTTAGAGGACCTGGGGGTTGGATCAGCTCATTTTAGCCCCCAGTCCAAAGCCCTAAATTATAAAGGAGTCACCTGTCTTTCTGATCCCAGGATCCTCTTCTACTCTGTTTGTGTGGAGGTGGAAGACCTAAAGATACCCATCTCACCTCTGTTCCTACAGACAAGAATGAAACCACCGCTTTAGACCCGGTGAAGCATCAGGAGGTAATATCTGGAGGGAGAAAGCGGTTGAAATATTGCCGGTAGACCAACAATAAAACATCAAACGATGATAAATGCCTGCCTATCTATAAAAAAATCGTTCCGGGATCTGCAAGCTCGTATAATATTTGTGTCTTTAAATACCTAGAACAGACCATCCTTAGGGAGGGGGTGGATGTGGGCTATATTTTCACCCTGCGGCCCTTTAATACAGGGCTGTCAAATTGTGGCACGTGGAATAAGATTATGTGGGAGGGATTTTAAATGTCTTTTCGCAGCACATGCGCTGGGAAGGTGAAATATTTCTCTTTTTTTTCCAAATGGCCATAAAGCTAATCCGATGAGATTTAATAGATCTGTTTATGGCTCTAACATATCTGGGGCTTATCAGGTTTCTGTTGGTTAAACAACCGCCTTGAACAACTGGCTTGTTGCCAATACTCAGACGTTTTGACTGTTAAAAAAAAAAGATCCCACGTTATTCTGCTCTGGTTTCTTCGGGGAGAAGTTGTTTCAACTGAAATCTTACCTTTCCCCTTCTTTAATTTCAGCAGTCACTCGCTAGCCCCGTCGGATCATTTCCACTGCATTTTCCATTCCCTCCCGTAGCAGCGGGTTCTCCTCCTCTCCAAAGAAATTTTATTTTCCGGCAAAATAATCGCTTGGATCGAAACAACGATTTAAAAAACAGAATAATCCATACTAGAAAGACAGAAGGGATAAAGTACAAGTGGGTGACTGATATACAGAGGGGGAGAGAAAGAAACAAATTGAGACCAATAACAACAGAACTGCAATAAAAAAAAGCCAGTGTTTTATAGCCGGGGTAAAGCATCTGTTCTCAGCTCTTGTTTCCTATTTAAGGACCAGAAGCCTTTCATTTTTGCCGACGACTCAGATTTAAATAAAATCTATGTTATGTAAATAGATACATTTCAATTCATTCATTGACAAGAATTAATCTCCTTGTCAATTTCGAGTTGCTGCTCTTAGTTACTCCGAATCAAACCATCTTGAAAATAGCATTATTAGAAAATACCACCTTTCACTCTGGCATGAAAGGAAGCAGCTCCTCAAAGACGGTTTTCAATTTGTGTCCTCACGTGTTAAATCCGCACCGAGTTCTACTGCACGTTCATACACCATCAAGTATTTACGGTATGAAAAAGAAAAATCGCATGCTTTTATTATAGAAAAGAGTGGGGTGTGTGTGTGTGTGTGTGTATGTTTGTATGTATGTATATAATGATTTCTTTACTTAAATTCACTGTTTTTTTTCCCCACGGACTGATCCAAGGTACTTATGAAAATTCCAGTGGAGGCACTGAAGAGGGAAAATGTGATTCCTTTAGAAGGAATAAGTCTGCATACGTATCCTCTTTTCAAAGACAATATTCGTCAATCTTCCTCATGGAAACATTTCCAGGCACTGCTGTGTGTCGATACAATTTTCCTTTAAACCTCAGCGACTTTGATGCAAGTAACAGGTTTGATACAAATGTTACCGAGATGAAATTGGATTCGAGTCTTTAGACACAAGCGTGAGCAGAAGCATTTACATGTTCTTTCTTTCCTTTCGCTTTAGGGAAGACAGAAAGGTCATTTTCTCTTTTGGTGCCCGCATAAATGACTGAAAACAAGAAATAACAGTATCAAAAGCAATTTGGTTATAGTTCCTCTTGCACGCGTACACACACACATACACACACGTTGTCACTTTATTGAATATGAAATAAAGTGTCCGTTTATTAAATGTTATATTTTTCCCTTTGTGGATCAGATCAGTCCAAAATCAAACTTTTAACCTATAGCCCAGAGACGATTGGGAGATCTTGAATCTGGGCCGTTTCAGTGGCGCTGGGCAGCACGCAGGCACCTGATCCTCTGCTGCCCACTCTCAGCATGCGGTTTTGCGGACATTGGTACGGTCACTGTCCGCTTTTCTTTAAAAGCTCGAGCTGGTATTTTTAAAGCGACAGGTGTGCGCTGCTTGTCCAATCAGATGTGAACACCTAATTCTTGAATTTAATGTAACTGATGGGGAAGAAGTGAGGCCCTTTCCCCGTTATCCTCTGACTACATCTTCAGCTCTTTTATTCTTGTTTTTTTTTTTTTAAAGAAATAATTCCCTGGTTGGATTTTTTAAATCTTTTTTCCCTTCATTGAAATTGATGGTTTATTGCCTTCAAGTTTTTTTCTCCAGCCACATTCTCCTTTAATTTATTATTCTGTGTGAACTGAATGGGAGGATAATGTTATTTTCTTATACATAAAAATTGCCCTAAATTATTCCTTAATAAAAGATCAAAAGTCATCAGACCATTTTTCTCTCATAATTATTATTTGGAGGGGAACCTCTGAAGAAAGAGAAGTTTATTAGAATAATTTTCTGCTTTCCCTTTGTCCATTTTCCTTATGAAACATTCCCCCTCCCTTTTTCCCCTTTTTATTAATGGATTTGGTGAAGCTTTCCTGCAGTTCGTAGGAATATGCTTGCAAATGAAAGCAATGCTTTGATGAATGAGGAGCTGGCCTTTAAATCAGTCCCTACTGATACAAATTATTTTAATATGCCCCTTTTATGATTTATTTTGATTTTATGAAGTACAGGGCTATGCTGTAAGACTTGATTATCAAGTTTGGTTGCCTTCAAAGATAAAAGAGCCTTGTAGGAGAGGCTTTTTTTTCCTTTTCTCTTTTTCCCTTTTTTATATAAATGGTTCATTACAAATTCAGAGTTCACTGCAGCACTGCCACAGCTGTGAACATAGTGGCAAGCTAAAGCAGAGCTTTGCTGAATCCAGACTTCCAAACAGCTCCCCTTTGCAAACTGTGATAGACACTTATAATTCCAGTCTAATATGGATCTGCTACCCCCATCCAAAAACCCGACAACCCTGTATGTTGCAGACAGACAGAATCCCTCAAAAGACAGCAGGTAAGGGAAATAAACCAGAAGAAGGATAAAGCAAGGCTTGCACTTAATTTGGTTTTCATTGCACATTACAAAATTCTGTCTAAGACTAGGGCCTGCTGGTGGTAGGAACAAAGAACAAAAAAGATAGTCTTTGCTCCAAAGAACTTACCATCTTATGAAGACATACCTTGGTGCTTAAATTTAGACTCTGTGTACAGTCCCATTGGTTTAAGACAGAAGTGGCTAACTCAGGTCATGTGCATCATAAATGACATGGGCAGCTACTATGTGTGGCACCAAGGAAGGGCTACCCTGGTTTTTGGTAGTGATACTTCTCTTGCAACAGCATGCTGTCCTTGCTTCGGTCCATGTGGCTGAAGGCTTGATCCCTCATGTCTCCATTTCAGTGTCACAGGGTGCAAACTCTATCAGGTACATCTCTGAGGGGTGGGGACCAAAGCAGCACTTAGAGGGGGATGGAGTTTAATTTGTGGGACTTCAGGGCTGTCTACATATTCATTAATGCTGAGTACCTACTGCACATTAAATTTGGTACTTGCAAAAGGAAGTACTAAATAAAGGCTGCCCTATTGCTCATTAGTGAAATCACATGTTTTTTTCATGACAGCTAATGCGCAGCAGACTAATACTGCACTTTAGCTTAATAGCATGGGTTTTGCTGTGATGCTGTAATGCACAGTCAGTCTATTGTGCATTAAGCATCTTGTGTAGTTGTGTCCATGTACCAGAAAGGCACTGATTTAAGAGCATAACATTATTTTAATATAAAGTGTATTAATAAACTGAAGCACATGTGTCAGCCTTTCCAGGCTTATTAGGATGCTAAGGAAACCAGGTGGATTCACCAAAGAGTGGAAGGGGCCCAAGAAAGCAGGAAGGCATCTGCAATGATACAAGTAAGAGAAAATACATTTTCCACACTGTGAGTACTGTAGGGAACTCATTGCCACATAATGCTGCTGACATGACTAGTTTAGCAAGAGTCACAGTGACTGGACTTGGAACGTGCAAAACAAGGGTGCTTACAGTTATAATAATTATCATAAGTTGTTGTTTTTTTTAAAGGAGCATCATACAGGAGGAAGATCATACAGAGTTTAAGACAATCTCCAAGGATTAGAAATGCTCTTGAGATGTGAGAGAAGAGCAGATTATGTCATGTCTGCTCACTGGGGGGTTTCTTTCACTTTCCTCTAAAGTGTCTGGTGCTGGCAACTGTCAAGAAACAAACACTGGTCTCGGCAGAGCAGGGGGTTTCATCCTCTAAGTACAGCGAGCAACAAAATGTCTCAAAGCTCTCACTTGACCTCCAGAATGACTAGGAAGATTCAGGAGGGTGATGGGCAGAAGGGAAACATCATCTGAGCAACACAGAGTGTCAGGATGCTTCAGTGATAACTAGCTGGTTACTAAGATGATGCTGGTTTTAAGGTTATATGCAAATATCAGAAATGTGGCTATTTCCAGCAATTTTAGAAAAATACGCCCTATTTCTGACAGTCCCCAAGCTATTGTAGGTAGGAACCCTGTTTCCAAAGCAGGCAGACCACCCTGGAGCTGTGGCTCAGACTATAAATTTTAACAAGTAAAACAAATCCAGCAATAAAAAGAAGGAGTGAGGGAGAGAGCTCTTTTCTGTCTCAACCTGCCTTTCCTTGGTTGGTTTCATAATTGATCTTGTCTGAGCATCTAACTTGACTAAAGGCCCAATTCAGGTACCCCATCGATAGAGGCAGAATGGTTTAGAGCAGTGTGTGCTGGACTGGAACTCAGGAGAGCAGCATGAGCCACTTTTTGCCATGCTGGCCTTGGGCAAGTCACTTTGCCTCCCTGTACCTCTGTTTCCCCTTTCTCTATAGGTAGACTTTTAAGTTCTTTGGAGGAGAGACTGTTTTTAGTAATGTATGTACAGCACCCGGCAGAATGAGGCACTCATCATTGTGGGTGCTACTGTAATATAAATGAGAAGATAATCTTTTTCTCAACTTTAACCAGGAACACGAGAAGTGAGAATGTGTGAGAAAGAGAGAATATGAATGTGTGAGAAAAAGAAAAAGACATTAAAAGGCCCCTTGACTTCCCCATCAAACATAGTCCCAAGCCTCTTTTTCCAAATTTCCCTTAGTACCTGAGGAAGATTATCAAACTTTTGTTCTGAAAATAGACCCAGGTGTCAGGAGATCTTGGTTTTATTCCTGACCCTTAAACTGTGTACTCTGTGTCTTGCCTCAAATCTGTAAAATGGTGATGGTAATATTTATGCTCTATTGGCATCTTCAAATCTAGTGATGAAAGGTACCACACGCATGCCTCCCATCAACTTCCTCAGGTGCCTCCTATACGATTTGGTTCCTTTGACTACTCCTTCACCTGTGATTTGCAGAGTTTTTGGAAATGTATTTACTTGCTATGTTAAGCAGGGGCCAGTCCCATCTGATATACCTAATGCAGTGTATTTCCTGGTCTGTGATTTTCTATTATCATTAGAAACTGACATAAATTAATTGCATGCTCCCGGCTATGAAGGGTATGTTTGGAACCTCATCTGGCTTGTTTAACTGTCTCTTTGCCAAGGCCTCTTTGCCCCCGCTGTGTTGGACAGTGTTCCAGATTAAATGGTCTGCATTAACTTCATTTGTTGGTCATCAGTTCTCAGTATTTCTCAGTGAAGAGAAACATTCATAGCAGCAGAGGATGTAGAAATGTATTATTATACAAACACATTTAGTAGATGCATAAGTAAGGACTCAGCTCCTTGAACCCTTATTTGGCTCTCATCCCCAAACATCCAGTATCAACATCAGTATCATTTCATCATTGCAAGGGCTTCAATTTCTGCACATCTTTCCATGGAGGAGTTTGAAATTCAGTTCATAAGGCCAGATCTTTATTAACCATTCAGAGGTAAAATCTTATTACTATTTTCAAAAGGCAATAGCACTGAGCAGAAATCAGTGAGGACCTCATCTGTAGACTCAGAGTAGCATATCATCTCATGGCTTTCTCTTTCTTATTCAATAAATGGTGAGTCTGTGAAAGGGGCCAGTTAGGAAGCTCTGGAAAATAAGTTCTTCTGTTCATTCATAATTTGGGGCATGGCAAGGAAAACCTTCTCCTGAGTTGCCCTGCTAAAGTCCCTTCAATTCCTGACTTTCAGATGTGGGAGTGGGAATCCAGGAGCAATAATTAATTTGATCTTCAGCCTCTCTGCCAACTGGTGCCAGTTATTGTGGTGGTTTTTTTGTGACATAGATACATGCTCCTTAGCAATTGTCTGATCTATTAAACTAATTTCACATAGATCATAAGAAAAAGTTAACTTTCAGTCACCGCAGCCTTGGGCTGGATTCAAACTAGTGACATAAGTTTACTATGATTCCCAGTTTTCTGAGACAGCCAGAATTGTACAGTGTCTAGTTTTGGCTTCTTTTCTTCTGGTTTGTGGCAACATAATGAAAAGAAAAGCCCCATTCCAAGACACTCTCTCATTTATTTGAAAGCATCCCAAATATGCTTGTTTGGTCTGGTAAATTCTAATGTGCTGAACAGACAGATTCCTGCAAACTTCTCTTGATGTTGCTGCAAAGAGAAGCTTAATAGAAACACATGCACATACACATGCAGAGGCTCCCAGCAAGATAAAAATTCCCCTTGATCTGAGATAGGAAGGAATCCACACCAATTGTCGATAAAGGGATCAACAGAGAACAGAGACAAGTCCCTTGGATAGCAAGAACAATGCACTTCTCCCCTTCTCCATCACTTCCTTCTCTTCTGATCATGGCAGTAAAAGAAAAGAGCATCCCATTAAATAAATTTCAGAAATGCAATCCTTTAAGAAGTACAATAACTCCAAGAAAGGCAGGGAGAGGAGTGGCTTTCATAATCCTTTTTGGAGCCTCCCCTTCTTTCAATTTCTTATCAGTTTTGAAATACAAGGCATGAAGTCTCCTACCACCATTGGGACCGAAAGGTTATCAGAGTGTAAATACCTGAGCTGGAGAGACTTGTTTGAGAAAGAACAGATAGCATTTTAAACATATTTATAGGCCCCATCCTTTCCAGCTTCCATACCTACTTCACCTGAACTTTCACACGTGTGTGCTCATAAAAGCTGATAAAAATGGTTTATCTCAAAGCAAGAGCCATAAAACCAGCACCTTGGGTAACTTTTATGGTTTACCTTTTGTTAGAAAGCAGTAAGGGGGTAGGTCTAGGGATTCCCACCTTTCAATCCAATTTTGATCCTATACCGCCCATCCAGGGATTTCAAAGTACTTTGTAATTTACCAGCACAACAGAAGATTTATTATGTAGACCACAGCAGTGGATTTTAGCACTTTGTAATTTACCAGCACAACAGAAGATTTATTATGTAGACCACAGCAGTGGATCTCAACATTTTCAGACTCAGAGCACCCCTCAACAGGCTCAAGGCTCCCTTCAATAGGCTCAAGGCACCCCTCAAAAATGTCAGCTCTTAATTTTCACTCAAATTTTTTTCACTACAGGAAGATAACAGAGCAATTTTTCTGTTGCAAATAATTCACCACAAGTCAGAATGCTTTTAATGCTGCGGATTTCTATTTGAAACCTCTGGGTTTATCTCTTGAATCACATTGCCAAATTTTACAGTCCTAATGTTAGGTTGCATGGCACCCCAAGGGGATCTCAAGGCACTCCAGTGTGCCATGGCATCTGGGTTGAGAATCACTGCACTGTAGATACAGAAGCGGAGGTAAAAGACATGAAAGTATTTTGCTTTTTCCCATGCAGTGGCAGAATCAGAAAGAGAATCCAAAAGTGTTGTCCCCCAACAAGAACCATTAGATAACACCACTTTTCAGCCTTATTTTAGATGGCACTGTAATGACCCAGCTCCTCAGGGACAGAGAGAGCTTCATGATTTTCTAAATATAAATGAAAGCTAAAAATGCTGAGGATAATTTTGTGATAGGAATTAGAACCAAGTAGCACATTCATGAAGCAGAATATAATCCAAATGAAAAGGGAAGGGAAAGACTTGATACCAAACACTGATTATTCCAGCACAAAGGAAAAAAATCCTAAAGTTGGATTTGGCATTGGAAGCTGAAGAGTTTGGGCAGCTAATGGCCATGCCATTCTATGTTGTGACAACCTGAGGGGACAAAGGAAAGGTTCTCAGGGAACTGGATTCTCCGGGAGGCCTCTGTATTTAGGACTAAAGAGCACAGGAGGCTCCAAAAGTCTGCTACCCTGAGTGTCAGCACATCCCACTCCTTCTGCAGCAGGAAGAGGGCAGCCAGGAACTGGACCACAGAATTTAACATTACTGTCGCTCAGTGCACTGAACAGATTGGGCCTGATGTAAATCAGCATTGCTCCATCACTTTGAGTGGCGACACACTAATTTACATTGGCTGAGGACCCATCCCCTTATCTTGAGTGAATAAATTATAGGACCTGCATGGTATATGGAGGTGTCCAAAGTTACACTAGGTACTGGCTCAGGAATTCGACAGCTCCATAGATAGGGGCAAACTCACCATTGCCCTTTATCCTTCCAACTGAATACTGAGTGCAGAAATTAAGCAATTGAGGATTGAGCCCATGAGGGGCAGAGTCTGCTCTCACACCTGGGTAATCTTCACTGAATAGTGCAAATTCAAACAAGATCAAAATTTGGAACAGGAAATACTGGATAGATTGCATCCAGCCCTCCTGACTGTGGCATGTAAAGAACTGGCCCCTTCTGCAGACTCTCTGCTCCTTTGCCTAGTCAGCTTTTATATGTCTCACAAATAGCCATTTGAAAAGTTGCATTTCAGAACTTTATCTATGGTATGTGCAGCCTCCAGTGTTTACTTCACTCACAGCATACTGGGCTAGCACAGGTGGGGAGAAAGCAAAATAAACATTATCAAGCAAGGGCATCAAATATTTAGCTGTAGAGGTTTCTGAGTGCTTCAGGATGAGTGGGTCTGTTTAGATATCAGATGTTCTCCTGCCAGGTCAAATGAACCACTGGTGAGTAATGGCTATGTTCCCTGAAGCACCTTTTGCCATCAGTGCATTATCACCACTGCCCTTTAACTTTCTGTCCAGGGTAAGAATCGTTTTCCTAATCCAACATCTCAGCCTAAAGCTGTTTCAGCTGAGATGGGGGGCAGGACTGTTTATAGAAGGTGCAGGCTCCCTGCCCTCCACCTGGTTTTTGTCTGGGTCATGTTAGTAGGGATGAGGGATATGTGATTTATCTTGGCCTCATTTCACAGGCGGGTCCTGCTGTCATGGTGGCCATGGTGTCTGGATGTTCGGCCTTCTGATAAGCGCTTTCTGCTCACTGGTGGGGCATTTTCCAGCCACTCAGCAGCTGATCTGTGATCAGAGAGACCCTTCCCCCACAGTGTACTGTACGTTGCAGGACATGGGCCCTTGCTGGCAGGGGCTAACGAGAGTTTACCTAAAAGGGTCAAGTGGTTCTTGTGTTCAAGGGACCAACAGATACTCACTTTTGAAGATGGTGTTTTTTATCTTCTTAGTATAGAAAGAATGCAGAGAAAAAGATGAGAAATTGGTGCTCTTTTGGGGCCAACTCAATTCCTGGTTTAATCACAGTGGAGGAATGAATTTGGTCCTTTGCTGTTCAGCTATTCAGTATCTCAGAAAAGATGCAAGGGGGAAGCTGAGATCAACCTTTTTCTTTTTAACATGGAAATATGGAGTGGTTTGGGGGAAGGGGGAACACATTTTGATCAGTGTAATGACAGAGGGAAAGAAAGAGAGGAGAAGCACACAGAAAACCCAAGAGCTTTCTAAGGGTTATAAATGCTTATGCTTCAGGGCATAAGCTGACCTCTAATTAATGGGTGTCAGGGAGAAAGTTTTCCTATGGGTAGGTTATTTGATAATTGCAGCTGTAGGCTTTCTTGCACCTTCCTCTGAAGCAGCTGGCATTGTTGGTGGCAAGATACTAACTACACGGACCACTGGTCTGATCGTGCCTGGCAGTTCCAACCACCCAATGACATTCTGCAATTCTTGCATCACTGCTATCAGATCTTTGTGCCTGTCTTTCACTTTGCTGAAGGGCGCCTCTGAATGGATGTTTGTTGGAAAAGAAAGGCTAACATTACCAGGTTTGTGTTGTAGGTAGAATTCTGCTCTGGGGTATTAAATAGCCTAAGAAGCGAGAGATCTTTAGGCCCACTTCTATTTCATCTCTAGGCACCTAAGTGGTACTTAGGCATGTAAGTGTGAGCCTATTCCACCCTACCTGATTTCCTGAAAAAATGTTAATGCAGAAAGTGGATGGGTTAATGCAAAAGGCTGGTAGGTCCTCTGTTTCTTCGGGGCTTTTTGCGACATGTTAAGGGTGAGATCAAGACATATTACAAGAGTTAACATACTGACAGTTTTTAAAGGACATGAGTGGGGGAAACAGGATTGCATTTATGCACTTAAGTACCGTACACTTAAGCCTTAAAGGAAATGGGATTTGGGCTTTAGTGTCTAAGGAGAGCAAGCAGTCACAAAACACCTGTGGGGCCTTTTCACCTCATGGCATCATTTTTACCTGTGTAAAATGAGTGTCAGGTGAATGGAAAATGCTATCCCAGTAACAATTTTGATTTACATTATTGCTTACATCTGCTTTGCATGGAAGGTACAAGATAGCAGAGAATTAGGCCAAAAACTTCATAAAGAATCAACTGCAATCTTATATTTAGACATTTTTCATTTCCAGTCTCAACAATGGCCTTGTTTTGTTGAGAAATGGGTCATTCTCCCCAGAAAACTGCAATTAGCTGATGTATTTATTGACTTGATTTGGAAACATTGCATACATACACAGAAATATATAATATGGGGAAGCAACTCTAGACTGATTGCTTAGGTTTTCCTATGGCAGGGGGGCTGGATTCGATGATCTTGTGAGGTCCCTTCCAGCCCCTAATGTCTATGAAATCTATGAAAGCAGGTCTATCAATAGGAATACAAAATTTGAAAAGACGTAATATAGCTAATCTTTTAGTTTGAAAACAGAGGCTCAGACTGTTCTTAAGATACAGGTGAAATTAATCTGGTCATCTCAATCTAGGCCTCAGCAGGGACTGGGCTATCTCAAAAAATCTGACATATGTTGGGCATAATCTTTAGATCTTTAAATCTTTAAATCTGACATATATTGGGCATGTGGAGCTCATCAGAACAGCTGAGTTAGGGTCCAGATACATGAACAGAGAGAAATAGGAGCTCAACTAGAATAGCAGAGATGCTGCAGGTAAGGAGTGATGGACTCCCAGAGCTGAGGGTAGAACTTTTAGTAATAAGGGCTGTGACAGATAAGGACTGATGCATATCAGTAGCACTGGGAGATGACAGGGGTTGAGAGAGATAACAGCAGTTGCTGAATACCTGAGCAACGGCAACAAGTGCAAGAGCTGCAGGGCTGTAGGCTAGGAGCAAGGGGCGTCAGCAATGCCAGGTGGGAGAATCATGAAGGGGAAGTTACCGAGATTCAATCTTCCCACTCCTGGTTTTTAAATATTAGTCTCCAGAAGACTTCATGGAGTGGCTGGAGTAGTGGCATGGCTTCTACCACTCTGCTTGAGCTAGCAGTTTTGATTATTTGTCTTAAAGCTGTTCTTAATTCCCCTTTTTATCCCCAGTAGGAGTTCTGGAGTGGAAAGGGACAGGGAAGGTCAATGTTATTCTTATGATGGAAAGGTTGTTATACAGAGGAAGGTTTTGCAGTATTTCCTAGAGATGGTCAGGCTCTACACTTGCTAGGTCTCCTCGAGAAGTACACTGCTTTCCAACCTAATGATCTTGCCTGCTGACAGGGTTTAGAATTTGTTTTCTGAACACCTGATGCTGCAGACAAGATGCAGATAAACAGCAACAGCCCCTCTTAATGAATGCAGCAGCATCTCCAGATAAACTGTCACCACTTGTGTCACACCCTGCTCCCCTATCGCTCAGAGGAGGAAGTGCCTCTGTGCTTATGAAAACACAGTATTTAGGGGGTTGGGTTTTTTTCCTCCCCTAAAAAGACAACCTGAGGAGGGCATTGCTATGGCAGCATTCGAAAAAAGTGGTGGAGATGGAAAGGCAGCTCCTGCCAAGTGTATCCACATGGCATTAGAATGCACAGCCCTTGCTGACCCAACTGGTGCTATTTTTCAAACTATTCAAGTTTCTAAATTGCAGGCCAGCTCTGAAAAGTGACCCAGGACAAATGTCACAAGGGTTTCCAAGTTTATTGTTCTGAGTGATGTTTGTATCCCATCAACTCAATAAAAAGGTTCTCTCTCCCTCTCTCTACCTGCCAGCCCCATAAATTTCAGTGAGGAACACAGACTCAGGCTCTGCTTTTTCTGACCTCTCCACCACCAAGTTCTATGATTTAATTATTGCTGGTGTCACCCACAATGACAATTCCTAATTAACAATTCTGTTAAAAGTACAGGAGCCAAAATTCAATCCAACTCTCATAGCTGTATTAGCTTTGCAATGCTAACAAAAGGAAAAATTATCAGTCAACAATTGCCTATGGCCATGGTAGATTGAATGTACTCATTCTTGTCTGATCTCAGGATTGAGGCAGTCCAAAGGCTGGCTACTGCCTGGATGGGAGACCGCCTGGGAATTTGGGTACTGTAGGCACAAGCCAATGGATCATGGTCAGGTGGTTGGGCAATGTGTGGTCATAGAAATAAAACGAGTAGAAAGACTTTGTTCAGTCACTGTCATTGCTAATGGATAAGAATCAAGAAGTCAGTAGATGTGACTATGGATTTACCTATAGAAAAACACACTTCTGAGCTAAACCACTGACTTCAGCAGTTACATTGGGGAAGAAGTTGACTTATTCAGGGGAGTCCTTGAAAGACTGATAGAGATGCCTGCTCTAATTTAATTAATCTATTCTAAACTCTCATGCTGCACCAGACACTGTGGTATTTGGATGTTCCATGTAATAAACTATAATAAAATATAAGAAGACAAGTCAAGAACTGAGGCCTGGTAGAGCAGCACATAGAATCATAGAAAATGAGGGTTGGAAGGGACCTGTGGAGGTGATCTAGTCTAATCCCCTGCTCGAAGCAGAACCATGCCCAATGAGATCATTCCAGTCAAGGCTTTGTCAAGCCAGGCCTTAAAAACCTCCAAGGATGGAGATTCCACCACCTCTCTAGGTAACCTGTTCCATCCCAGTGAGAAAATTTTTCCTAATATCCAACCTAAACTTCCCTTGCTGCAACCTGAGGCCACTGCTCCTTGTTCTGTCATCTGCCACCACTGAGAACAGTCTAGCTCCAATGTGTGTGAGATTTATTGTTCACTGTTTAGATCTTCAAAGAAGCATAAAATAATTCTTCATCTAATTAGACCCTTAGACACCTTTAAAAAATCCTAACCTGAGTACTTATCGGAGATCCCTACAATTTTCCCCTCCCAGCTTTCTTCTTGTTCAGTGCAGAATTCAACAATGCTTCTCACCATAGATATCATCTGGACTATTTTTCCAGCTATTTAGAAACTGATATTTAGATTACAAAATCTATAGGGCAGGTAGCATCTTTTTCTATACTTGTATAGGACCAGGCATCATGGAGTTCTGGATCCAGGATGAGGGCCTCTAGGCATTATAACTGAGTAATAATAATCAGGAATTTGGAAGGAAAGTTGGCAGACATTACAAAAACTACTGTGCATTTTGTAGGTTTAGGCATTTGACATTTAAAGCACATATTCACTCAGATGAGTTAAGATCAGACATTTTTGGATTAAAAATCAAAAAAGCTAAGATAGCTACATTTAAAAATCTTAATTTGCCTGGGGAAATTGATAGCCTGATTTTTACTTAAGCTAGACGTGCCCCTTTATAGATTTCTTTTGCATGTACTCTTGAAGGTGCCTTGATGCAACCAAGGCACAGTGAAGAGATCTTACTGTAAATGAGAATCAGCCCATAAGATGAAGATTATCCATATCTACAACTATTTGCCAAAGTTTTTGGTCCCTTTATAACTTCTAATGATGAGTGAAAACTCACAAAGTAAGCATTGAAGGATTTTTTTTTAAGCCACAACTGAATCCCAGTAAGCTCTGTGATGATTATTATGCTTATTGGCCAATGAGTTAATTTCTTTGTATATCACCATCACAAAGAAATGTGAAACTAAACAGAGATTGAAGTATGAGTAGATTTTTTTTTAAATGTAGACATTGCCTTAACACAGCCTGATAGATATTCTCCAGAACACTGAGTTTTTCCAGGTCATTTTGTTAAATAGCTCAGCTATTCTATTCCTTCCTTTAAAATAAATGTTGTCTTGTTATTCTATATATATCATGGAAAAGGATGACCATCTCAAGGCAGCTTTTGGACAAACCTGTCCCAGCTTACAGAGAGCCCCCCAACCTCAAATGGCATCTCTCAAACAGCAGACTAACAAACCCCCATCCTCACCACAGTACCAGGTCTTGCAGTGGACACAAATGTCTGCTGCGTTCCCACATTAATACAGAACACATCATCACTGGACCTAATAACAAGGAGTACAATATCCAAGATTTATTAACCTGTACCTCTGCCAACATCATATATGCCATCACATATTTACAATGTTCTTCTGCTGTCTATATCAGACAGACAGGGCAATCTCTACCTGTAAGAATGAGTGGGTGCATCTACATGTGCAATTAATGCAACTGAATAAATTCAGGCACAATTTGAACTGGGGTAAACTAATCTGGAAGACACTATTGACACACACATTGAAGCACAGCCATTTATTCCACCATCAAATAGTATTTGTGTCTGACAGGACTATCTGATGGCACAGTAAATTAGTCTATGCTGGCTTAGTTGCTACACACATGTAGATGGTGACACTTTACTGCACAGCAAATTAGTCTACTGTTCAGTAAAGCACATGTGTAGACACACCCAATGAACAGTAATCTGACATAAACTGTAGAAAGACACAAAAGCCTGTGGCAGAACACATTAACCTCCTTGGATACTCTATCACAGACCTCAGGATTCCTGTTTTCAGGCAAAAAGAATTAAAAACCAGTTTGAACAGAGAACTGCAGTTAAGAAATCATCCACAAACTTAACTAAGTATGGTTTAAATGTGGATACTTATCTCATTAACTGGGTTAGCTTTTGTGTTCCCCTTTATTCCTATGGGTTAACTGCTCATTTGCTTTTCTCTCCTAGCACTGATCCTCTCCCCAGTTTCACCACTCTTTCTCCCTGTACCTTGTTTTTTGCTTTCTTTCTCTCTTCTACTTATATTCTGCTTTCTCCACAGTCTTTCACAGCATCTGATGCAGTGAACATGGGTTCACAAAAACTTGTGTGTTTGTTCACTCACTCTCTCTCTCTCTCTCTATATATATATATAATATTATAAAAGCCTTAGTCTGTCTGTCTGTAATGCCTTATTTGCACTCTGATGGGCTGTCTGAAACAACCAATTAGAGTGCTCCAAAAGTGTTCTGGATAGGAGGTGGTGGCAACAGTGTGGTGAAGCACTGCCATGATGAAAGGGATGAAGTGGCCAGAGTGGGGGGAGCAAGTCCCCCCAACCCCAGCCCTGCTCCCTGCAGGCAGTGGTGGCACGGGGTGCTGGTCAAAGGGAATGGTGGGGACAGTGGTATTTATTTAGTCTATAAAGGTGTATATCTACCCTGCCTTCTATTATTTGTTGGTCAGGGGAGGGCAAAGGAGGTAGGCCAACTGACATCAGCTCATATCAGGCAATGTTGTAACCCATGTCTGAGATCCATAAAACTTTTTTGCCTCTGAACATCTTCCTTCATCAAGGTCTTAATGCTTCTTGTACCATTGGTTCTTCACCTGTTGGCATAGTTCCCCCTCCACTTTGCACTAATTAAAGGTGTCTGCAGCCAGACTTCCTTTTTAACCTTCATTTTTTTCTTAGGTACCCAAGAGTCCCATCTCTATTTGGGTTTACCAAATGTAATAGAATCATGAAAAAACAGGTCTTGAAAGGCCCATCAGGAGATCATCCAGTCCAACCCCTACTCAAGCAGAATCAGTCCCAGATAAGCCATCCCAGATAAATATTTGTCTAACCTTCACTTAAAAATTTTCAGTGATGGAGATTCTACAATCTCTCTTGGTAATATGTCCAATACTTAACCACCCTCAGAATTGGAAACTTCTTAATTGCTAACCTAAATCTCTCTTATTATAATTTAAGCTTGTCTTGTGCCTTACAGACAGAATTGTGATCACCATTCTCTTTATAAATGTGCATTTTTGTATTTGAAGACTGTTATCAAATCAAGAGACCTAAAGAAGGTATCCAGGCTGTAGCCATATTGACCTAGAGGCAAAAGGAATCAGAACTCATGGCAGAGGTGATATCTTTTATTAGACCAACTAGATTTTTGCAAAAAAAAAAATCTTTACATTTTTAAATTAAAGAATTATTTTTTTTTGCAAAAATCTAGTTGGTCTAATAAAAGATAACACTTCTACCACAAGTTCTGACACCTAAAGGAGGGCACTTTGTGCCTGAAAGTTGCCAAACATCTCTCCCAATGATACAGTTGGTCCAATAAAAGATATAACACAAAAAAACCCTTTATCTGTCATCAACCTCATCTTCCCTGATATGGATTAAATAATCCAAGTCCTTTTAACCTGTCCACAGGTTTTCTACATCTCTAATCAATTTTGTTCCACCTCAATTCTTTCCAAACTGACTACATCTTGCTCAAAATGCAGTGCCCAAAACCAGACACAGTACCCAATGTGAGAACTCATCAGTGCTGAATAAACTAGAAGAATCACTTCTAGTTTACCAAGTGTGCACTTAATCCCATCCTCTAAGTTATCAATGAATATATTGAACAGTACTGGACCCAGTGAGGCAATGAGGACTAATATTTAAGCATAGTTTCATAGTTTCATAGTTTCTAGGGTCGGAAGGGACCTGAGTAGATCATGTAGTCCAACCCCCTGCCATGGCAGGAAAGAGTACTAGGGTCAAACGACCCCAGCAAGGTGTTCATCCAGCCTCCTCTTAAAAAACCCAGGGTAGGAGCCTGCACCACTTCTCTTGGAAGTTGGTTCCAGATCCTAGCCGCCCTGACCATGAAGTAGCGCCTCCTGATATCCAGCCTAAATTTACCCTCCGCCAGCTTGTGACCGTTATTCCTGGTCATTCCTGGCAGTGCTCG
>NW_017728943.1:884772-893398 GCF_001723895.1 Crocodylus porosus | reverse complement strand
GTCAATGATGACTCCAAGATCCTTTTCTGCCTCTGTGCTGACAAGAGGGGAGTTCCCCAACCTGTAGCATGATTAGCTAACCAGTTATGTGCCCACCTTAGAGTGGTTTTTCCTAGACCTTATTTCCTTAGCTTGTTTGTGAGAATGTTGTGGGAGGCACGGTCAAAAGCCTTACTAAAGTCAAAGTACAGTTATATTATATCCATTTCTCTATATCCATCCACAAAGCCCATCACCTTATCATAGAAATAAATCTGGTTAGTTAGGTATTTCTTGCTATTGACAAATCCATGTTGGCTTTTATTTCTTGCCTTGCTATCCTCTGCTATAGAAGCAGGGCAGCTCTTTAAACATGGGAACAGCTTTTTAAACATGGGAAATGGGTCCATCCTACTATAATCTTGATGGCCTCTTCATCTTATAACACAAGGCTTCTTACACTGACAGTTTAGGCTTGTCCTTTGCCTTAACTTCTAGAGTACAAGGTCCTTGTGAAGTCATGCATTCCACTCCAGAATGAGCCTTCTACAAATCTTGATCACAGCACAATTGAAGACCTTCTGGAAGTGGTACAGTATCACAGGATCACTGCACAAATACCTTGCAAGGGTTTTATGGATCTGCAAGCATTACCAATAGGAGCAAACTCCACTGTGGGGTGATCTCTAAAGCTACCATACAGACCTTTGGATCCCTGGCTACTGTGGCTAATGACCAATTGGGTAAGGCAAATCTTCAGGTCACCCCCCGCCCCCATTACAGGAGATCACCTGGAAGCCGCATGAACTTTGAGATAGGGAGGCTGCACTCTGAAGTGAAGCCTTGGACTGTGGCTCCAAAATTCCCAAGTAAATAGTAACCTTGGGCAATTTCTATTCCTAGCCTCCATGTCTGTGCCACTCCCAGTGTCCCTCCTTCAGTCCCCTCTGTCTGTCCATGAATTTAGGTCAGACTCCTTACTGTTGCATCTGTATTTTAGCCCAGCTTCATTCAGGTTATATGTAAAATGTCCAGGCTGGGCCCAGCACCACACTTAAATGGCTGCATTACATCCAGTGTGGGGACAGCATTCACACAGGGGGTGGAACAGGGGCTAAACTATAGTGTTTCCAGATGTGGTCCCCAGGCAGTATAGGCATGCCTGCAGAGGTCTCCATAAACCAGGGTTACTCTGAACAAGGAACTGTCTGCCTACAGGAAGAAAGCATGTTCAGGAATCTAGCTGCAAACTTAGAGAAGTCTGTGAAGCTTTCTGGTTTTCTTCAGATTACACACACCTGTAGGCTAGGTTTTCCAAAGAGACTAGGAACTAGGTGTAACTAGAAGGATATAGGAACTAGGTACCTAACTCCTGTAATCTCCTTTGCAAAGTCCAGTAACTATACATTTCATCAGCAGCATCTTGTTCAGGAACCAGAGGGCCTGAAACCAACTCCTCCTCCACCCTTCTGTCTAGCACAGAGGGACTGTACAATCCCAGGCCTTGCTAGAGGGTAGAGACCTGTCCAGGGGCTTGATAAGCATACACAGTCTGAGTTCAAACTACCTCCTGTCTGAGAAGACAGCAGTGTTGTCAGTGCACCACTGCTCAGAATCTTGTCTCACTGCAGAGAACAGGTATGCTGAGACACCCCCATAAACTGCTTTGCACAAGTCCCAGTATACTATACATATATTGCTAAACAAAAAAATTCTGTAAATCACCAAATGTGTTGAGTGAGACAGTGAAAAGAGGCATTAAATTAAACCAGAAAATGTACATGTCACTGCAGACGAGGGCAAGTCAGTCTGTCTGCTGGGTGTCTCTCTTGGCTAAGAATGCCTTCTGCAGCTTTGAATTCAGAAAGTGAAATGAGGTGATAGGGTTTGACTTTAAATGCCTTCAAGTCTTTCAAAAGAATGAAGTCATTCTCCCCCCCTCCTCCCCACTTCTTTTTTCTGGAAGGATTTTTTTTATTATTTTTTGGTTAAACCATCTTTCCAAAGTTATAAAAAAAAAAACCAACAAAAAACGCACAAGACATTTCATAGTTGAGACTGACCAGCTGGCAGTTGATTTATGAAGTGCTGAAAAGCATCTTCGGAGCTGTCATTTATCTTACAGCTCTCAGCCTAAATAAACAAAGAGCCCCCCTTCCTAATTATAGTTACAGTAGAAACAACCCCAAAGCTTAATAGCTAGTATCTAAAAACAGCATCTTTTGGACATCCAGCCCACAACTGCACCCTAGTGGATCAACCTTTACAGCCTAGGATCTTGCAGACCTGGCTCTTTCTCCCCCTACTTCCCTCACAATGAAAGAAACATCAAATCAAAAGCAATAGAGCCATCTCAGTGTCTCCAGGGAACTGCAGATCTACAGTATGATTAAAATGCTCACAAAAAAAACATTGTCCTGTTGCCTTCATTATATCCTGTGCAAACAATATGGAATTGTTTTCCTTCCCCAGAGCCTTGTTGGTGATGTTATCTGCTTTTGCTCTTTCCACTGGCCTCTCCCAACCTGGGGGAACTTTTACTCCAGCAGTTGATATATCCACAGTGGAACACTTCACACACATGTAGTGGTTTGCATCAATAGATCTCAAAGTTCTTTACACATCAATCATAGGAAAGTAATGCTGGAAGGGCTCCCCTGAGACAAGATTATCCCTTAAGGCAAGGCTCAAGGCAAGAACATCCCTGACTAACCATCCCACACAAGTGTCTGTCTAACCTGCTCTTGAAAATTTCCAGGGATGGAGATTCCACGACTTCTCTAGGTAGTCTGTTCCAATAATTGACCACCCTCATAGTCAGAAAGTTCTTCCTCATTTCCAGTCTAAATTTCTTCTGTTGCAGCTTGAGGCCATTGTTCCTAGTATTGTCTCCTACAGGAACAGAGAAAAGTCTGGCCACTATCTTATTTATAATCACTTTTCAGATATTTGAAGGCTCTTATCATCATCTTCCTCTTATAGATGGGAAAATTTAGGTAAAGTGATTTGCCAAAAGTTATCCAACAGGCCAGTAGCAGAATCAGGCACAGAATCTAAGGTTCCCAAGTCCCACTATAGTGTATAACCCATGAAGCAACACCACGTCTCAGTAGGGCTTTTAGGCAATGCAGGAAACCTACTAGGCAGATGTGGAAAGAGCTGAAAAACTCTGACATTATTTAGGAATAAAGTGAAATCATTTTCTAATAAACCATTTCCAGTGAGGATTTGGGGAAATTCCTTGCTGCTTCAGATATCCACAAAAGATGAAGCTGTGCTCTGTAAGACTAGAACCTGTCCCATGCATAAAACAATAGCACACACTATTAATTATAATTACTGTAATTAATTATTTGCATAATAGAATTATTTAAGGTCTTCAAATGGGTTCAGGACCTTGTGGTTCAGGGTATCATATAAACGGCAGAGGGCCTTAATGCTAGTTCCACATGGGATTCCAATGCACATAAAAACCCAAACCAGAGACTACAGGGAACAAGAGACTTTTCTGCACCAGTCGTTAACTGAACTGGTTGGAACAGGTACCTCAGATGGGTGGTTATCATATGTTTCAAGGAAACTGAGCATTTGATGAAGAGCTTATCACTCTCCGGACATACCCAAGTTTGTCAGGATTCCATGGGGTGACCATCACACCCATGTCAGAAGAATGAACTAGTGGTCTTAGTGCAGGACCTTGATGCAAACATCACAAGAACATTATGGAAACAGTGACAGTCACAGCAGAGAGGTTAAGGATAGCATTACATTAGATCAGAAAATATACATGTCCTTCTCCCTTTGGGAGGTGCAATCTACTTGCTTTAGTGTTAGACTAGCTCAGCAAGGCAGTATAGGCAAGCTCACATTACCATGCCCATGGTATAACTATTCTGTGATTTAATAAAGATCTTTAGTCCTCCAGTGTCATGAATCCAGGCTCAGTCACCTTAGAAACTTAAATGAACTACTGTATTAAACTCCATTAAGGAAAGATGCAAAGCTATATGCCAGCTCCTCTTGGGAGAGAAAACACGGCACTCTGGCAACTCTGTAAATCAGGGGCAAACTATTCAACAACATTTCTTTATTTTCTCAAAGTAGCCATGTGTTTTATTGTTCCTACTTGCTTTGAATACATTCTTATCCAAGTCTAAAGATCTGCTTTCAGGCACTGAAAAAAGTCCTCCCCTCTCCTATACACACACACACACACACCAGCCTCCCATCTTGTAATCTCAGTTTATCCAAACTCTATGAGATTAAGCTCTTTGGTCTATCAACATTTCTCAGACCATCCATACCTTTGATCAATTTATAGCTCTTCTTTGTACCCTCTCCAGAATTTGTAAATCAGATAACTTGGTATCTAACTGATAAGTGAGCAAGACCAGATGAGCCAGACACCCCAAGAAAGCAGGGAGATGGCTTTAGGGATTCCATATGCATGAAATCTGGATTCTTGTTGACATCAGAAGATAGTCAGTGTTTTACCTCGTGGTTTTTATCTTGGGAGAAAGGAGAAGAGAAAAAATGTCAGAATATTTTCAGTGATGAGTCACATTTGTGTGCGTGTGTGTGCGTGTTTGAGGAATAGGGATGGACATTGAAACTGGGAATGAAGGCAGAGATAGAATAAATTCACACTGCCGCTGTATTTAGGGGGTTTGCTGTAAAAATTGCTCCCCTGGCACTGTAAAATATAGTTCTGCTACTAGAGAAATACACCTGTTCCTTATGAGTAAGAAAGGTTAACATGATCTTGGTGTGGTAGGGAGGACTAAAAACAAGAAAATTATTTAATTCTGCAAAGTCATTCTGGACCCTTTTGATTGTTTCATTCTCTTAGTGCTTATGGATCAGTCCAAGGTACTTATTGTTGCTTACAGGAAGGGAAAGCACTGCATCTCTTCACCCAGAAGAAACAGGGGGAGGGACTGTTCTTAAACTCAGTAGAAACTGAAGCCAGCAGAAATTTGTGTCTGGCTTTTTCTCCAGCTGTGAGCCATCTGTAGTTATCACTAATTTTTTATCTGTAATAAATTGATAGCATTGAAGGCTGAGAACACTGCAAGTCACTGAGGCATATTTCCAGGATGATATCAAACAGAGATTCAACTAGATCAAACAAGAAGGGGAGAGCTTGCTGCTCCCCATGGTCATTGTAACAGGTCTTGAAGTCATGGGGTTATGGGGCATCACATTGTCTTCTAGTGTTTATACGAACCAGGGAGGAGTGAGTGGAAATAAGCAAAGAAATAAAATCAGTCCATGCAGGTCCAGAGGCAGCCAGCGCAGACAGCATGTGCATAAGCAACGGGTGCATGAAGGGGATTAGTAGGGGAAGAGGTTTCCTGCTTCAGGGTTCTTATGCTTTCTACTGAAGCCACCAGTTCTGGGTATGGACAGACAGGTGTGATTGAGCTAAATGGGCTCAGGTGTGAGCTAGTCTGGCAAGTTCTGTGCTCCTGTGGTAGCAAGTCCTTGGTGCTTTACCAATGACACCAATTAAACCTATTGGGGATGGAGAGATGTACTAATTTCTAATGTAAAATGAAAGGTTCACCAGACCTTCCCATAGGACATGCTCTTCTTCCTCTGTGCTTCTCATTTCTTGCTTGCATCCCTGTCCCTTCTCTCCCTTCCCCTTCTGATTATTGGTCCCACTCCCAGGATGTCAAGTGGAAACAGAGAAATAACAATGCATTTTATTGTTTCTGGGATCCTTTCCCAGTGGACAGAGAGCTGGCATGTACAATGGTCTTCTCTCTTATTCCTTTTTCCCTGGAAAGGTGCTAAGGGATCTCCTTCTCACCCTGGAAGGAAGAGGAAGCTGGTAAGTGGAGGGAATCTTTAGATTAAGGACATCTCTTCTTTTCCCATCAAATGCTGCTGCTGGCAGAAAGGCTGGCTGCCCAAGAGACTTGCTGCCAGGCATGAGCCCTTCCTGATGGATGAGGCCTCACTTCACCGGCCATGGGGGAAGGAGGTAAGCAGGGGCTCTAGCGGAACAGCTGTGGTCCCACTGGTACCCCTGACTTTATCACTTGACAAGGATGGAGAATGCAGGGACTCAGATTGTGGTCCTAATTCTCCAATGCCTTGGACCCTTATGTGGCCGCTCACCCTGATGCAGAATGCTGATTCAGTAGCATTTTACACCCAAGTTGCACTGGTGTAAATGGTAACACAAGGAGCAGGGCACCAGGGTATGAGGTCATGGACCTCAAAGGCAATGTGCTCACACACAGACCGCAACAGAGCTCAGTCATGGCATCTCCCCAGTCTGCAAACTTCCGTCTGGGAAATGCCAAGCATTTCTGAACCTGAGACCTCTGGAACCTCCCTTTCAATCAAATGATTGCTGAGCTTTTCCAGAAGCTGGAGTTAGTCACTTCATGAAATCACTAATGCAAACATCTTCTACGTTGATAGGCAGAGGAGCAGCAGTTTATGGTCTCCCTTGTTCAGTAAAAGTAAGTCTTATTGTTCCTTCCTATGGTCACCCAGAATGAATGCAAGACCTTTCCTTGGGAGGGTGTGTGGGGTGTGTGTGTGTATGTGTGTGTGCATGTGTGTTAATTACATATTTTGCTGAGATGAAAGATCTGAGCATCTCTCAGTAACTTCCTCTGCATTCCTTTTGTTCTCTGGAAGCCTCATTTCCCCCCCCTAATATTTATTCATGAGGATTTTTGCTTTCAGAAGCTTTTGGAGCAGCTGCTCCTGGTCTGATGGAATTCACTCAGCAGCAGAGATGTCTTTTCATCTGTTCAGCACAGCCAGCTTCACCATCGACAAGCATCTGCTTCTCTGGATAGGACTCCTAACTCCAGCACCATTAATATGCAGTTTATTGACTGCAGTGGAACACATACAGTATGCGAGCAATGACTGTTTTGCACACACACACCTGCCTGCACAGATCATCTTCTTGTGTCAGGATCCTGGCCCTGGCATGTATTCAGGAAGAAAAATGACACGTAAGTACAGCACACAAGCAAATACACACTACCATCCATACATATACTCAAACCCTTATCTTCTTTGTTATCCTTCATGTAATTCCCAAATTCAGACTGAGAAGTGACTTTGATTCACCAGCACAAAACACATCACCACCAGTCTAGGCAGGTTTTACTTTTACCACAGTGAAGTGAAAGGCAAACAGTGGGTTTCCTATTCCTGCATTATCTTCTGCCCTGGTAAGTGCTTTTCCTGTTATCCACCTTTCCTTCTGTTCCTGATAAGTATATGACACCTAGGTTCCTGGCAGATGTTACAATTAAGACACAATTACCCTGTTAATCACACCATAAATAGTAACCCTGCCACACATTCAAGGAATTAATGGCATGATAAAATGGAAACCAGCCACAAAAATATTCCACACATATATAACATTTTATGGTTGGTTCTCATTGTACCTTAAATTGAACATGTGGCAAGATAACCAGAAATGCGTCAAGACTCCAGTCCAGTCCTGAAGCTGGGGCTGATTGTCAGTCCCAGCCCAAGGACCATTCAGATTCGGCTGGGTCATGGGCACCTGGGTTTCAACTTTCTGATTCCAGACTCCCCTCACACTGGAAAACAGTAATAGAATCATTGGGATTTGATCCATGATTCCAAAATCATGTGTCCTGCCATGCACATGTGGCATGGCAGGAGGTACAATTGTTGAGACTGGAGATTAAATCTCATCCTGCCAGTAAGTGAATGTGTGTCAGCAGCCCTACAAACAATAACATCCAATTCTTGTGTAGGTCTTTTCATTAGTGGATATCACAGTAGAGCCATAAGGGTATCATTATTCTGGTTCTACCAGTGGATAAACTGAGGCACACAGTGGTAAAATGATTTGCCCAAGGTCAGACAACAGGCCCAGAACAGAACTAGGATTAGATCCCAAAATGCCTGATTCCCAGTCCAGTGCCTTATCCATTAGGTAACATTTTTCCCTTCTACTTATACATACTGAAACTGCCTTGCTCATACATTGCTTACACCATCATTTATATCCCCTTACTCTATCATTTGCCCATTGCACCAATATGTTTAATATACACAGGATACATTTACTGCATAGGAAATCTATATGGGTGTGTCCAGACAAGCCTGCATGTGCCTCTTGCAGCATCTCAAACTCCTTTGAGATGCTGCAAAAGGCATGTGCAGGAATGAGAAAATGTTCCCCCAAATTTGCAGCACAGGGGCAAAATTAGACCCCTAGATATCCAGGGGTCAAAAAACCCACAGAGAGAAAAAGTGGGGCAGGGCAACTGGAGGCTGGATCCTCCACAGAGATGTTCTGGTAGCATCCAGAGTGTCTCTATGGTTGGCCCTCACCCTGGTGCTGAAGCATGCCGCCTGCACAAGCAGCATGCCAGCCACAAGTAGCTGGACCAGGGCTCCAGTGCAGGTAAGTAAGGGGTGGGGGGGCTGGAGCAGGGGGGAGGGGACCATGGGGGGATCCCCACCAGCCCCTCCTGCTACCCTAGCCCCCTGGATCCCTGCCCCATCTGGTTCAACCCCCTGCCTGCCCCTCAAGCCCCCAAACCCTGTCCCTCCCAACCCCAACCCCTGGCTGACCTCTGAGCCCCCGCAATCCCTGTCCTGCCCAGACCCATCCCCACCTGCCTCTCAA
>NW_017728943.1:883210-884202 GCF_001723895.1 Crocodylus porosus | reverse complement strand
GCCATCAGGGGGGCTGCAGGGGCCAACAGGTGATGGGGCCAGGCAGGGCAGCAATCTGGGGATCTGGGGGAGCAAGCAGGGCTGGGGCATGTGGGTCCTGCAGGGGGGTGGTAGCCCCTGTAGGGGTCATTTGGCCTTCTTGGTGGCTGTGGCTCCTGTGGGGGGGGCTGTAACTCCTGTGGGGGTGCTGTGGCCCATGGGGGGCAGCGAAATATATAGGTATTTAGAATTCACTTTATTATGATGTTAGAGACACTGGTAGGCTTCCAAATTGCTTTAACACTGCAGATATATTAATAAAACATTGTCCAACTGATCGCTCTCTCTCTGTATATATAGTGGTCTTTTGTTTTAATTGTGAAGGAACATGGAATTCAGGGTATTTTACAGAGTGACTTTGGGATCTTTTTATCAAGGATTTTTCAGTGTTCAAATAGGGAACACCAGAATTCCTGCTAGGTAGGCCAGTGACAGGACCCTGACTGCTCAGAGCTGGCACCTTGGACCCAGTTGGAGGTGGCTGACCTCCTGGCCACCTAGGGCCAGGAGGACATGCTTTGACAGTTCAAAGCAGGCCACCACACCCAGAATACCTTCCAGGCAATAGCTGCCCAGATGGCCAAGCAGGGGCACACATGGCAGTAGTGGTGCACAAAGGCCAGCTTTAAAACCACAGTCCACTGGCAGCTGGCCCAGAGGGGCAGATGCCTTTACTGATTGTGCAGTCCCCATCCATGTCTGGCAGGTGTGCAGCAGGTCACAGCCAGGCAGCAGCCCCCACTGCCAGACTGCTGCATTGGGTGAAAGGTGCAGGGAACTCTCAGGGCTGCTTTAGCAGTAGAGGTGGCACAAGGTCCTTATCCATGTGGGTACTAACGATGCGGCCAGGAGAGCCCCTGATCGCCTGATGGAGGACTATCATGCTCTGGGAGGCGTGCTGAGGGAGATGGGCGCACAGGCGGTCTTCTCTTCCATCCTGCCAGTGAGCGGTC
>NW_017728943.1:814795-867975 GCF_001723895.1 Crocodylus porosus | reverse complement strand
CTTTCCTGCCAAGGCAGGGGGTCGGACTAGATGATCTACCTAGGTCCCTTCCGACTCTAGCTACTATGAAACTATGAAACTATGAAAGGGGTAGTGTCCCCAGGTACCAATTGGCTGGGCCCCAGAAGCTCCTGAATGCAAGTAGCCCTGAGCTACTCGACAGGGCAGCTTTTTGTACAGATGGGGCCAGGACAGGGCAGCTTTTTATAATGGCTGGGGACAGCACAGGTGTTGGCCCCAGGCTCTAGCTCCCCCTGGCTGCATATCCAGGAGGAGCCAGGCAAGGTTATTTTGCCCCGAGTGGCACAATTTGCCCCATACCAAAGTGCATGTCTGGACACGTGCTGAGGCAAAAAGCCCCAGCTCAAATTTGCACCACTTCTATTTGAGTTGCTGCAAGCGGATGTGCTTGCATGTCTGAACATGCCCTATGTATTCAATTATAATGTTATTTGCAACTTATTCAGCTTCTTTCAAAGTCCATGCCACTATGCCTGTTATTTTTGCACATGTATGTGCTTTTTAAAAAAACCCCCAATAATTCCACTCAAGACAATGCAGCTAAGTCAAGTATAAAATCATGTATATGACATCTAAATCAAAGCCTCTAAGAAGTTATTTAAAAAGACTATACAAAGAAGGGAACTGTATCAGAAGAGAACTATGTAAAGTAGGGATGTCAAACATATGGCTTGCAGGGTAGATTCAGACCATGGAACCATTCCAGCCAGGCCACCAGCAGTCTGGCAGGCTACCAGAAGTTATGGGAATGGCCAGTAGACTGTGGTCTTATGTAAAAAGTGGGGTCCCTGAACTCCAATGGACATGGCCATTGGTGGTAGGGGGGCAAGTGAGAGCTGTGCGTATACAGCTCTTGCTTATCCCACTGTTACTCATCCTCAGACTCATCCTGCTGTCCAGTTCCCTGACCCATGCTGCCTCCCATTCCGAGACCCGCTCTGCCACCTAATTCCTCAACACTCTCTTCTGCCTGTCTCTAGACCCATACTGTCACACTATCCCCAATCTGCAGCTCTGCCTAAATACAGATCTGTACCACTGGACCCTGACCTGGGCCTACTGCAGCTGCTTCTGGCTCTATGGCTTTGGCCTGGGCGGAGCCCATGTCGTCTAGATTAGGCCAGGGGCAAAGAGTGATTCTGACATCCCTGATGTAAAGTATTCCATCATGGATATGGTATATAGTTCTACCAGTGTCAAAGGTTCCATCTTTTAAAGCATTAATTAGATACAACCACAAGAGTTTTGTGGTAGGCGCAGTCTTTAGACTTTTGTATGGACTGCTGCTTTTGATCTTTCCATTTTTCTGAAATAAAAAAGACCAAGGCATTTTATTTATTTAATGATGAAAGTGCATATACATTTTTTTTCTTTCCATGATGTATGTAACATAACCAGGCTACTGTATTATTATCATGTTATGTTGAAACTGGAATAATTCCATTTGTGGTACAGTACTGCAACCAAGTGATTTATGTATCTGATAGCAGTGCATTATATAGAGTTTTGATCATACTAAGTGCAATAGGACAGTCAGTATGTAAAATACATGTAAAATGTATAGCATTACAACAGAAGACTGGACTAAAATGTTCAGATTTGAATGTCTAATAGTTTGGTGCCCTAGTTGTTATTAATTTTTGTGCTATAGTGAGGTCAAAGACATTACTATACATTGGCCCATCACTATACCAGCATTCTGTAAAAGCCACTTTGGTTGGCTGGAGTGTATAGGCTTTACTCTATAATATTGATAATATAACATATCAGCAGAAAAATTCAGCTGTAGCCTTTATTTTGATGTTCCTAGTTTTGCACATTCATTGATTGCACCTGCAAAAATAGGAACACAATTATTTTGCAAACACAGAAATACACATGTACATTTGCTATCTGGGGAACAAGCACCCACTTGTGCAAAGTCTGAGCGGACCAACAGAGTATGTGCTTGCTTTTACAGCTGCATTACTAACAAAAGCTGGTTTCTGGTTTGTGAGCACAAACCAGAAACCGGCTTGTGGCTAGTTGAAATACTGCCTCGTTTAAGGACTTTTATCCTCCCCATTTTCTGAAGAGTTTATTTTCAACTACCATAAGTCTGAATAGGTATTACCCTTGTCAGCCCCTCACACTTCAAGGCCTCCTAATTGAAACCAGCAAAAGCCAGGAAACTCAGAGGTAAGGCTGGAAATCCTTTCTGAATCCACCCAATATGCTTGTTATTTTTGCATGCATGTGGAATGTAACATTTTTCCTTGAGTGCTGTGACTTTTGTGTTATCCAGGCATGAGGAAAGGAAGGGAATGGGACCGGAGTACTGTCTATATTGGTAGCTGTGAATTCTTGCTCTAGTTCAGTATATGACCTATGCGATATATATCTCTTTTCCAGCTTGCCTGGGAATGTCCTGGGATTTCTCTAATTCTATTGTCGGAACCTCATAAATCAGAGACTTCCACCTAACATCTCAGTTTGCTTGGTTTCCTCTCAACCCCTTTTTGTTAATTGTAGTTAGATATTTTGGGGTCTGATCCACTGATGTTACAGCGCTAGTCTTTCCATTGACTTGGATCCAGCCCTGAAACTTGAAGTGTTTAGCATCCTCAGCCCTAGTGACTCTAGTGGGAGCTGGGGCCGCTTAAATATCAGGCTATCATGCCTGAGTAGTGTTTCTTAGTGGATCTGTCCAGTCCACTGTCAAGTCAATGGCAAAATGCTCATTGGTTTCTGTGATCCAGGAGCAGACCCAGTCTGCTAAACCTATGAGTCATATTGTCATTAGAACTGAGCCCAAGTCATAAAGTTCAGGTTTATATTTCAACAGCCCTTTTCACAGTTACAGAGCACTCAGCTCTTGAATGTTTTTTCAGCAACTTGTAAAGTTAAAAAGCCCAGATGCAGCATTTGGATCTGGATTTAGGATCTGACTCAGAATCTCCCTGATCTTTTGAGCCAGGGGGTTTGGGCCTATCTCCACTGCATTTTAACTGGTAAAGGTATGCTATCCTGTTACACACACACACACACACACACACACACACACTCTGCAGTAAAGGAGGGTTTAAATATTATTGGTAAATGTCTTTGAGGGGAGGGATGTTTCCAATTGCCATGAATCTAGCTGACTCTTTTCCTTTATACATATTTTCTTAGATGTGAGAGTATTTTACATGAATCTGTCCCTAAAAAAAGAATGCAAGATTGGATACTTGGGACCAGTCCTCATCCTGATTTGATACCACAAAAGTTGGTGTAAAGCAAGTGTTATAAATTCAGCCTCTTCTCACTTAAATTGCTAGCTTCAATAGAGTTACCCTTTGTTTACAACTCATCTGCAGGACAGGAGAACAAGGTGTACAGGGCCAGATTCTGCTGTCAGCAACTCCAGCATGAATCCAAAGTAACTCCATAGATGCTAGAAATATTATCTGTGTTAAGAACAGTATAAAAGCAAAACTGAGCGCCTTATACTTTAACCCAGTTTGAACTGTATATAAATTTGTATGTGCAAGTAGGGGTATGTTTGCAGAAAAAAATGAATTCCCATGTACCAAAAAGGTGCACTTATTCAGGAGGGAGCATTCTAAAGTAGTTAAAGCCAAAGGGCTGAGGAGCTCCAGGATGCTCCTCTTGGTTCTTTACCTGCCTTGCAGTGTGACCTCAAGCCGAATAAGGCCAGGCTTTTTACTATTTCTGGCCATCAACCTAAGTGGGCTTCCATGCTGATTTCAATGGGAGCAATGTTCAGCCAATCTTGCTCAGCTCTTTGGAAAAATATGACTCAAAACCTCTCCGTGACTTGGTTTCCCTCACACTGACATATGAATGATAGCACTCACCGCCTTCACGTGGAGTTGTGCAACTTAATGGATTAACCTTTAAGTAACATCCCATCCTACGATGAGTCATACTGTGGAAGTGTAAAGTCAATAGCATTTATTTATTTAATTAGAGGATTTCAGTGGAATTCTAAAAACCGGGATACAAGGGTCCCAGGAGTGTCCTGCTGACATGGAGCTTTCTCCCCAGAGATTATGGATCTCTATGTTAGCTGCCTCCAGAAGGAATGCAGCAGAGGTTCCAGGGCTTGTACTGGGGCAGTGGCCAGAGCTTCTGCCTTGCCTGCGGGGCCTTCCATCTGGATGTGTCAGAGAGCACTGGGGAGCCGCAGTGCCAGAGACAGATGCAACGGAGAGGGAGCAATGCTTCACTAGTCTGTCAACATGTCATTAAGGATCTCATGAGGGAACATAGAGCAGAGGGTGGGGGGGTGGGCTGGGCTGGGGAGGAGAGAGAGGAGAAGGGGGGAGAAAATGACAGAGCGTTGGAGAGATGGAGGGGTTGGTGCCAATGCCGTGTAAATCACTGCCAAGGGGAGAGCTCCATCAAACACAGGGCCAGTCCTATAAATCAGCCTGTAATTAGGTGCAAAGAGAAAGCTTTAACATCCTCATCAAATTGATTAATACATCTTGCAGTTCAGGACAGATGTAGATGGTGTTTATGAACAACTGCAAGGCAGTCAAGGCAACGTCTGGGGCAGGAGGAAAGGGGACTAGATGGAAGAGTGATAGAACTGAAGACAGAAGCTCCCTTCCCCTTCTTCACCACCTTCTCCTTCCTGGGAGCTGAGGTGCTCTGCTACTGCTTGGGTGAGGCTGATCCTGTGCTCAAGGTGCCTGGCAATAATTGGTTAAAGTTAGTACAGCATGGGATCAATGAAACATCCTTATTTAGGGCCTACTCCAAAGACCTGGAGGCTAACAGGAGTCTTTCTACTTGCTAGGGGTATGCTTTAGCTCAGGGAGCATGATGGCAAGTAGGGGAAGGACAGGGCAGAGGGTCAAATCCTGCTTCCATTGAACTCTGCGGTTTTGCAATTGATTTTAATTGCAGACAGCGTAGCCAATCAGCAAGGCAGAAGAGGCAACTTCACCACAGCCCAGAAACTTTAGGGTAGAACCCAGGGAAGGAAAGGAAAGGGTTTCCCAAGGGTGTGTGGCCCAAGTGAGGAAGCGCAGCCAGTGCATTCCGTCTGGGTGAGTCTGGTCAGCAGCTCCATAGCCAGTCATGGCATCCAGGTCTGGTGTCTGCTTTAGAGATCTGTCAGCATAAACACCTCCTCTCTGCTCCACACATGCCTATAGAACTTCCCCCACAACTTTACGGAGAGCTGAGAGGCAAAACAAAGAGAATGCCAGAAGCAAGTGTTCTGCGTCTGCTTGGAAAGCTGCAATTTCCCCATTGTTCATGACAGGAAGTTTCCTTCTCTAAACCCAAAAGCAAATAGAAAGGGACTGCACTGTTACAATACTGCTTCCTGGTGGAGCTGTCTTGATATTTTTACTGTTCACATGCACAGATTCACAGAAGTTTAGGGCTGCAAGGGACCTCCCAGCTCAGGACAGGGAAGACTACTGGGGTCAAATAATGACTGTTCAAAGTTGCTCAGAAGTTTGGAATGACCAATGTGTTCCCAGAGAATTAGGATGATGATGATTATGGCAGCAGTGTCCTGTTGCCTCAGTCACAAGCCAGGACCCTTTGTATCTGGCACTGGACCAACACAGAACACAGAAACAGTCCTTGTCCCAAAGTGCCTACAATCAAAGTATAAGATAAGAGGCAACAGGTAGATTCAGACAGATGGGGGAGACCAAGACAAGACAATCCAGATCAGCAGGATTGGCCGTGGTCTCAGCACATCAGCCGCCTTGACATTGTCAAATTAGTGGGTAGAGTGCACAGGTGAGGTGGTCAAAGGTGCGTAATGCACACAATCTATCACGTGGCTTGGCAGTTTCTCATTTATTTCTCTCCCTTTGTGTGTGTGCTTGCACAGACTCAATCAAATGTACCATCTGAATGAACAGCCATAGAGAGGTAACATTGTGACAATCTGGAATCCACAGTTTTTGTACTTGCTCTGCTTTACGCAGCAGTAAGCAGTAGCAGATCCAGGAACAGGGCAAGGGAGGTGCACTTCCCCTGCTTTAGCTCTGCCACAGGTGTAGTGGGATTTGAGCTCATTGTCTGGACAGCACAGGCTCCTGCTGGAGCTCCGTGTAAACTGTGAGCTCTGAGCTGACCAATCAACTGGGCAGGGTCTGGCCCCTTCTTTCTCAGGGCTCCGGAGCTCAAGGGGTTAACACTGCTGCTATTTGCCTTTCCCTTCTCTCCTCATCTTCCACTGAATTTAGTGGGAGGGGAGAAGAGAGCAGGAACTGCAATGAGAGCACTTACCCACCGGCTCCACAGCCATGCAAAAGCAGGAGCTCCGGTCAGACCCTATTCTTGAGAGTCCATCGCAGCCAAAGGGGGAGGTGTATGACCCCTCCATCACACCCCTCTGGATCTGCCCCTGGCAGTAAAGAAAAAGCTCTGAATAGAACAGCAGCAGCAGCAATACCTTTGCCTTAGTAGATCAAAATGCCTTTGACTAAGTAAGTCAGCATCATTAGCCTCAGAGAAACTGAGGCACAAAACAGGGATGTGATTTGCCAAAAGTCACCAAATAGGGCAGTTGCTGGGCCAGGTTTAAAACCCAGCTCTCTGCAGTCTCAGTCAGGGCTGGACACAGGCATGAGCAAACTGGATGGCTGCTGGGGCCCGAAAAGAAAGGGAGCCCAAAAATGGTGAAAATAATAATAATTATTATTATTATCTCTGGCAAAGTGGGGGTTGATACTAAAAGTTTGCCTGGGGCCCCCAGGTGTGGTGCTGGTCTCAGTCCAGTGCTCCATCTACTAGCCCACACTGCCTACCATATGGCAACCTTGCAAGGGCTGCAAGGAGAGTCTGCTGTGCTGCAAAGCAGGGAGGTAATCCTAGTAGAAGAACTTGGAATCCCCTATTCATGCCAGGAAATGCAGGGTTGTAAAGTGCGGTGTCTCTACTGGAGTGACAGGATACTTAACCCTCCAGCCCTTCAGAGTCCTGTATATGGCGTATTTTGCATGTGTCAGCAAATAATTCAGAGGTGAACGGGTTACAAGAAACAGAGGTTCCCAGGATCCCTCACTCTTTGAAAACGTAGGTTGGCCTGGCTCCTGTTCCAGAAAATTAGTTCCCTTAAGCCCCAGACCCAGCCAGACTGACTGTTTAATACAGTATATTCCAAACTGATTTTTTTTTTCCATAGAAACAGCACAAGTCTTATTTGCTGCTAAAAAACAGACCCCAGAAAAAAACCCTTTATGGACAGGTTTGAAACACCACTGGTTTGGAAGCCCTTTAACCTCTCTGTATTAATCAGGGGTAATCTTGGCAGACAAGACCTTTCCCATGCGTCATTATGGCAGAAGCTGGATGGGGCCCTGCTTGTTGGAGGACCTAATAGATATGACTTACAGGCTCGTAAAACTGCTCCCTGCAGCTAAGCTGCATCAACAACAGCCTGCAGACCCCAGAGAGCTCCTCTGATGAGCCATCCTGCTCCAAAGGAAAAGCCACCAAGGGCTTTTGTCATCCTTCTGCTCACCACGAAGCCAAGAGTCTGAGGGAAAATGCAGCCCTTTGTAATGCTTCTAGCTCATCTCACAGCCCACAAAATATTATGGGCTGGCACATAAACTGAAGAAGGAAAGACATTTGGGTGTTAAGCAGAAGGAGCCCTCAGATCACAGAGGGAGGGGTTGTGTAGCCTGCCTGATCATAATGTTGGAATTTTGTGCTTTCTAACCTCAGATGATGCAGAAAAAACAAGGAATGATTTTTTCAGCTGCAGAATCTCCCCCACCCACTTAGACACCCTGCCCTGGGCAGGGAAAGCCATCTACTCCTGAGCTAGAGCCAGCCACCCCTGCAGTGGAAAATGAATGCTTCCAAGCTAAAATAAATCAATGGAAATTAGCAAAGCTCAGAGTAAAAAAATCCATGCCTTGCCACTTGGATATTTGCGGCAATGCTCTCTGCAATGATTTAATGCCATATAATTACAGATATCAATTCCTGTTTTTTAAATCAATTCTTTCCTTCCATTTAGTAAAGTTTTTAAGGCTGAACCTGCCCATTGGCAAAACGTCCTTTGGATTCAAAGAGAGCAGGATCTGACCTTGATTGTAAAATCTGTGGGGTAGGAGTTGGAGTTTTTTTGTGTATTTGTGCACTATATGGCACCATGGAATCCTGGTCATTGGCTCTTGACTCTTGGGCTTTGCTACAATAAAAATTAGTAATAGTAGTGAACCAAATCTATTTCCCTAGGCAGTGAAAATGAGGGGCATAACCAGGTCTGAGCAGTTGTGGTTAAATTCCTCTTACTAGTTCTTTCCATTTCTCTTTCTCCCACCCAAAGGAGGAATTGATCTTACAAGGACATTGGCCAAGTGCCAATAGTTGAACTCCAGAATAACCATTCCTCCCCACCCATTCCTCCCAAATAACGTAAGCAATATTTACTGTCAAAAGCATGAATTGGGAAGGGCTGCGGGAGCTGTAGTGATGGATCAGATCAGTGGTACCTTGTTTTCAGTAGTGATTTGGACTAGATGGTTTATGATACATGGTTTGCTTCCCAATGTGTCTTCAGAGCCCCAGAGACAAACTAGAGACTAGTCCCTGACTTAACAAAACTGCAGTCTAACTGGATGAAAGAGAAGACAAGGAAAAGAGCTAGCATAGGCTAACAAAATGATGATTAATTCCAGCTTGCTTGTCTTAAGATTCTATGCCCTTCCCTTCCTTGTCTCTTCCTCTTTGCTACCTGACCCTGCCTCAGCTCTCCCCACTTGCTGTCTTCCCTCCTCATCCTCCTTCCATATCACAGACCACGAACTACAGATGAATATGTAAGAAGAGCTACAACAGCAAATTATGGAAAAACTTGCCTATAAAAGAAAGTTCTTCCTAATTACAGGCAATTGATGGTTTGTTGAAGCCCCTGAAAAACAGCAGTCTGTTGCAGTAGGTAGGACAGGCATTGCCAAGAGAAGGATTTTACTCCCATCTCTGTCATCAGCCTGCTGGGTGACCTGCTGGGTCACTTAATAAATGTCTACCTCAGTTTCCTTATCTACAGACTGGATGGGTTTGATGTGAAGTTTAAGTTAAGCTGGGTCTACCTATGAAAATTTAAGTCACTGGATATTAACATTAAAAAGGCCTATTGCATAGGAGTGTAGTTGTGGCTGGGACCTCTGAAAAGAAATGATGATCTCACTTACTGATTACCTCACCCCACATACACACACGCACGCACACGTGTGCGCATCTGCGCACACACTCACATAACCTGTCCTAGAGCATATTTAGAATTTCCCACTGATAATTTCTCTCTAGTGGTCAACCCCTTTCCTTGATTAACTACTGTCTATCAATCAGCTAATTTTTTTCTTATGACTAACTCACTCCTCCAGTGGGCAGGGACATTTGTTAGTAAGGGATTTGTTTTATTTATGTTTTGTATACTTTATCTCCTGGTGGTTGCTTAACTCTGAAAAGGATATTCTATGATCAATTCCCTTGTGGGATTCAGCTCCAGTATTGCTCAGATCCAGCCCCAGCAGCCAGGACTTTTTAATAACAAAAAGCAGAGTGTTGATTAAGCAAGATCCAGGCAGCCAACACATTGTTCTAAGAAGTAAAGGACATTCAAGTCTTTTGGCCCACCTGGACTTTAAATTTAATTTATCAAGTGATTTACAAAGAATGCTTTGAAGATGCTGGAGTTAGAGGTGTAAAACAGGGAGCAGGATGGGTAACAAGGTGCGCTTCAAAAGGAAAGAAATCACTCAAAAACACAAGAGCTGCTACTAAGTGCCCAACTCTTCTCAGGTTATGGATCCAAGCCTTGGAGGAAGCTGTAAGGACGGATCGTCTCTTTGCCTGTAGGGTGAGATACAATTGCTTTCACAGCTAAATGATACTGGATTTTGGGTTGGGACTTATTATATGTTATAATAAATAAAGCCTTTCTGTTTTTGTCTGCCACGTTGTTGTTTCAATCCTGAAGTGTACTAGCTAAGATCCCATTCTTTTGGTAACAATGTCTTGTTCCTTTCTCACTTATGAAGTGTTTTGAGATTCATAGATTAAAAGTTCTAGATGAAAGCTAGGTATTGTTACTCACAGAATAAAATTTCATTCCTGCCTCCATACTTAGTCTATTATAGAGCCATTCTTCAGTGGCCTTCAGTTTAATTTCCCTCAAATTAAACAAAAAGAGAGAAAATGAAAAGAACAAAGTGACCATACTTTCTTCTGATGCCATTCACAAGCCACAACACCCACAGCCTCTTCATCCCAGTTAGCTAGCCCAGCCAAAATGCATCCCTGGAAATGCAAAGATGTCATCAAGATGTCAATATTGTTCCCCACACACTTTCAGAGCAAACATTTGATCCTTAGAAGATGTTCAGATGTATGCAGTGAATCTGAGTTAACAAGAAAGTGGGCAGTGGTATATCCATGACAAGAACTGAAGTGCAAATTTGCATAGAAGAACAACTACTGAGCTCAAACAGAGCTGCTTTCCAAAGTTCAGTTTTCATAGAGTGTGCATTTTTACTCAGAACATTAATGTGCTTGGAGAAAAAGCATGTGTGTATCCAGAGCCAAGTCTGAAAAGAGAACAATTGTTTTTTTATTCAGAACAAAATTCAACTGCATAACCATCAAGCCCTACAAGTCCAGTTTCACAGAACCCTATCTTTACCACTCTCCTGGCAGGGTGCTGAGTGACAACACATCTAACTCATGAAAAATGAGACAGAAGCACTGGTGGGCCTGATTCCCCTCTTACACTGGGGTGAATCAGAGGTGATTTCTCCAAAGTCAGTAGAGTTACACTGCTGTCTTAAGACAGTAATAATATCAGGCTCTTTGGTGTTAAAGTACCCCCTCTGCTTGACCGTACAGTACACAGTTGAAAACCCAGGGATTTTTGCTTTGGGAAAGACCAAGCAAGGATATACTGGTATTCTAGGAGAAGTTCCATTTAAGATACCCAGAAACTCTTGTACAAGGCTATCCCTGTAGCTGCTGATGAATAAATCCTTCGTTAAAAACACATGCAGATGCTAATTCTCCCTGCCGACATTAACTCTCCTGTTTCTCCCAAGGTTAACTGAATCTTACTGAACATGCTTCAGACTTCTTAATAAACCATGTTCCTCCTGCCTGTGACACTGACTTTGCACCAGTGGTTTCAACTGAGCTACTCCCAGCGTATACCAGTATAGATCAGAGGAAAATCAACTTTGCTTCAAAGAGAGAAGGGAAGCTAGTGTATGTGGGTATGGACTGCAAAGTGGCACTCTGCAATCTACCATCTGCCCTTCCCCAAAAGCTTCTGGGTATAGTTCATCAGCAGGGTTCCTTGTCTGTGTGTGTGTGGGGGGGGCGGTGTTAGACCTTCAGCTGGTACAAACTGGAACCTCTCCAATGACTTCAGTGATGCTACACTGATTTACATCAGCTGAAGTGTCAGTCCCCAGACTCCAGCTGCTCTGGGTCCACAGCATGATCAAAGCTTCTGGTGCCCCTATGGTTACTGCTGCATGAACCACCCTGATGTGCCTCCAAAAGGTGAATAGTGGAGTCCCGTTCCCTGAGATACTGCCCCTGGGGAATGCAAGGGGCCTAGAATCCATAAAGGGAGTGAAAGGCTTTCTCTGGTGTCTTGTTGGACAGCAAAACCCAGCTACTGAGTGCCTCACAGTGGATTGTGCCTCAGCTGGAGTGACAGCACAACGAACAAGTCACTTTGTGCACCTTTCAGCCCTGTCAGGGAGCAGTTATTGATGAGGAAGGGCCATTCTTAAGGTCTCTGTTCCATCCCCTTCCTCTAACTCAGGCCCATTGTGGGCCCAGCCCAGGGAACAGTTCACGAACCCTGATCATGAATAAGAAAAAGCTGCCTGAGTTTGGCATGAGGGGAGGAGGCAGAGCCAAGCATCCCTTCCCAGGGTCACCATCAGCCTAAATGGAGGAAGGCAGACACCGGGGGTACACAACAAAGCACATGCGTTATAGCGGTGCAGTTGCAGTAGTATCAAGGAGTGCTTATTCCATTACCACTAACCTGACCACAGGAAAGAGCTCAATCCTGCAAGGCACTGAGTGCTCTCAACTGGGCTGAAATCTCATCCCGCTTGCATCAGTGGAGCATCGTGGAGTTCATTTTCATTTACTTCAGTGGAAGTGAGAGAAGAATCAGCCCATTGGCTTCAGTAGGAGTTGTGACAATCAACCTTCCTCAGAAGGCACCCAGGCCCACATCCTCAAAGATATTTGGGCACCCAACTCCTATTGATTTCAATAAGACCTTAAATATGAGGTAAAGGGCCTAAATACTCATGACACTCTTTTGAGGCTTTTTGAAGATTGTCTCTACTGGGTCTTAGGGAGGATGGAACTGAGCATGTCCCACCCAAGTGCTGCCTACCTGAGTCCACCAACGTGTTCCAGAGCCCAGAGTTTGCCCATGAGGTTGCTCTAGACTTATCCCCCACTGCCCATTCTCAAGCCCTCAACAGGTCCCATCCTCCTTACAATCTACTGGTGATATGATATAGATAATCCCTTGAAGGCCTTAGCACCTTGCAACATTGAGCCCTCCAAACACTACAACAATCAATGCATTCCTTTAATTATTTTGCCAGAATAGCTCACATTTGTAGCAAAACTGGTGGCAAGAGTAGCTTCCAACCTTCTCTCAGGACTTAAATTACTCTTTTTTGTAAAGCACCTTGAGATTTATGGATGAAACTGACAAAGGCATGACTTAGATTGTAAATTCCTGGGGGCAGGAGCTACCTTTGTGTTCTGTGTTCATACAATGTCTAGCAGAAATGGTCCTGGTTCATGCGTGTGCCTCCAGCATTTGGGGGGGTGGAAATTATCCTAACATTGTTCCTCTTTTATACGGTAAAACAGAAACATTTGTCTGCCTCCAAGGCAGCAGATATTAAGATGTTGAACTTGTCAGTGAGAATTTCAACAATAATTTGCTTCTTGGTATTTTTCAGCTACCATGACAATAAAAACAGTGTGACCCCTTTGGCAGCTTAGCACCAGGCAACCTCACCTGCATGTTGTTCTCTTCAATTTTCCCCTCTACCAAATCTTGTTGAATTTAATAATAATAAATCAAGGGAATGGCTGCAGCATGCCCAACACCAGTGAAAATCACAAGCCGCTAACCTTCACCTGCAAGAGTTCTTTGCAAGGATATCAACATCTGGAGCCCATTCAGCTTGAAGTGATGACAATTTCCAATAAGCGTTAATGGAGATCCTGGCCAGTACGTCCCACACAACCATAATTCAGTCTGTCCATCCGTCTGTCAGGTTTTATGACATCCAGAACTCACACACAAAGCAACAAACTACAGTTACAGATTTCTTAATGAGCACATAATGAAGTCAATCTGGTTTATTCATATCAGTTCAGCTGGTCATTTCCTCCAGCCAGGCTTGCTCCTTTTTTCTTGTTTTCTTGTTTTCTTTTTTACTTGACCAGCTCTCAATGCCATGAACATTCTGGCCATTAGCTGAATAATAGGTTCTATGGTCATAAGTGAGAATTGCAAGTAAATTGCATCTCTCTACATATAGATACAGAGCCATTGCTCACTAAAGGCATTAATACCACTCCTATTGATTTCAGTAGGGTTGGATAGTTGATTGGCCAAATAAAGTTCAGCCAACTGACTGGTCAAACATTGGTCAAAAACTGTAAAAAATTGCAAATAGCTCCAAATAATAGATAGAAAAACACAAAATTCCCATTAAGAAATGTGTCAAAAACAATAAAAATCATATTTCTGTCAAGAAAACTACAAAAAAAGTATAGTTTTTTTGGATAAAATTGTTATAATCTTTGGTCAAAAATATATGGTCAGTTGACTGGTCATTGACAATATTTGGCCAGTCAAGTAACCAAATTGCCAATCCTAGATTTCAATGTTTGGATCAGGCCCATAAAGACAGACACTGTAATGAAGACTTCTCCATTGTGCGAGGCCAGGTGAAAGACAGTGCTGTGAGTGCCTGTGGGCTGAAAGTAGAAATCAGCCTTGAGGAAGATAAAATGGCTAACAACAGGAGGCCAGATCTTATTCCAACTATTAAGCTTTTATGTAGACTTAGGTACCTAAGCATGTTTCTATTCCATCCTGCTCAAGTCCCTGAAAATACATTATTGTAGCTAATTTTGTAACACACCTTTATTTTAGCTGTAAGACCAAGTCACAGAAAGAAGTGAGGAGGGGGATGTTAGTGGTATCTGAGCAAGATAAAACAGGATCAAGATAGAATAGAATTGCACTTAGGCACCTAGGTCAATTACTATCCTAAGAACCGGAGAAGGATCTGGACCAAGATGTTTCATCCACGTTTAAAGTTATAACAGTTTAGGTAATTTATACCAGTGCAGCAGCAGACAAATGTAACTGTTCTATCAGAATGGCTGATACTTGTTCCTGAACAGCAAGTCCCCCTTGCCTCTTTTAAAATGGTTTAAAGTTACATATCTTTAGCCTCAATGTATTTTAACAGACAACCTCCAAAAATGTATAGTGTGATCAGCCAGATGATAGGAGTAACAGTGCTCTGCTTTCTAGTGGCCTCCCTTTGTGGATCTCAAAATGCATTACAAACATCAGTAAATTATGCTTTATATTCACTCATGAGATTGGGCTTTATTACCTCACTTTACCGATGAAAAACTGAGACAGAGCAAAACTAAATGATTTGCTCATTTAGTAAGCCAGTGGCAGACCTGGCAACTGGCAATACCTACCACATTATTCTTGCATCTGCTTCTTCTAGTGCAGGAGTTGGCAACAAGTTTGGGCAAAGTGCCAAAAACACCCGCAACCTCGACTTGTAAGATGTTGGCATGCCAGGAGTGGATAGCGGGGGAGCCACAAGGGGCCCAATCCTTGCTGTGGCAGCACAGCCCCTGCCCCTTCCCCAAGGCGCATGTGCCAAGCAAAAAGCCTGCGTGTGCCATGCTCTGACACGCATGCCAGGGGTGTTCTAGTGTCTTAACCATAAGATGGCTTCTCCTCCCAAAGACTGTCACTAGATCTTCACTCTGAGGTGTAGCCTGATTATACCTATTCAGTTGGCAATATAAGAACAGTAGATATCTTCACTTCAGAAGCTTGCTCTCTGCTCATTTAAATCAATGGCAAAGTTCACTCTGGCCTCAGTAGTGCAGGATTGGAATGGTATGAAATTAACTGATTTTTTGGATTTGTTGCCAGGTTAATTAAAAAAAACACAAAAGAAAAAACTGACATTAAAAGTTTTGGAAGTTTTCAATAGATTGGAAAACTGTTACATATTTAGTTTTGGCTAAAACTAAACATTTAATTTAAACTTAGAGAATTTTTAACTGTTTTAAAACAAATAAACTGAAAGAAAAAATGTAAAGACATTGAGTCACTTTGTTGAGAAAAATCAAAATGTTCCATTTTAGATATGTCAAAACATTGAATTTCAACTCTCAGGTTTTTTTGTTTTTTACACAATTCAGTGATGCTAACACAAGTACACAGAATGTTTTGGCATCACCAACTCTCCATTTTATGGGGGGAAAAAGTTTTGACTGAAAAAATGTCATTTATCTGTACCTGGAATCAGGTCCCAAATCCTCCATCTAGTTTTCTCCCTAAGAAGCTCTCTTATTGCTCTCTGTCATGGCAGAGGATCATTATCATGATGAACGTTACCATAATTAATGATAGCAAACATTTTGGAGGGGATATTAAACTTCATGCTCCAGGGCTTAAGACAATCTCTTAACTGTCTGACATCAGAGTAAGACCTAATTAGGGAAGGAAGGGCAATGCCTACCGCATTGTTCTTATACCTTCCTCTGATGCTGACCACTGTCAGAGACAGGCTACTGGACCCATGGCATAACAAGCACAGTTGGCACCTCGGGCCAACCTTGTGGGAGAGTTGGAGGGGTGCATAGAGGGTAGGTATATGCGTTCTGAGAGCAAGGGGTTGTGTGGTTCTGAAAGTGGTGATGGAGAGAGGGGTGCAGCAGTCTAACCCATGCCAGGGACTCCTAAACAGTCCCCTCCCGCTGGTGCTACTGCCAGAGTTGTTGCTCTTAAAGCAGCTGCAGCAGCAGTAGCAGCAGCAGGGGACTGTTTAGGAGTTCCCAGGATGAGTACGCTACTAGGGGCACAGATTCTGTGGAACTGAGGGTCAATTCTGGAGCCCCTCCTAACTTGGCACCTGGGATGAGTGCCCTTACCCACCCCTGGTTACACTACTGCACTGAACTACCTGAAACTTGAGTCTGAGCCAGTCTGACAATACTATGTTCTAGCGAATCTTTCAGACATCTCTTGATATTGCGTCCACATTGTAGACCAGTGGTTCTCAACCTTTCTCAGTGTGAAACACAATTTGATAGACTCGAGGCACCCCTTGGAAAATGCCACCTCTTAGTTCACTTGTTTTTTTGATTACTGAAAAATAATAGAGCAATCCTTTCATTGTAAAGAGCTCAGAAAGACTACAACAGGTCAGAAAGGTTTTGACACTATAGACTCCTATCTAGGTTTATCATGTGAATCAAGTTGGCACACCTAACAGTGCTAATGTTGTGTGGCAACCTGCAGCACCCCTGAAAGCATCTCAAGGCACCCCAGGGTGCCACAGCATCGCCACTGAGAATCACTCTTGTAGGCATAGAAGGGGCTGCAGTATGGCATGGAATACTCAAGCTAGTGTTAAACTAGCTAGCTGTGGTACTAATAACAGTCTAGCCACGGCAGGGCGACTGCCTGTTTCACAGACCCGCAGAGGACTGACAGGATTCTTCTGTTTTCCCCGTTAGTGTGCTTGGCTGCATACTTCTAAAATATTTGGAAAGACATTCTACACAGCTTACAGCTCCCAGACCTTAGGCGCTCTTTACAAAGCCATATTGTACCTTTGGAATGTCACAGGGATAGGTTTTGCTTTCACACACAATTGTGGAAACCAGGGGTGGCCCACCTGTTGCACACAGCCTCTGTGTGTGGCACACAACAGATCAGGGAGCGACAGGCAGCCAAGCGGCAGAAAGGGCAGGAAGCACAGGGCAGAGGGTAGAAAGCAAAACAGCAGGTTGGGTAGGGGAAAGGGATCAGAGTTGCACTCAGGGAGGGTGCAGGTCTAATCTGTGAGGCACCTTCCAAAAAGGCTGCCCCCTATTGATGTAAACCCAGTGAAAACTACGGAGTCACTACAGGCTGAATCTTGCTTTTTTTCTTGACTGCTCTCTGCAAATGCTTTTCCTGTTTGAAGATCTCAGGTGTTCTGGAATCTCAGAGGGATCCCAGCTGTGGTCTTTGTGAGGCTCCTCACCACTGCTGAATGAGCTCTGACTGCAGAGTGAAGAGCTTGGAAGCTTCCCGCTAGAATCCCTCTACTCCCTAACAGTTATCAGAGTCTGTTCGTCAGCACTAAGCTTGCTTGGCAGATGTAACCGAGCAAGGCTTTTTGCTTCTGAATTTAACTTACAGCACCTGAGGTAAGGAGTTCAACGGGAGTTTCTTTCCTGCCCAGTTAAAATGACAAATTGGTACATGAGTGTTTAATGAAAGATGCTAGAAACGTCCATGAAGATCAGAAAAATCACCTCTTGGAGTTGACAGGCAGGCCATCTGCATTCCTGCATCCCTATTAATTCCTTAACAATAAACGACAGGAGAGCCTAGAGGGTTAAAAACTTAATTCAATCTCCTAGATTCATTCCAGGGTCCTGTCTGCATATAGAATTAGAAAGGCATTTATAAAACCGTTATTTGCACACTAGATTTTTCATGCGGCTGCATGCACCAAGGATTAATCACACCCTGCTCAGCCCTGGTGTCATCATGCATCACACAGTCCCATGGAGACTAATGATGTGCCTGCCTGTGACATCTGCCGTGCAGATTGATGACATCACAGCCACTGTACATCACATGACCATATCTACAGGCCACATGACTAGACTTGGCTTGATTAGAGACCTTAATTAGAGACTTAGTAATATTCCTCCCTCAGTCATGCTACGTAGGGCAAGGAGTTTCATCTACTAAATTACTAGCTAAAAGGAACTCAGGCAGGAACCTTAGAGCAACAGGATCCAAGCCCCACACCCAAACTTGGGGAAAGTCCATGACCAAGTTAGGATGTTAATTCACATTCACAGCTCACATTTGTCCATACTAGCTCTACCAGTATAAATATAGTAAAGATGACTTCTCTGACTGACGCAGTATAAACATAAGGTGTAGAACATGTCTCACTCAAAGATAGGGCTTTATTGAATCCTCACCCATAAGCATCAAACTTTGGCAAAAAATAAGTTAAGTCCCTCTACAGTTCAGTGGGAGGTGAAATTTCTTTCATTCCCCCATCTCTTGTCTGTTTAGTCTATTTAGATTGTAAAGGACAATCTCTTACTGTGTGTCTATAGCAGTGGCTCTCAACAGGGTGCCACGGCATCCTGAGGTACCTTGAGATCCTTTCAAGGCTGCCACATAGCACTGTTAGGTTTGCAAATATGATTCACAAGAGAAACCCAGAGATTTCAAATAAAAATCTGTAGCTGTGGTCTGAGTTATTTGCAACATAGAAAAACTGCTGTGTTATTTTTCTGTAGTAAAAAAAAAGAGTGAAAACTAAAAGCTGACATTTTCCAAGGGGTACCTTGAGTCTAAAATGGTTGAGAACCACTAGTCTGTAGAATGTCTAGCACAACATGACCCTTGTCTTAGACACTACCATACAGAGACTAAATATAAGTAAACTTGGATTTATGTTCAGGTCCACTCATTACATGCCTAAGTGGATTTATGTGTTTATTTCACCTATATCAAGTCCATGAATAAACATTAAATATACTTAGGATTTCTGCAGGTGATGGCTTTTATTCAACCAACTCCATGGTTGGGATAGACTGAGACAAGCTTTTGAATGTAATACATTTTTCTTTGCTGCATTTGAAAGCTTGTCTCAGTCTATCCCAACCATGCAGTTGTTCCAAAAAGGGCTACCACCCACAGAAACCCTTGCTGCTCATATATTTCCTGCACCATTGTCCCTACGACATCATTCCAATACTGCCAATTAATGTGCTTACTTTGTAATACTTAGACTTACCTTAGTCTAAAAACTAAGTTAAAAAAAGCAACAAGCAGGAGAAGTTTTGTGATAACAGTTTTGTAATAACTGTTCAGCAGAGTAGAACAGGATCATCCATAGGTGACTAAGTTACCTTAGACAGCTAACAGGTGGTCCTATGGGTATAAAAGGCTAAGTTGGAATGTCAAGTCAATCCCTGTCTCCTTCTCTGCTCCACTCAACCCATCCTTTCTTTCAGAGATATGCATACACTCCCTTCCCTATGGGTAGCTCAGAAAAGGTTCTGCTGCCTGGCCCCAAGTTCATAACTTGGGTCCTGCTCTAATTTGAACAAGGAAAATTACTTCTCAATTGCTGATGTCAATGACAGTTCTTCTGCTGACCTCTGTGGGCCTTAGATCATGATCTGAAAGCATCCAGGCATTTTGCAAAACTGGTGCAACAGTTCTCCCACTGGTGTGGTGTGCCCAAGAAAGCAGTTGTTAGGGTCTGTCCACACATGAAAGTTATTCTTCAATAAGGCAAGGCATAAATTTAAAGTAGACTAGCTAGTCTAGAATAATTTATATGTAGATAACCCCTTGCACTGTGGTATTAATTTTTTCTGGTGGACTATCACAGGCATTGATTCTGTAGGCTTCTCATGGATCTTCTCTCTAAAGAAGATTCATATCAAAACCTGCTGCCTCTAAGTATTGCACGTCAAAGAGGTGCATCCTGATAGCACCAAGATAAATGTTTACACCATGGAAAAGCCCTTCATCCATTGCTAAATTAGTCAAATTGTCCCTTGTGACCAAAGAACCTTGGTAGAAATCTGAGGACTTCATTACTTCAGGAAAGACTAATGGAAGGAGTCTGAATATTTTAAGTACCTGGCCAGCTGTGACATGATGCACAGAAGGCTGATTTGTTCTCTGTCTTGATTCATCCACCACAACGTTTATATCTGCTAGAACATAGGAAATGGTGATGTTCTATATTCTTATGGATGTGGGGTTGTCTGTATGCTTTGATCCTTCTGAAGCAGCTCTTTTTTCAGAAATGTTTGTATGCTGGAGGTTACAATAGGACACCTGTCTCTTCCGTGATAAGGCACGTAGCAGGGCCCAAATATGAAGCCTTGAGTCACATCCCCAGACAACAGACTTCATTAGGGCTCAGATTCAGAATTTAGCATTTGTACAACCTCAGGATCTGCACACAGTGCTGTCTAGGGGCATGAGGTGAAAAGATTTTCCCACTACAGGCTACAGAGGCACTTAAAGGCAACAAGCACAGTCCAATGGGTGGAGTAGCTCCTGCAGAAATAATGTTTTTCATGGAATTTAGGGGCAGCAAGAAAAGATAATGCAGTGGCAAATGCTCAGGCTCTAGCCTTGTGATTCTCTCTTGCAATCTATGTATATCCCACTTCTCTGCATGCATTAAGCTTCCCACAAAGCTAAGTGAGGCTTCGTGTTTTTCAAGGAGGATGCTCCCTATTTAGCCCCCTGAGTTTCACAGTGGTACCAAATCAGTTTTAGTAGTGTCACAGAGGAAGGGGCTGGATAAACCCTTAAGAAAGAACAAAAGCCTTCAATGTATGCCTGTTCATTTTTTAAAAAGTAGAAATGTAAATTATTAAATATATTACATTATTGATATTAAATAAAAATATCAAATATTTTAAAGTCAGGAAATGTCAGGGTTAGCAAACAAAAAGATCAAAACATAAAAGTAAAGAATTTAAAACACTGTAATCCAGAAAACTTAATACTGGAAGTTTTGAACTACCCAATGAAAACTGTAACCTCAGCTTCAACCATCATTTTATAGAATTTATAGCTGTTTTGCAATCTAAGTGCGATAGATCACTGGTTTGAGGGAGGAAAATATACCCAAATTTATTCACTACATTTTTCCAGAGGCACCAACCTTACTTAATAAACCACATGTAGAATCTTGTTAGAAAATATTTGCAAAAGGGGAAATTCTATGATCTTGACCTAATCAACACCTGCTTTAATTATTCTTATACTATTTTTTTTGGCTGAAGGACTACACAAGAACAGTCCCAGGGAGAGTGGGTTTGTTTTAATAAGGGTTTAGAAGATAGGATGTAATCAAAATCAGGCTCATCTCATCATGATGGTTGAAATTTTACCTAAAGAGAAATATTTTCTCTGTTAGTGCTTGATGTAAATCCCACATTGATTTCAGTGGATATCACCAACACACTAGGAAATCAAATACACTTCTACTGGGATACAATGGGATACTGTATTCTGGAGTTACGTTTGTTCAACTTGAATCACTGAACTGGCCTTGTGTAATGGAGGGTGAGAATTATAGGTGTCATCAGCTCCAGCAGTTTTAAATACAGACATATTAAAATCTTGTGCCTGAAGTAAAAAATACTATGGGTATGCTTTTTGCAACTCTATGATTCTGAACAACATTGGAAATACTTTGTGCCATGACTACACAGAACAGAATTCCAATAAATGCAGTGGACCTGGTTTACATGACAAGATTTATGTAAAAAAATATTCTCATTATTTCTAACACAGGCACAATTCTGCCTGTGATATGAATGTTGGAAGAGAGCTAGCGTGAACATAGTTCCCGAAGCCACTGAGATATTTAACAATGTTTCCTTGGGGTTTGTTTTAAACAGGCTTGGATGATATGGTGTTTAAAACCCAGAAGACTACCTATAGCCTTGTTCACATTAATTCTCACAAGGTTTCTATTGTTGGCAGAGCTACACCAGTCAGGAATTTTAGCCAAAATACTCTAACATAAATGCACGCACACATCCATTGAATTCCAGAGTCAAGTTTAATTCAGTGGAGGGTGCAGTCTAGAGAGTGAAAGAAGTCTAGTATGCCCATTTGTGAGGTGGTCATCAAGAGCTTGGGGAATATTCACATTTCTTCTCAAATTAGTGGCAGTATCAGATAAACATTTTACAAAACACCTTGGGGGAGGCATCTTTAGACTGAACTGTTACCCTAAATCTGGAACACCTTTCCTTAATAACGTAGAATCAGAAGCAATCTAATATGTGATTGGCATATGGGACTATAGAAATCAACTCTTCAAAGACCGGTGCAAGCCAGCCCTTCCCCACTGGTGAAGAAGATGGATAACATCCTGTATTGTTAACATGTGGAAAGGGCTAATATTTCATTTGAGTGTTCAGTCTGTAGAAAGGTGTAGTGGTGCAGTGCTGGCCCAAAGCCTCCCAGTTGTGGACATCTTGAATACAGCTTTTCTTAAATTATTTCCAACGGAACTAATTCTCTTGCCCTCTTTGTCAGTGGCCCATCCATCTCTTGGTGCAGAAACACACATTTGCCAAAATGTCGGGGAGATGGAGTGTAAATTATGCAGGAGAAAAGCAGAGAGATGTCTGGGACTGAAATCACTCTGAGACCAGTTTAGGCAACCTTTGATGAAAAAAACCCACTGAAAGGAATGTGAAATATTATAACATTTAACCAAGTAAACTCATACTTCAACACTAGTAAAGTTATAATAAGGATGAATTGGGTTAAAGACTTGTAAGTCCAGACCTTCAGCTGATCTAAGTAGCTCTACAAAAGTCAGCACAGCTACAGTGATTTACACCAGCTGAGAATTTGCCCCCTTGGTTGCCCCCTTGGATGCCATGTGGATGCACACATCATAAATACATAAAGAAAGACATGTTTCCTGTCCCAAACTGCTTATCATGAAAGTCCTTTCTCAGGTTTTCATCATTCAAAGGAAGTTTCCCCAAGTATTAACAATTATGGACCTCAAGATTTGGTCCCCACTTAAGATAAGACAGGAAACCACTGTACAGAAGCAAAAATACATGAATACACAGTTGATGAGGTCAATAAGAGTTCTAGTGGAAGAAGCAGGTTCCCGGAAGAGGTAGGAAGGCAGAAAAGACATGACCTTACAGAGAGTGGAAAGCAAAAGGCCCATGCAAGAGGTGCAGAGCCCTCAGTTTGAGGAGACCAGTATCTATTAGGATAGAGGATATAGAAAAAAAGAGTAAGGAGCACAAGGGCAAAATAAAATAAGAGATTAAAGGAAGGCAAAATAATGCAAAGCCTTGAAGGTAAGGATACAAAATTTAGGCAGTACAGGAGCATGCCATTATGTTTCCAGAGCCCTTGAACTGTCTTCTAATGTGTCTCAATCCTGATCTTCAACACTGCTGTCATTCCAGTGTGGTTGCCTCCTCTCGACTTAAAGACTTCCAAGCATACTGAATTTTGCTGAACTGTGTTGTGTTTTTTATGATGTGGACAAATGTCTACTAAGGAGTAAAGACCTGGACAGCTGTCCTTTCAAGCCAGTGCTCCTTATGAATAGCACTACTATTATGCCTCTTTCGAGTTGTATGTATCACGAGATGCTTTGTGAGATCTATTTACTGACCTTTCTGGATATAGAATCAGGGAGGCAGTGGTGGGTGGGGAGGGAGGGAGGGAGGAGAAGGGGAAATCAGCTCCGAAGCAGTTAATTTTACCAGCTCCTCAATTGATAAGCAGTGGTACGTCAGTCTGAAATGAACTTGCCTTGTTCAGTGGGGTTCTAAGACAGCGGAACTCAATCAGCAATGGGCCACACGGTTCAAAGCCGCAATTCATCCCACCGGGCCTCTGAAAAATGGGAGGTGACAGTTCATTTTGCCAGTGACAGTCTGTCGGTCTCGCTCACTGCTTCTCCCGTCGATTGCACTGCTGGGGTGAAGTGTGAGCTCTGAGACACCCTTGCTTTGTATTCCACTCAGCTGAACAGGACAATCCGAGGATCAAAGGTGGAAAAATCTCCCTTCGCCCATCCCCAGCCTATTCTATTCCCCTCTTATCACCTCCCAGCCTTCAAAAAGCTCCTGAGCTCATGAGCCAGATCCAAATAGCCAGGAAACTCCAGTTTGCCTCTTCTTCCTCTTTTGATTTAGCATTGTTACCAAGCACAAATGCCTCTTGCCATCATCATGTAGGTGTGTACAAAAGAATTTGCACAACAAAACGGCAACTCAACACATGCTGCCCTGTAATGCTAAATCTGCCACATGCTGCTGGACAGGATGATGTTTCAGGAAACAGCTTTCCTAAATGCCCGAGATGCTAGTGTTCTTTCCATTCAATGCCCATGCTGTCACGTGGAGGCAAAAGTAGAAAGTAAGGTAACAGAGATGACAGACAGAGATTCATGCTTATAAGCTTCATCTTTCACAGTCGCTTCATTCCTTCCATAAGCACTAGCATTAACATACTTGCTTAATCCCCCAAACCTAAGGTGGCATTGTAGAAAGGACTGACCTGGCAAAGCCATGTGTGACCTTGCGATAAAGGTACTGAAATAAGTACCTTTGATAGTCCATGGGATGGGCAATGGCCTATAATTTGGGAGACATGAATGAAGACCTGACTGTCCCAAGTTTCTATGTGACCGTAACCAAGTCACTAGACTCTCTGTACCTTAATCTCCTATCATAAGATGGGGTTAACAGTGCTTCCCTCATATATGTCTCAGGAGTATAAATACATTAAAGTATAGTAAGGGACTTGGATAGTACAGTGATGGGGCTCAAATGAGCACCAGAAAGACAGAGAAATGATGTGAGAGGTATGTCAAGGTATTTCTTTGAGGACTTGGACAAAACAACAAGACTTGTGTGTTCAATACTTCTCACTTGAGTTTGAGACGTCTTTTTGCAGGAACCTAATATGAAACAGCCCTGGCCTGATTTTTCAAAGCTATAGAACATCCAAGGTTCACATAATCTTCAGTTAGGGGACTGTTCAACTCATCAGGTCCAATCTAGACCCTTGAAATAAGGGGACACTTTTGAACTTGATCACTCTGTGAGGCAGCTTATACTCCTGGAAAATAGGAACAAAATTTATTTATGTTGCATTACAATTATGAAACAAAATGTACTAAAGTCCATGAAGTGTGCTGAGCTTCTCATAAGGTGGTCCCCTAAAAAAGGGTAACACTATTTCAACTACTTGAGCATCACTGACAAAAGTGGGACAATCATTTAAACTATTCCATATTAAAACTTTCTCCTCGATGTTATATTCTATTCTGCAGGTTGGCTTCCAGTATTTTTCCATGCATCACCCTTTGGAGTACATCTACGTTAATATAAAAATTTACTTGCAAAGGGGACATCTTCAGTCCAGACTGAAAAGTGATGCAGAGATGCCCCAATTAGCTCTAAATGAGCTGGTTTAGGAACTGGAAGCAATGTAGTTGTGTCAGCATCTCAGTACAGGCAGAAAGCATCTAGGTAAAGCAAATAGGAGTGCTGACCTAGCCAGAGAAGTGTAGGCTGCACTACCCTAAAACAGTGTCCATTTAGTCTGGTCTGGAACAGTAGCCAGTACCATCTACTTCATTAGATGAATCTATGAAAAAGGAATTATAGGATAATTTGCTCACAGAGAAAACTTCCAGTAATTAGAGGCTGGCTTCTGTTGTGAAGCGGAGAAGTTTATTTTCTAACCAATAAAACTTTAAAAAATATTTTCAATTATAACACTGTGGATTTTTGTTATCTTCAAGCATCTGTTTCTTTTTTGGAATCCTGCTAAACCTTTGGCCTCAATGATCTCTGATAGCAGAGATAGGGCTAGACAGCTCGAAAATGGTATCTATACTTATTAATTTTGAAGATGAGCTTTACATTCACATCCCATTGCACTTAGGAGGAATTGAGTGCCTTTCATCCCAAATTCTCAAAGACACTCTCATGGAACCCAGAGGGAGACAGCCTTCCATCTTCAACTCCCTCTGTGTAAAAATGAAGTTTATTTCCTACCTATGTGGACTTTTTACCATCTTATACCATCTATACTTTTCCCAGGGCCTGATCCCAAAATCTTGCAGAAAAGGACAATTTTCTTGCAATTTCCCAGTTGGTCTAATAAAAGGTTTAATTCTGGAACCTATTTTTTTGTATTTCATGCCAAACTACTTAGCAAACTGTGTTTTCACATGTAGCAGCCTTGGGAGTGAGTGATCAACCCAGTGCTCAGTGGTGAGGAGAAGCTCTGGGTAAGGGCTTCCAAGCTAACACCAGCTCTACCAGATAGTACCATGGGAGGTTTATTGTCCTTGCAGAAATGACACAACCATAGTTTTTAAGGTCTCAATCTCTCTTTTTTGTATTTTTTGTATAAGTTGCTTAGAGCAGGAAATACACCATTGTTTTTAATTGCACAACACTTAACACATTGCAGGCACTGCCATACCATAATCAGATTAATCATAAAGAAAGCCCCCAAAAGCCTACATGTTCTTTGTATAGCTACTCCTCACTTAACATCATAGTTACATTCTTGAAAAATGAGACTTTATGTGAAATGATGTTAAGCGAATCCAATTAAGCGAATCCAATTACATCACAGTCGTTACCTACTAGCAGGCAGTGGCCAAACAACATTATAACCAAACATTGCATGACTTTAAACTAGAGTACGTGCTCTAATAGACCACGTAATAATGAAACAATGTTAACCAGGACAACGTTAAGTGAGGAGTACCTGTATCTACATTAGAAGGCAAAGGGCTCAGCCAACTTTGCCAGGACTGAAAGATGTACAAGTAGTTCCAAGGAATCTAAGTGCACTGTAATGGCCATTTAAACAGCAACAGGCTTGTCTACACATGCAAGTTTTATTTGGAATAGGGTGTGGCATAAATTAACTATGCAGAGTTAACCCCACCAATGAACAAGCCCCAATTTATACCTTCCAATGCTTACGATTCTTGCTGCTAGTGTGTTGCAATGCAGATCTTATGACTTTTATCTAGTGGGAGAAGGGCACGCGTATGGATTCTACTAGACACATGAGAAACATTTTTCTTTCCTTCTGGGTGTAGAGCAACAAATACAGGGGAGAGAGCAGTGATTGCTATTTGACTTTCAGAGTAAGGAGTGCAAGATGTTGACTCAGAAAACAGAAATCTTTCATATTATTACCTCCGGCTTAAAATATCTTTGGCTTGGTTTGGGAGGAAAGGAAGCATCTGCAATTCTACTTTTTAAATACTATATATCACTGAAACAGACTGGTACTAGCAATTGTCCTTGAAAAAATAAACCACTTAGATCTTATGCCAGAAGAAACCACAGAAACTTAGGTAATTTGGGGACTGCACCTGAAGGGAGCTATGTAGTAAAAAACAAAAATAGTTCACAACTTACAATAAATATTCAACAGCAGCATAATTTATAAATAACCATTTCATGCATATGCCATGAACACCCCAAGTCTGCGTGTCTGATGAACACCAACCTCAGCATGTCTGGGACATACACCTCTAGCAGATGTGCTTCTTGTAAATGTCCAGTGTATGCACTTATAGTAAGTACCCTCCTCAGCACATCCCATCACATCTCCTAAGAAACTCCCCAGCCCTCAGGAGGAGCAGGTAAGGAGTCCAGTTTACAGACAACACTCAGGTTTTTCACACTGTTCTTTTGTATTGTAGTTGGCACTTCGGTACTATGGAGATAGTCACATTACAATGCAATAGTTACGAAACTAGACAGAGAAGGAATGAGAAAGAGATTAGGTAGATGTAGAGCAAGAAATGGACAGCAACCAGTGCCTCTAAACTTCATCCCATAAATGCAGCCAATAGGAGAAGGTGACTGTAAACAAGGAGAGGCAAGGAGGAGTTAGACTACTCTAAGCAGACACTGGCGATCCTTGATGCACTGAAGATCAACCCATGTAAGACCCCAGATGGAGTTCTGCTCTTTTGGTGCTTGGGAACTGGGGGGGGAGGGGGCTTAGGATAGCAGGTGTAAGGGAGGGCCAGCAATATGCAGAGCCATCCTGAAGATAACAGGTTGTCTGTCAATGTGAGGAGCTTATGTGCATGTTGGACCACAGAGCTCCCACTAACGGAGAAATTAAACCTGTCTCCACACTCCAGTCCCAGTGCTCTGATTATATTTACAGAGGTTGTGACCTGCATTCTGTCACCATGGAAACCTCTCATGCTGCCAATGTGCAGTCAGGTTGTTTTCTGTGGGCAGTTGATATTTAAAGGTAAAGAGGCTTCACTGCTGTATTATGGAAAGCCGGGGCACCAAGTTTACAAGCAGCCAAGTGGCAAAATTCATTTAATTCCCTTTGACATCCTGGAGGCTCGACTGACAATTCTGAGAGACAGATAGATGGTTTGGTAGAAAGAAAGAAGAAGTTAGTTCACTTGTCTGTATCAAGCAAATCTCAGTTTGCTGTATGACTTATATAAAGAGAGGGAGACAAACCCGGATCTTTACAGAGGGAAGTCCTTATGCAACATGCAGCAGCTTTCTGGATCAATCAAAACCCCATGCTCTTATCCCCACTCTGAAACAGATCTGGCTTCCCAGTCCTTTTGTTTGCTCCAGAGACAGTCTTGCTTTCTGTCTTTCTACCCTGTTAGCTGCTTTGATTGTATTCTTCATCTTCCTCTAGATATTTTGAGCTGCATTCATCTCTGGCATAATTCCACTGGCTTCAATTTAATTGCATTAGGGATGGATGCGGTGCTGGGTCATTGGCTGTCCGGTGTACTAGACTTCCTCCAACTAGGGCTCCTAGATTCCAGAGCTTTCATCTCCTGACAGTTAGCATGCAGTATATGCGATGGACGTATATGTGAATGGAAAACTTTGCCGTGTTGCCATATTCCAGAATTCCCTGGTAGCACCCATTGCAAAGACCAAGGCAGAGAGAAAGAGCATCAGAGAGGACTCTAGGGCTAAGACTGATACTCAGCACAGACATGGCTGACAGCGCAGCTGACTATGATGTCAGCTACTCACACAGACGACAGACACTACCTGACAGGCAACTATTTAGCTTCCAATTTTCTCTGGTATAAAACTATTCTGTTAAGCAATGGAAGGGAATGCTATGAAGGTAAATAAAACTGACATGGGACCTCTGCACTGCTCTCTGTGCTCCTCTCCCAGACATAATTCTCTGATTGCTTGGTGGAAGACAGAGGAGAACTGGGAGTTGGGGACTGGCTGATGGAGGCAGGATGAACAGCAGGAGAAAGGTGCCTGTGATAAGTGCAGCTTGCTGGGAGGGGGACTAGAGGGACAAAGGATGGGGTGGGATCTTGTGGTTCAAGTACTGGTCTGAGATTTAGCTGACCTTGTGGTTTTGCCGCAAAATTTTTGTTTTGACCGTGGGCAAATCACTTAATTGTTCCAAACTAATGTAGGTACATTGCTTTCAGTAGTTGTGTTGACTTAGACAACTCTACATCGTGCTATGTGGACAAAACCATAGCTCTCCTGTGCCTTGGATCTCTCTTTGTTGTAACATAAACTCTACTGATGATGAGCTGAGCTCAGATCTGATGATGGAGACCCAGGTATGTACCCTGACTGAAAGTATGTACCTTGACAAAAAGAGATAAAAGCTGGGAATACTGACTTGACCTTCAGGGCTTAAGAGAAGGAGGTGTGAAACCATATCAAGATGAGAATCAAAGATCAAGGTAAGGAATTGAGTGATAAATGAAGGGCACTTGGTGGAATTGGGCGGGAGAAGCAAAACTGAAAATCAGATGATGATTACAGGGATTTTAAAGGAGTACTGGGTACATGTATCTGCTAGACTATTCTTTTTACCAATTTTAAAGGCTGAGTGCCATTCCCATTAGGTGAAATGTGGGGTTAATTTAAAAATGCTTTCTTTTCAAGTCAAGGGAAATGTTGCCCCGGAATTCACTGGCAGCATCACTGAATCCTTCAGATCTCTCCCTAAAATTCCCCTTTGTCATGACACCCAGAAATATCTTGACAGTGACAAGGCTGTTGGTCTTTTGTGCTGACCTATACTGTCTCTGTGTTTCTTTGTTCTCCCTTGTCTGTCTGCATCCATCCATTGCTTCTTGCAGTATAATTCCCTTTCTTTGGGGTGGGTACTGTCTTTTTGTTTTGCATTTCTACAGCACCTAGTGCAATGGGTTCCTGATCCATGACAGGGTTTTCAAGCATTATTGTCATATAAATAATAAATAGAAATAATGTTCATTGGGACACTGCAGTCTATCTAACTTACTGGTCTGGGATCTTTTGATTATGAGAGGTAATCAACAAAACAATGGGCAAGAATAAAAAGGAACCAAGAAGTCATTAAGGGAGTAAAAAGACAAGAAAAAAATCTAGTGCCTAAGGAAAAATTATCTGTGTCTCAGATCCCTTTGAATTTATCTTCAGAGAGAAGGAATGCATAGGTGCTGGTGGCTGTTCTCTTGCTTGTGTATTAGCTAAGCAGCCTCCAAAGACCATTTCAGTGTAAGAGATCCATTGTTCGGGCACAAAAAGAATGATTAGTTTGAGGACTGTAGACAGAGCACACAGAGCCCTGAGTGGGTGATCAATTGGGTCAGGAGGAGGTAAAGAAGAAAAGGCATCAGTGGGAATCCAAAATTAGCTGGCCCTGTATTTGATATCTGGTCTTTGTAACTCTTTTACTTGGAATTGTAAACTCTTGTAATCCTGGCAGATTACATCTCCATATGCTTTAATGTGTGCATCTGCCCCTTAAAGCCATGCAAATAGAGGGAGAGACAGAATGAAGCAAGAGGGAACCCTTCTGAGAGGTAAACACAACCTCACCAAGGCATCAACTTCCCTACTGGGTCCTGTGATGCTTCTCTGCTGTCCTTTCTTTCACCTTAAATAACCTTCCTTTGTTTGCCCTAGAGGCAGGGGTGAAGAAACAGGGAGGAATGGTAAAAGTCAAGGACAGGGAAATGCATTATAAAGTAACAGACCATCAGATCAGAGGAAATAAGAGAAAATGTGATTCTTCTGTAGAGGAAGAGAGAAGCATGCATTCTTAAGTCATAATGAGATAGACAGACATTGATCCCATAGGTTGATCTTTAGAGACAAGCATGAATTTAAGGTTCCTGTTCCAAACAACTAATTTTTAAATCCTTAATAGGATTAATAATTAGATTAGACTAGGTGCAGGGCATTAGTAGAAAAGGGAAGAATAAAGAACCTTTACAGGAAAAGGTTAAGAAAAGAGGAAAGAGACTCATTAGAAAAAAAGGTGAAAGGCCTTCACTGATGAGACTTTTTCATAAGTAAAACAGACAAGGTAAGTAATATACAACCTTTTTCTTGAATCAACAAGTCATTTGTAACAACATGACAAAGAAGTCAAAAGCTGGCATATTCAAAATTATTGATTTGTTAAGGGGCAGATGAGCTCCAGAGACTGGTAATGAGATAGTCCACCTTTCACCTCTAGGTCACCAAGTCAAATCAGGCCCAACTCATTTCATACCTGAAATGAGTTGGCTGAGCTTTAGCACAAATCCTATACAAATCCCATAATCACAAAACCTCCCCCAACATTGTGCATTAAGTCATGGCTCAACAAAGGGGTTAATAATCGGATGAGCCAAGTATTGCATAGGAGATTGAACTTCTTTCTCACTATTAATGCCATTCCTTCCAAGTCCGAACAGAGGCACCTTGAGATGGCAGTATATGGAAAGTTTGCACAGCTTCTGCCTGTGCTGGTTCTGTTTGTTGGTGCTCTTTTGAGTTTTAAGCAAAAGGCAGGGTGAACAACTTCAGATACTTTTATATGTGCTCTGACACTTTCAATGCATTGGATATTCAGCATCCCTGTATTTCAAAATGGTTAATTTAATTAAAGCACCAGTTACCATTTTGAAATGCGGGATGCTGAATACAAGACACTGCAGGCATTTTCAATACAGTGGCTCCTGAAAGCCACTCTAATTAAAATACCCACCACCCTGAAACACATATATAGGTGCCCTTAGAGACTAACTGATTCAGACAGGCATAAACTTCCAAAGGCATCAGCCTACTTCATCCTGATGATAGCATGTGACGGAGTAGACTGTCACTAATGAAAGCTTATGCCTCTTTGAACCAATTAGTGTCCATGGTGCTGCCCTACCCTGCCTTCTGCCTGCCTTCAGACTAACACGACTATCTGCCTCAATAGCTTAGCAATGCGGCCATATACCCACATTGCTATGCTGCTGAGCAGCTGCCAGTGGTAGCTGTTTTTTTCGGCTCCTCAAGTTACCACCTGGGGCAGTTGCCTCTATCACCCTGCTGTTGTTATGCCACAGAACTGCTTCTACAGACTTTTAAGAAAGAAAACACCATTTTGTGCTTGACACACTGCAGTCTGTTTCCAGCTCTGCTGCAGAATTTAGGCAAGTCACTGAAGCAGACCGAAGCCAAAGAATCTGATTTTTAATACATAGGTAACTAGCTATTTACTTACTGCTAGACTTACAGTTTGCATAAAGATGAATAAATGCAAGTATGCACACACACAGGGCTCGCTGTGTACATGTAAAGACTGACTTCTCTTCCTTACATCCATTTATGTTGAAGTAACTCTTTTGCTCTCACTGGAGTTACTCATGATTTTGTACCATTGCAAGAGGAGATACAGGCATACACTGTGGACCTTACTACACCTTACAGTGCAAGCCAAACAAATCTTAATCAGCTTAGTGTTATACATCTTAGTGGAGCAGTTCCTCCTTAATGTGAAACACTATCTCCTACTGTCCTTCACCTGCACAGCTGTGACTTGCTACTACAGTGTTGGTCCGCAGGGGCAGGATTAGGAACTAGCGGCAGGACCAGGAGCGAGGGGCTGGTCCTGCCAGGCACTGTGAATGCCAAAGGCCCAAAGTACCCAGCGGCACATTACCTCCTGCTGCTATCCAGACCGACTCTCTGCTTCAGCTCCCTGCCCAATCCTTTTTTTCTCCAGAGCCAGCCCCTCCCCACCCCCTCTAGCACCACCCCTGCCTGGGCTGCTAGCCAGGTGCTGCCTGAGCTCTGAAAAAGACTGGGCCCCTCAGAGCTCAGGTGGCACCCAGCTGGCTGGCAGCCCAGCCAGCGGTGGCAGGGTGGAGGAGTTCTGGAGAAAAAAAGTACTGGGCTCCTTGGAGCTCAGGTAGCACCCCCCTGGCTGGCAGTCTGGCCAACTGAGGTGTGGGGGAGTGAGCTGTCAGCTGGCCAGGTGTCTCCTGAGCTTGTAGTGGCCTGACCTTTTTTTTCTCGGGAGCTCACTCTCTTTGGGCCACCACCAGTGGGAGCACCAAGCTGGCCTGGGTGTCAGCAGGAGGCACTGCAGCTCCAGGGCTGCTGTGCTCAATGTACCCAGTGCCCCACTGGGCGAGTTGTGGTGCCTGGCCCCTCTGTGCCCTTGTGCAGAAGGGGCCACTGCATCCTGGGATGCTGAAGGACTTCAGCTTGGGCAGAATAGCTGTAGGGAGAAGCCACACTCATGGAACAGGAGCCAAATCAGGTGGATTAGAGATAATCCTGTCCTGGAGTAGTATAACTTTAAACTGAATCATGAGTGCTTTAAACCACTTAAAGGTGTTACTGTGCAGCCAATCCAAGGGTTAAGAGGTCCAGAAGCCACATAAATTTACCATGTAACAAGGTCCTATGCTTGCTATTTATGCATACAAAAACAAGGTGCTCTGTGTCTACACACACACTCATGACTTGCTTTTGTTTAGACTCACCCACATATAATGCTGTCTGTTTGCACACACTGCACATTTCATGTTTACACACACATAGCTTCCTATAGCAGGAAATGTTGACTTTGGCAGAGCAGACTATGTCTGCTATCTATTACTCATTATCCCTTGTTAATGCAACTGGATACCACTCTGCTTTCTGCTTTGTTTAGCAAACATGCACAGAGAAGTGCTGCCCTCTAACTTTATTACAAATCACTTTCAATTCAGGTCCAGAAATTGAAAAGGTAGGAAGCACTAATTTGCTAAGCTGGGCCCTTTTCAAAAAGCTATTTTCACAAAGTTAAATGGGCAACATATGTATCTAAAGTTCGTCACATAGATTCATAGAAAATTAGGGTTGGAAGGGACCTCAGGAGGCAATCTAGTTCAATCCCCTGCTCAAAGCAAGACCATGCCTAACTAGATCATTCCAGCCAAAGCTTTGTTTGTTAAAAACCTCCAAGGATGGACATTCCACCAGCTCTCTAGGTAGCCAATTCCAGTGCTTCACCACCCTCCTAGTGAGAAAGTCTTTCCTAATATCCAACCTAAACTTCCCTTGCTTCAGCTTGAAACCATTATAGTCCCTTGTTCTGTCATCTGTCACCACTGAGAAGAGTCTAGCTCCTTCCTCTTTGTAACCACACTTCAGGAATTGAAGGCTGCTATTAAATCTCCCCTCAGTCTTCTCTTCTGCAGACTAAATAAGCCCAGTTCCCTCAGCCACCCCTTTTATGTCATGTGCCCCAAACCCCTAACCATTTTCATTGCCTTCTGCTGGACTCTCTTCAACTTGTACACTTCGTTTCTGTAATGGGGGGCCTAAAACTATACATAGTACTCCAGATGCAGCCTCACCAGTGCAAAATAGAGGGGAATAATTAGTTCCCTCGATCTGCTGGCAACACTCCTACTAATGCAGCCCAGTATGCTGTTGGTAACAAGGGCACACTGTTGACTTATATCCAACTTATTGTCCACTGTAACCCCCAGGTCCTTTTCTGCAGAGCTGCTGCTTATCCAGTTGGTCCCAAGCCTGTAGTGGTACATGGGATTCTGCCTTCCTAAGTGCAAGATTTTACACTTGTCCTTGTTGAACCTCATGAGATTTCTTTTGGTCCAATCCTCCAGTTTGTCTAGGTCACTCTGAATTCCCCCCAGTTTGGTGTCATCTGCAAATTTTCTGACGGTTCACTCCATCCTGTCTTTCATATTATCTTTGTTAATAAAGATATTGAACAAAACTGGCCCCAGGACCAACACCTGCAGCATTCCACTAGATACCAGCAGCCAACTAGACCTCAAACCATTGATCACTACCCATTGAACTTGATTATCCAGCCAGCTTTCTATCCACCTTATAGTCCATTTATCCAACCCACAGTTCCTTAGCTTGCTTGCAAGAATACTGTAGGAGACCATATCAAAAGACTTGCTACAGTTAAGTTATATCACATCCACTGTTTTCTCCACATCCACAGAGCCAGACATCTCATCATAGAAAACAATCAGATTGGTCAGACATGACTTGCCTTGTCCATGCTGACTGTTCCATATCACTTTCTTCTCCTCCAGGTGCGTAGAAATGGATTCCTTGAGGACCTGCTCCATGATTTTCCAGGGTTTGAGGTGAGGCCAACTGGTCTGTAGTTCCCTGGATCCTCCTTCCCTTTCTTAAAGATGGCACTAAAGTTTGCCCTTTTCCAATCATCCAAGACCTCCCTTGATTGCCACAAGTTTTCAAAGATAACGGCCAGTGACTTGGCAATCACATCAGCCAACTCCCTCAGCACCCTCAGACGCACTGTATCCAGCGCCATGGACTTGTATATATCCAGCTTTTCTAAATAATTCCTAACCTGGTTCTTTCACCACTGAGGGCTGCTCACCTGCTTCTCAAGTGGATCCCGGGACATCATTCTTCCACTGTACTTGGCCTTGGTGAGGCCGCAGCTGGAGTACTGTATCCAGTTTTGGGCTTCACAATTCAAAAAGGATGTGGAGAAGCTTGAGAGAGTGCAGAGGAGAGCCACGCGCATGATCAGAAGTTAGGAAAACAGACCTTATGATGAGAGGCTGAGAGCCATGGGGCTACTCAGCCTGGAAAAGTGCAGGCTCAGGGGTGATTTGATGGCCACTTATAAGTTTATCGGGGTGCTCATCAGGATCTGGGGGAACGACTATTCACCAGAGCCCCCCAAGGAATGACAAGGTCGAACTGGTCACAAACTCCACTGTGACCAGTTCAGGCTGGACATAAGAAAGTACTTTTTCACTATCTGGGCACCCAAGGTTTGGAACAGACTGCTGCCGGAGGCGGTTCAAGCACCCACTTTGAACATCTTCAAAACACATTTGGATGCTTATCTTGCTGGGATCCTATGATCCCTGCTGACTTCCTGCCCCTGGGGCAGGGGGCTGGACTCAATGGTCCTCTGGGGTCCCTTCCAGCCCACATGTCTATGAAATCTATGAAACCTTCTCCCCAAACTGTGCTGCCCTCTGCAATAGTCTGGGAGCTGACCTTGCCTGTGAAGATCAAGGTGAAAAAGGCACTGAGTACTTTTCTCCCTCATCTGTCACTAAGTTACCTCCCACATTCAGTAAGGGACCCACCCTTTTCCTAACCTTCCTCTTGTTGCTAACCTATTTGAAGAAACCCTTCTTGTACCCTTCATGTCCCTTGCCAGCTGCAACTCCAATTGCACTTCAGCCTTCCTGACTTCATCCCTGCATGCACAAGCACTATTCTTATACTCCTCCCAAGTTATTTGCCCAAGCTTCCACTTCTTGTAAGCTTTCTTTTTTGTTTAAGCTCACTGAAGAGTTCTCTGATAAGCCAAGCTAATTGCCTGCCATATTTGCTATTTTTCCTGCACATCGGGATTGTTTGTTCCTGCACCCTTAGTAAGGCCCCTTGTTCCTGCACTCTCAGTAACATACAACCAGGTCACCTGGACTTTTTTCCCCCTTAGACTGGCTTCCCAGGGGATGCTGCCCATCAGTTCCATTAGGGAGTCAATGTCTGCTTTTCTGAAGTCCAGGATCCAGACACTGCTGCTCTCCTTTCTTCCTTTATTTAAAACCATGATTTTCACTTCCCCGGCAATCAGCAGCAAATATCCTGGGTGGTGGGGCCCCTCGCCAATCATAGGTGGAGGGGGAACAAGCAGTGAAATTAAAAACATTAAACATATCGCTGCAGGGAGCACTTCCGGCATGATTTACAGAAATCCCTACACATGAGGTGATCTAGGCCAGCCCACTGCTCAAGACAGGATCATCCCTGACTAAACCATCCCACCCAAATGTCTCTCTAACCTGCTCTTGAATATTCCAGGGATAGAGACTCCTCAACTTCTTTAGGTAGCCTTCTCCAATGCTTAACCACCATCATAGTCTGAAAGTTCTTTCTCATCTCCAATCTAAGTTTCCTCTGCAGCAGGTTGAAGCCATTGCACCTAATCCTGTACCTTACAGCTACAGAGAAATGTCTAGCTTTATCCTGTTTGTAATCACCTTTTGGGTATCGCCTTTTGAAGATTGTTATCAAACTTTCCCCTGCCCCCAAGTTCTTTTGGACTTTCCTCCTAAGTCCCATTTCACAGGCTGCTAATAATTTTTGTCACTCTCTTCTGGACCCTTTACAGTCTATACATCTTTCTTGAAGCGTGGGGCCCAAAACTGGACACAGTACTCCAGGTAAGGCCTCAGTAGTGGAAACAGAAGGGGGATAGCCAAAAGGAGGAGGAGAAAATTAGAGCCACACAAATCATGGCTTATTTTTCAAGCCAGCATTCTTTTGCTTTTGGAAGAAAATGTATGCTTTGTAACACAGCAAATGTGATAATACTTTGTACATATATAACACAGACTCCTTGATTGTGGGATCTCAAAACACTTTGCAAACCATCATTGATTGCTTGATAAACATGAAGAGGAAAGACTAAACTTAAAAAAATGATGGGGAAGAAAGCTGCAATCTCTTGCATTGAGGCTTCTGTATTTCTAGTATATAAGACTGCCACCTAACCACAGTCATTTTTGCATTTAATTAATAGTAAGCCATCCCATATCCAAGTCCACAGATAATGACCTTGTAATGCAGTGTGACAAGCCTCCCATATCATTAAGTTTAACTGTCACAGTAAATACTGGATTGTCACGAAACCCTGGCAGATTTTCTCCCTTTTCTTGTGTGTGCTCAGCAAGAAGTTCTCTAGGGAATGGTATGCTGAAGCCCTGAGATGATACAGCACAGCAATGATGGGAATGTGAGGAGTGAAGACAGAAGTGAACATACACTGGGGAAAAGGCAACTTTCATACCTCAGGGGCTTTGCAGGGTGATGAGGCAGGCATAACTTCCAGCCAAGTGGCCTCTGACCCCTGCTGTTGCATTTGTTTCATGACAAGTCTGCTTTTAACTAATGCTGGTCAAAGCATGTATGTTAAATGTTTTCTGATTAAAATATTAGGTTTTTTACTAAATCAATTATTTTTCCCTTCAAGAAAACTTTCTGTATTCTATGGAATTTATTTTTTGTCAAAAAAGACCCTAAATCAAACTATGGCAAACAAAAACCGCAATGCATTTACTTGGACATGCTGCTGCTGGGCCCCATGGATGTTTTGGTTTAGTTGCCTCATGTTCCCAGCCCTCTCTCTTCTTTAATGATGTTGATGTTTCTCTGTTCAAACTAATCCTTACCCTGCAATTTTGCTGTCTGTTAGCCACTCCTGCTAATGTCTCTTCTATTTTACAACCCTGCAGATTGTTTTTAGCTTTAGCTAAAAATCGTAGCTGAGGTATGGTAATATTAACTCTGGTGTAGAAATGACTTCCAGTGAAGTACTGGAGGTTCTGTCAAGACTCCGAGGAAGGACAAACTTTGTTATGAGTAAGAGACATACAATTAACTATGACTGCAGGACCAATACATATTTTTGACTATTTTCTGCTCACTTTGTTGTGTTTTTTTTTAATTGATATATAATCTAGCAAATTGGTGCACATTTCAATAGTTATATTTGTTTTTGCTTTGATCTTAAATTGAATAATATAGTGCTAGCCCCATCACATATTAAATGTAAGACAACTAGCAGCTTCCCTTCAGCTGGAGGAAAATGTGTTGTGTTTTATACATGATGATGTGCCACACTATTTGAAGCCCCCTTTTCAAAATCCTAGACCAACCCATGTTTTCACTCATTTATATGTACCATGCTGCACAGCCAGACTGTACCTCCTATGATGCACCAGGGCCAGGAGTAGTGGGTCCTGAGGGAAGACATGGTCAAGTGAAAGAGCTCAGTTCAGAGTAAATGGGAGCAGGAGGCACCTGAATTATCACTCCAATTAATGGAGCAGCAGTATTTCCAAAGCAAAATATTTTAGGTAAGATAATTAGGTTCTCAACCTTTTTTTGGGGGGGAGGGTTGGTTTTTAAATTCCAATAAAAAACATTAATGTTTTCCATAGGAAAACCAAAATTGATCTGGCCCTTTGCTTTCCAGCCCCCAAGCCTTTTATGCTCATCCCTTATCACAGAGCTTTATAACAGCTCTCCCTTTCTCTGTGGTTGGGAAAGATCATGTCATGGACTCACCTCTCTCTCCAAATGCTCACTTACAAATCTCAAAATATTCTCATCTATCGGCTAACATATGGGTCACTCCTTATAGCACAATACAAAGGCCATTAAGTTAGAAGCTTGCATTTCATTAAGCAAGGATTTGATAAGGCGGGTAGGGTTACAGGGCAAAGCGGCTATGGGAATTCAATGAGTTTTAAACCTCCACTTCTGTTAATAAAATCAAACAATACATCATAAAAGTGTCCGGAAAATGGCTCAACAAATGAAGCAGAACTGCATGATGGATAGTGATTTATGAATGTTAATACAGATGGACTTTATGTTGATAGTGGGTGTGGAGACCGAGGCAACAGAAATGTATAGAGCTAATTCCAGACTAGAACTTTATCTTTGAATCTCTTCTGCAAGGTAGGAGTCAGTCTCCCAAATCAAAATCTGTGCCCCTGATATGTGGTTCAGATAGCAGCTTGTTTTCCAGGTAAGAACTAACCAAAGTCTCACAAGAACACCTCTTCCTGAAGAATTACAGTCCAAGATGGCAGTAATCTCACATGAGCAAACGGTTCAATTTGGGATTGAAAATACATAAGAACTGCCCATGAGGTTTCGTTCCCATTAGAGTCAACCCTCAACATTAGTCCCAGAACAGCTTCAGACATAAACTCTGATCCTTAACTTAAACTTAATCCAGATCCAGATCAGAGTACTCTTATCCAGACATCAGGAAGTTAATTTTCTATTGCCCTAAACCCAGTGCAGTCATTTGCATTAGGAAAAGTGGATATACAATGCTACCATTCTGATTTGTGGGGCAGGGGCACATTATACTTTATGTTCTCCTTATCAGTCAGTATAGAAGAGACAAGGCAATGTTGAACTGGGTACCAAGGAAAGTTAGAAAAATAAACATTAGTAATACGTGAGCCAACCTATACATGCTAAAGACCAATTTTTAGGCCAGTCAAGGCCAATCTAGGTGTGCCACAAATTAGCCCTACACCCTCCCTGAGGGCCACTCCAATTTGCTACTCTGCTTTCTGCTTCTAGACCTCTGCTCCCTGCCTTATTTTCTGCTCTACTTTCTGCCCCATCTGCCACTGTGTTGCAATGCCTGTCCCCTCCCCAATCTCCTGCATGCCACACAGAAGCTGCCCATCCCACTTGTAGCACCTGTAATGCAGATTGGCCACCACTGTTCTAGGCCATTTCAAAAGAAAACAAAAAACCCACCACACACTTGAATCCCAGTAGAATCCCATATGAAATGTATTACCTCTCCAGGAATCACTGATTGTGCCTAGACCATATAACACTGTTTCCAACAGCCTTTGCAAGTGACTGTTCTCAGATTAACTCTTTCAAGGAAGGGTACGTGGCTTGCATATACCAAAAAGAGTCATCCCCTGATACATTATCCATCTCTCCCACAGCAGTATGACTGGATTTGACTGCATCAAAAGTGAAGCTTTTTGGTAGGAAGCACCGGAACGGAGAACAGAATCATGAAGCATGATAACTGGGAACCTGTGAATCCAGCATGTGAATCTTTTTTATGAGGGAATCATCTTCCTATATGTATTTTCACTACAATCCAAAGGTGCAATATCAGCTTGTGCAGACATTCCTGGGATAACTTAAACTAGCCAGCTGGGGGGCTGGTACTGTAGCATTAAATGCTGCATTAAACCCAGCATAGGCAGAGCACTTACTGTACCCTATGCTGTTGCACTTCTGCTATTATTGGTACCCAAGCCAGCTGGTTTAAATTTTGCTTAAGTTATATATATGCAAGCTGCAATTCTACCTTTAGATTGCAATGTTAACATACCCTCTGTGAGTGTCTGTGTCTTTAAATGTAATGATTTTTTAGCCCACTATGCCAGATGAAGACTACCTGGGCCTGCTCTCCACCCAGATGTTTTCCCTCCCACTTCTGTCCTTAGCAGGGGCCTGTGCTGCAGCTGTTTGCTTACTGCATAGCTGCCTCCTCTAGGTTCTCTTGAGGAGAACCTGGATCCCAATGCTGCCTGAATTTCTCCATCCCTCCCTTCTTCAGCCCTGATTGCAGCCACCAGCCCTGGTTGCTGGTAGAAAGCATCCACTCTGCAGCCTTAATGAAGTGTGCAGTACTCCTCCTCATTAGGACTCAGCGTTGTCAATAAAAGAGTCATTAAAGCAAGCTGATGGGGAATGGGAGAAAGAAGTAGAGGTGCTACAGCGCATCTACAGGGCAGAGGGCAGCTCCATCATACATTGTGACCAAACAGCAAGGGATCAATAACCACCGTTGCATTAAACCCAAACCCATCCGTCAGCCTGAGGAACAACAGGCTGTGTAAGGGCTGTTCTCACTTCACATTTCAACCTGCCTGGCTTCCTGTTTTTGCTATGCCTTTCTTTCCCAGAACCGCTTCTCCTCTAAGTGCCCAACCAGCGCCAGCAGCTTTACATCTCAAAGCCATATCCTGTGTGATAGGTTTCCAGTAACATTTGTTAAACACCGTTAGCAGTCCAGCAGCACAATTGTTCCTGTCCATGACACAGGCATAGAAGGGAGTCCTCTAGGACAGTGTTTCTCAACTTGCAGGTCGTGGCCCAAAAGTGTTGCAAAAATATCTGAAAGGGTTGTGAACAAACTTTAACAATGGATCCTTATTTAAAGGAGAAAAATGTGGGAAACCATGGCTTTTCCTTTGCAGGCCAGCAGAGTTCCAGCCTGCAAGGGACTGATTGGGCCCCTGTCCCATCCCAAACTTTGGGGTCTAGGGCCTGAGGGCAATGGGTTTGGAGTTAGGGGCACTGGGGCAGGACTGGCCATTGATGTTTACAAATGGGTCCTGATACAAAAAAGGTTGAGAATGCTGCTCTAGGACACCATTCTGCTTCTTTCTTTACCAAGCACCATCCAGTGATTAATATATTGATGTTAATAATGACACCTGGGGCAAGGACACTGCTATTGTCCCCACTTGGCAAGTGAAGAACTGAGGCTCAGGGAGAGGAAAAGGGACAAAGTGACTTGCCCAAGGCCATACAGAAAATTGGTAGCAGAGCAAGGAACTGACCTCAGGTCTCCTATTTCTGAGCTAACCAGCAAATAAGCTGTCCTCTCCTCTGTGTAAAACTAAACATGGGCAAATGCTGCTTTGACTTATATCTCTGTTTTGGGGGAGTGGTGGCATAATACTGGAGCAGAATTTGAACTCATGTCTACGGGTGTTATTGGTAGAGGGGCAGTGTGATCCACTACTTGCCCTGAGTTTAGAGAGACTTACACTCTGTCACTGGTCTTTGTATGAGCTTAGGTGAGTCTCCACCATTGGTTTCTTTCCAATGATACCTCTGACTCATCCATTTACACTATAAGCTCTTTAAGGTAGGATTTTTAGTGTGTGCTGTGCAGAGCTTAGCACAATGGAACCCAACTTAAACTTGGGCCTTTAGATGCTATGTACCTACCTAATCACTGTATGGGAAGGGTTTTATTCATTACTAAAGCAGGGGTGTTCAACCCCTGGCCCCTGGGCCAGATCCAGTGCCTTGTCATCCAGCCCACAGGGGTCCCTATAGGTCTGTGGAGAGCCCTGCAGGCTGAGGCCCTGTGTGCTAGATCTGACATGCAGGGGAGTGCAAGGCCCAATCCTGGCACATAAGGCCAGGCAGAGGCAGTGCAGGGTCCCAGAGCCCAATCCCTGTATGCAGGACTGGGTAGAGGTGGTACAGTCACAGGGCTCCTATCCAGCAAGCAGGGTGTGTGGGTGCGTGTGTGTTGTGGGGGGCAGCACACTTCAGATCCAGGCATGTAGGACTAGGCAGAGGCAGCATGGGGCCTGATCCAGCCCACAGAATGGCCCTGTGCCACTCATTTGTCCCACAGGGTCAAAAGGTTGAGTACCACTGATTTGACGTATGTATGAGGAGGTGCCATACTCTGCTTGGGACACCTCTCCCACAAGTGAAAAAACAACAACATAAACCATCTGACTATGAGGGTGGTCAAGCATTGCAACAGGCTACCTAGAGAAACTGTGGAATCTCCATCCTTGCAAGTTTTCAAGAGCAGATTAGACAGACACTTGGTTGGAATGGTCTAGTTAGGGATGATTCTACTTCAGCTGGAGGCTGGACTGGATGACCTTGCGAGATCCCTTCTAGCCGTACTTTCCTACGATCATATGAACACAAGCTTGCCCATAAATATATTCACTTCAACTCACATATTCAATCACTTCAACAGACACATACGAAACCTGGACTTTGTAGTGTGCTTGGAAGGTGAAGGAAGCTGGGTGTCTGGCATTCCAAGGCAGAGCAGGAGTTCCAGTTTTGCAGACTGTAAAGTCAGTAAGGTAGGATCAGGAAACATCTTTTTGTTTTCTACTTGTCAAGCACTTAGTGCAACAAGATACCAATCCATGGCTGGGTTTCTATTCTACTACCACGATACAAGTAATCGTTAATAACAATGGAGATACCCTTCATTGAGGACATCCTGACTTACAGTTCAGACTTAGACCTGGGGTTATTATTTGATCTACTTTGATTCCCAGCTGCAAGATTTGGATCCTGATCTGAGCAAGTCTGAAGATGTTTGGAAATGGACAGAGTTTTGCTGTGGAGCCATATCTAGTTACTACAACTCAGAGTCTGATTCTGGTGCTAATTCTTTTCCTTGGGTTCCAGTAAGTGTTGAACAGCTCTCATTTTCACGGACTGCCTGTCTTGTATGCATACCAGCCCAGCCTCTGGCTTTTTTGCTTTTCATTCCATCCAGGAAGAGCACACATCAACTGCTGAAACTTCCTTAGCCTTCTCCAACTATTTAGTTGGTCTAATAAAAGATATCAGATTCACCCAAAGAACCTGAACAGCTCTCAGATACTTATGGAGCAGGAGAGGTAGGTAAGCAAAGCAATACAACAGGAGAAGACCAAGCAAGACACTTTACATTCATGTTTTTCCTGAATGACTCATTCAGAAAGGGTTCCTGACATATAAGATATTGGATAATAAAAATGACATGATTACATAATCTTTAGGATTATCAAACTGCATCATTCAACCTGGCATATCTGATCAGTAAGCCAAAATACATTATTCAAGTGACCAGATGCAGTCTGGGATTGCCTTCCTCTAAAGCGTTGGTCACTGACAGAAGCAGGACATATCACTGGATGGACCAAAAGTCTGATCTGGAATTGTAGGGGCTGACATTCAGGAAAAGATGGACCAATGGTTTGTACTGGAAAGACAGAAGAAACACTGTGATCTGAACTGGCAAGAGCTGTTATATTGGTATGGACAGACCACTGGCCTAGCACACTCCAGGAAAAGCTACAATATCAAACTAGACAAACAAAAGGTCTTGAGATGTGCAAAAGATGCTGGGACACCAGTCTGGATGAACAAATAATCTGAACCAGTTTAGCAGATCCCCTGTTCTTATCCTGTGTAATGCCTCTAGAGAAAGGGTATCCCGGGGTCTGTGTGAGAGCACGCACATCCTTATCTTATCTAATTACAAGAAATTTCAGATTAATTTCAGTGCAGCCACTTGAAAGGACTGTTATCAGCCAGGGCTTTGTGGTTTAACCTTGTTACTCTTTTGTTGTTAACCTTTTACAATGGCAGGGAGGGGAGAGCTGAGATTCTGGTGTATTAGAGGAGTAAAAAAAAGAACTCTAAAGGCTGTACAGCTATGGTTTTGTGCATTCAGCTCCACCTGCAGCTTGTGTGACAGGACAGCTGGCTGCTTACCTCCACTGACAGACGCCTGGTACCCAGCCACACAGAACAGCCCATAACAGGGACATGTCTCCTGCCAACCTCTCCAGATCCTTTGATATTTCCGACAGAGCAGTAAAGGACTCTGACTATCACATTTTACCTTGCATCTCTCAGCTCCTCAAAGGCTGCCCTGCTTGGTTTCCATAGCTACCCCCAATCAGATCTGGCTTCCTGTGAAATTGGATTTCAAAGCAAGACAAGCCTTCAAAGGAATTTGTCCATTTAACAGAATATCATTAGGAGTGAGGCTGTCTGCTGAACCTGGCCCTAATATGATTAAGGAGGGGCTGTTATCATGTCGGGAGGCAGCATTGCATCTACAGCACAGAAACCTTGATGCTTCATGACAATTATGCAGTGGAATTTACCAGTCACTGCCGTCATCTTCTCCACCTCCTCCCCCTGCCACTACCCTAAATTTGTATCCAGTTCATATACTAAGAAGTTGAAGTGGCAAGCAAGCTGTGTTTGCTGGTGATCTGAAAGTCAGGACACCTGGGGTCCATTCTCAGCTGCGTTTAAGTTGACTGGTTAGTGCAGAGATCTTGGCAGGACTCTTGGGTTCTCCTCCTGACTTAGCTGCTGACCTTCAGCAAGTCATTTAGGCCTGATTTTCAGAGGCAATAAATAATCAGAACTGATGGTGTTTAATATCTTTGAAAATCAGTCCATTTAACTGCCTGTGCCTCAGTTTTCCCAGCAGGAAAATGGGTTGAATAACAAGCCTCACTGCAAAGTAAATTTATAAGCCTTAATCAGTTTTCTTACCAAGTTCTAGTTATTGTTTGTCAAAAGGTTGCTATGGTGATACAAAGGCTATATATGAAATGATCCCTCCAATCTGCAGTTGTATAAAAATGTCATCCTCAGAGATTTGCATGGATCACGGTTTGTTGGTCTTGCTGGCACATCTGGAAACGGTTTCATCAGTCCAGGGTACATGTGGCTCGCCTCTTTTTTTTAATTTAGTCTCAGGAAGCAGCTGCACTTTATTTGTGCATTGTAATGAATTTGGCTAGTGATTTTATACATGTAAATATGTAAATAATTTGTACGTATGTTTATACTCATATACTCACATATACAGCTGTCTAAGTGTCTATTTGTACATGTGGGGATGCACATATATACAATACTACTGTAGTTTTCTGAATGCAATCAGAACCACACGGGCTTTAGACTGCTGACAGGTACTGGAGATTTTTCTTTGGCTCAAGCATTTCGGGTAGGAGGACTGGAAGCCTGTCCCCAGCTGTCACTGCAGGGTGATGTGGGAATGACGACACTGAAGATCTATTTTTTTGTTTTTCTAGAGAAAAAAACAAAAATAGATATGAAGCCTTAAGGGGGAGGGAGAGTGAGAGTGTTTTTTTCTCTATAACTGAAATACAAAATGGCAGTTGACACTGCAGCATGCAGGGAAACCACAATAAAGGCACAGTGTATAGAAAAAAATATGGCAATATTGCCCTTTCAGGCTGAAATACCTACATATACCAGATGGCCTATGGCTTTATTACACTATATCTTCCATTTTTCCGAGCCAAAAGTTAGCTCCTTTTGGCAAGTCTTTTTTTGTTGTTTGTCATTACAGTACTGTGCTTCATGCAAAATGTTACAGTTCAGTTTGAAGCCCCATATAACAACTTGGTAAATGGTTTTGTGTTTACTATCTATTAATCCACTTCTGCAATGAAATAAAAACAGTAAAACATGGAAATACATGTGACCCAAACCCATAACAAAACCAATCCAATCTCTTAATCTCATATTTGTTGTTTATCTGATTGGTACCTGACCAATCTGATTGGTACCACATCCTTTCCCTCTTGTCTTGAGTGCTTGGGTCTCAGAAAGCAGGGCATGACATTCTTGATAATCACAATTCACATTAATTTACCAGACCATACTGGACTTGTACATCCCCTCCCCCCCTTCAAATTATTCATAGTATTTGATTTATACATCCTTACAGCCCACTGGTGAGGTAGGGAAATGAGGCCCAGAGTTACAAGATGATTATCTGAGGTTAAGCAAGAGGCAGGCAATTGGACCTGGGTCTCCTATGTGCAAGGCTAGTTGCCTAACATTGCAATGTCTTTCCTCTTACAGGATGCGCGTATCAAGTGCTAAGATGCTCATTTTATAACCATTTAGATAGGTGCTTAACTTTTCAACCAGGAATCGCCCCAAATGTAACCAAGTTAAGCTCATGCCTAACCATTTGCAGGAGCCAACAGAAACGTGCCACTTGTGTTCTGTTTATCTAGCACAAAAAAAAAGAAGAAATCATTATGGTGGGACACATACCTGTATTGTCTCATGTGAAACTGCACAGCTTAACCTACCCTGTATGGATCATCTCAGTGAAGTCAGCAGGGCACATGATTCCGTTAGGGAAGGGTTGCCAGCTTTGGTCAATACACATCCTGAAATTCAGGAATAATTCAGACAGGGTATACATACAGCTTGGGCCAGTTCATATATAAAAGCAGATGAGGGGATATACAGTTATGTGCTAATCAAATTCAATGTCTGCTTTTTGTTATGGGCTCTGAAAATGAATGCAGAAATGCAAAGTTTGTATTTATTGCAGTCAATAAAATGGGTTAGAGGAATGGAGATAGTGGAGCAACCCACTTAGTTCTTTCTCCAGGTAAGGCCCAGGCATAGGAACATGCATTGCAAGAAAACGGGATTCAATTCCTTTCTGCTACAGAATGTAGGAAGTTGCATTTATAGTACAGCAGAATATAGTTCTCTGCCTGCAGTCTGCAGGAAGGGGATCCTGCTTTGCTCTGGGACAGTGGTTTTCACCCTTTTTTAATTTGCAGACCCCTAAAAATTTCAAATGGAGGTGTGGACTCCTTTGAACTGTGTGTGGGTATTCACACACTTTTGATTGATCATAATCATCTTTTGCAGACCCCCTTGACATAATCTGCAGACCCCTAACAGTCCATGGACCACAGGTTGAAAACCATTGCTCTAGGATGCACACAACCTCATGCCTTCTCTGAGCCTAGCATGGGCTTGGGATGCGAAACAGCAACGTGTCACAACCTTACACATGCACACAGAGACTCTCTACACAAGCAGGGAGATCTGAAAGGCTGAATAGCATATACACCCTAGGACTCTCCCCCATTAAAGTAGAGCAGTAGTTCTCAACCTTGCTAGAGGTACCCCTTGGAAAATACTAGCTCTTAGTTTTCATTCATTTTTGCCTATGGAAAAATAATAGGGCAGTTTTTTTCTGTTGCAGAGAACTCAGAAAGGCTGCAACAAGTCAGAATGTTTTCTGACACTATGGACTCCAATGTGAAACAGAAAGCTTATCTTGTAAATTATGTGTTAAGTGTGTTTGCACACCCAGCTGTTCTAATGTTGCGTGGCACCCTTGAAGGGATCGTGTGTGAGCCCAGGCTGTCCCAGCACCCTAGCTGAGAATCACTGAGGTAGAGGAGAGTGACTTTTCAATTGCATTTCTACTGCTGCATCCCTATGCAGGTGTTTGCAGGGTGCAGTCTGGATAGCCCCTCAAAGGTTTTTTTTGTTTTTTTTTTAAATTTTTTGCACCGGTCCTGGAAGCACAATACCAGGTCAATACATGGAGTGGATGGAGCACGCTCCGGTTCCACCACCCAATACCAAAAAGAATCTGCTCAATAGTTACACACCAACTCCTATTGAGAAGTGACATCCCCTGAACTCCTATAAAATATACACTGAGAACAAATGCGAGATCAGTACCTAACTCCCAGTGAGGCTCTCAGTTTAGGTGTTGCTCATGAAGCAGCAGCAGCAACAAGTGGAGGAGGAGGAAGAGGGGGAGGTGCTTTTGCAACAGTTCCTCCCCTCTTTTCACCACCTACTGGTCCTCCCTGCTTCTTTTCTCACTAGTCTCTGCCCCTGAGGGATAGCAGCAGGAGGTTTTTGCACCTTGGGACGTTTTCCCTTGCCCTTTCCAATGCAGGCATCAGGCAACTTCATCCCTGAGGAGATTCAGGGGCTCCTTGAAGGTAACCATAGCTTCCTACATCCCAGCGCCCAGGGCTTCTGGTTGGAAGTTGCTACAGTGGCTTTTTGAGTAGAAGCAAAAATTAGGGGTGCTTTTTCTATCTCTCAGCTTGGAGCAGGGGGCTCAGAAGCTGTTCCTTCAGGCCAGGCAAGCGACCCTAGGCTTCTAGGGCATGTGGGCCTTATTCCACTGTTTCTGCTGAGAATATGGCTGCCTGTCCCGGTAGCTCGCTGGCATTGCCTGAGGGTGAGTCCCTGTCTGAGTGGCACTGCATACAACCTGCCACCCGGCTCCATTTGTGTAGGGGAGTGAGGGTACTTGAGATGTTTCAGCATCGCACAGGAATGCCACCACATATAGAGTGATGCCATTGGTAGTATGGGGATACTCTGCCGTGGCACGTAGATGCCTCTGTGTGGCCTGCTGCCGCTCTATGGGTTCTTATACTGAGTTTTTCTGATAGTGTCCGATCGCTTTCCAGACAGCGTATTAAGCAGCATGATTAACATGTTGGTGTCTCGCACTGGCCCTGAGGCATGTGAGGCAGAAAAGGGTTTTTTGGTAGGGGTTGTTTTTTGAATAAGATGCTGCATGTACCAGACTGGGAACACCTCTCTAACAGCACAGTTGTACCACACAACATGTCAAATTATGAAGGTGCAATGAACCAGTTGGCTCAAATTCCCAGTTAAGTAGTAACCCTATCAGAAAAAGTAGGCCCCAGAGACTCTGAAAACTACATCAGCTTTAAGCTCTGTCTCTGTTTAAAGGTTTACTGCTAAGACCCCTTAATTATTCAATATCCTAATGGATGAACTTGCCTTTAGTTTGCTGCTTGTTGTCATAACCCTGTTAGGTGCATAACCTCTGTCATGTGGGACATGCTTGCAGTATAGCATAGCATAACATAGCATATCTCCTAATTTCTTGGTAAATTTAAAACAACCCTTACTCCTCTCTTTATTAAAACTGAGTGTCAGATTGAGTTGAAGTTATAGTAATTTCTTCTGTCCACAGATTTCAGTGCACTATACCAATGGACACTGATTAGCCTGACCCATAATAGGGTAAAAAAAGGCTCCATAAATGAGTTCCCACAGAAACCCAGGAATAGGCTGCTTCAGGGTTAAATGGTTATGATTCCTGATCTGTATTGCTTCAGCTATTTGGGTACCTTACGGGGCACTGCCAACTTGAAATCTGAGTTTACTTAAATCAAAAAACAAGTTAATATCTTATTTTAGATCCTACAGCCCAGGGTTCCCCAGAAGATTTGTACAGTATTAACAGCTATCTTTGATACTTCTTTCCCCTGTCCTTGTGGAAAAGATCCACACAAACAAGAAGGAGAGATTATACACAGAGCTGGTATTGCCCCTTCTAATTTCACTGAACTCGATGATCTCCCGAGGTCCCTTCCAGCCCTGATGTCTATGAAATCTATGAACTGCTCATCTACCACACTCATTGCTATTTAAGTGTTGGACACCAAGTCTCCTAAATATAATCTCTAATTTATCTACTCTTTAAATAAATGTTAGCTGAAAAGTTACAAAGTTAGCATAGTGGTTTCTCACTGGACACTGACTCACATGTACATGTGTTGTGAATAAATACATCCTGCTGTTGTGAAAGATGGAGAAGAGGGTAATTTTCTGCTAACTTCTTGCCATGTTGAATCTCCCTGACTCTGGGTCATTCTGCTGATCGGCTTTTATCACCTTTAGTTTCCTGTTGAGAAGACATCAGGTAGCTAGCAGCACTGTTCTCCCATTCTGAGAGGTGGAGTGACTGGGATCTGTCACTTTGAGAGAAAAAGTGTATCTTACAGACTTGTCAAAGCTCAATTTCAAATGTTTTGTGTCTTTTCCCCACAAGTGCAGTGTACAGGCTTGTCAGAGCTCAATTTCAAATGCTTTGTGTCTTCCCCCAGATGTAGGTGTGAATTTCCTCCTCTGCTTTTTAATCATGGGGCTGCAGTGAAGTTTACCCTTTCACATTTTTGATGTGCAGCACTTTATTGTTCAGAGCTGACACTTCTGTAAACAACTCATTTCTGCACCTGCCGCCTTCCTTTAACTTAGATTATTTTCTTGTTAGCTGACTGTTTTTAATTGAAGTCTTCAGATCTCCTTCTAAAGCAGAGCCTTTGTTTGCTGACAAGTATAGCAGGCTATGAATGGAGATTAATTGCATGTCACATACTTCTGTATCAAACTTGCTGTGTCTTAACAATCCGTACAGTCTATGGGCATGTCAATATATAAGGCGGATTCTGGCTAGTCAGGCTAGAAAGAAGGAAGTTTTGTTGTTCCCATGTTTGCAAAGTGCATCATCAGGAGAACTTACGTATTTAAAATGATGATAAGAAATGAGATACCAAGAATGTACAGTTCTTCAGCCAATAATGTCCATTTTCTTGTATTAAAGTTGGTCTTTTATGGCACTGTGTTAGCCAGGAGTATGTTCATAATACTCAAAGAACTGCTAGTGAATGACTTGTTAAAGACAGTGCTATTATTATCATGCCTAATAGGCTTTCAACCAATGTGGGCTCAAAGCTATTACTGCTTGTGTTCTCTCAGGGTACCAATTCTGCAAACACTTATGAATGTGCTTAATTTTATGCCTGTGAGTAGTTTTCTTGCAGTCAGTTGCCTTAGATGTGTAAAGTCCTGCATTGTGCAGGCATTTGCCTATTTGGAACCCATGTTTTTATTGATGTGATAGCATGAAAGTTGATTGTTCTAAAAGCTGTGCACCCCCCCCCCCCCTGTTTTCAAATGTTACTGTCCCAAGAATTTCTCTCTTTTTTTTCTTTTATCCTTCCAATGAACACAGCAGTATGGCTGACCCATAGTCAATCTAGAGATGCTGTTTTGCTTACCAGATATGCAAGCGATGGCCATATAATAATCTGTTTTGCTTGCTTCCTTGTTCATGTTAGCTGGCAGCATTTGGAAACCTGTAAGAAACCTATCTTTGCAGGAGTGTGGGCAACAAGCAAAATAGACCAGATGGTGCACCGTGCTTTTCTCATTACACCTGCAATAGCATAACAAAGCTGGTGGGGTCTAATTTCAGGACAAGCAGCTTTACTGCTGTTGTCCCTTTCTAAAAATACTCTTTAATACTTCACCCTCCCTGATAGGGATTAAGTCTTGGTCAGTGTTCAGGGGGTGCCTGGACTTTTAAAGGTCTGAGAATTTAAGGTTAAAGCCTGGAAGCTGAAAATGTAGGTGGATGTTCTTGGTTTCAGTCAGACCGTTCTGCTTCATGAGTATATAACAAGTGAGACTATGTATTTAGACTGCTGCAGAAAGGCAAGCTGAAAACAGGATATCTTAATTCTAGATTTCACTTATTTTGTGGGCTTGGATCAGTGTTTTTTGCACAAATCCTCTTGTCTTTACTCATGGTTAAATTGTCCTCCCTGTGGAACAAGCTTATGGAAAGACCAAGAAACTCAAGTTACTTTAACATATAGACTTAGGGCTGTGGTTTCTTCTTGGGGGATGAAGTGGAGATGGGGAGGAGGGAATGACATTCCAGAGCTCTGGCTATCCCAACCTCTATACAAGTAGGGACATACCAAATTGATGATTTCACAATTTTCACAAAAATTGCAAAATTGGTAGTTTCCTGGAAAAAAGCACAGGGACTGTGAAAAAGCACAAAATCAGGGAGCTGCAAACAGAAAATAGTGGGAATCCCTGGTGTCCTGAAGCGGGGGGTGGGTGAATTTTTGCAGCAGAGCACAGCAGGACCCGCCCCACACACCTTTGATTGGCTGAGGGGCCGTCTATCAATCGCTGGGGAGGGGTGGGACTTCTGGGGTTCCTTGACCAATCAGAGGCCTGGGGAGGGGGGGTTGTGCCAGAGAAGTGGCAACTGGTGCCATGTTCGGACTGTGAAATTGGGAGGCAGCCACCCCAAATTCAGTAGTTCCCTGTACATAAATCGTGCAGGCTTCAAGGCAATCATGCCAACATGAACATGGGCCGCCAATGTGGGGACGCAGTCAGGAAGGCCAACCGTACCTTGTCATGCATCCACAGATGCATCTCAAGCAGGTCCAAGGAGGTGATCCTCCCACTCTGTGACATTG
>NW_017728943.1:801579-814365 GCF_001723895.1 Crocodylus porosus | reverse complement strand
CGGACTTGATGATCTGCTCAGGTCCCTTCCAACCCTACCAACTATGAAACTATGCAAGAGCTTGGTGTATCTATACTACTTGGCAGTTGCCCACCCTAGGGTGTCTGAAGTCCCTGTATTATTTTGCTGCTCCAAATCTTGCCCCTCTCCAGTATGAATATGTGGGGACAAGAGTGGAGGGAGTAATGGGCCAAGGTGAAATTAGAACTAAAAAATGTGAATGAGACTGGTGTGAACCTTGCATAGGTAAGTTTAGAGGGAAAACTATGCCTCTGAATAAGTTTAAGTGCAAAATCAGAACTGCTGTTTATTCCTTCTGATAGCTAGAAACAATGGTTGCAAAGAACAAGAGGCTTGCACAACACACATGGTATTTTAAAACCTTTCATCCCCCTCACTGAGTGCTGATTAGTTCCTAGAATTTAGTGCCACCATTTATAATGTTATTTACTACCTGGACTTTAGTGGTTGTGACATAATTTTATGGCACTGCATCTCCTACTGGATTAAAGTGGGTAATTCCGATCACATTTGCCAACTCTCCTGAAGCACTTGATGAAATTTCAACTTTTTTTTTTCCTTTTTAACCTTTTTAGCTGCAGGAAATGAAAAGGAGAGTTCTGTAAACTTTCAGAGTGGATCGCAGAGAGCAATCTATAAACATCAAGAATATAATGTTACAGACAAGCAGTAAAACTAACATTAGGGTGATTTACTCTAGACCTGCTTACATATTGCTCTTACTGATCTACTTTGAAAGTTTATGGCTGGGCTTTCTTTTTCATTTCCTGGTGCTATAAACATAGTAGATGGCTATGAAAGGGGGCTCAGCATAGCTTGGAGAAGTGATCGTGGTTTTATTATAACTTATCCAGCAGCTGATCCACACTGACATCTGAGTAAGTAAATACCATATTAGAGCTAATCACATACTCATAGAGTTAATCTGCTTTTAAAAATGATGGAGGGACAAAATATGTATTTATATTTTTATTAAGGTGGCCTGAGCTTTTTCAGTGTGTGTGGTTTTTTGGGGGTCCCCCCCCTTTCCCTCCACTCATTCATTGTAGAAATATGGCCCATAAAATATTTTTTCCCTTAAGTCTCCCTTTATGGCCTATTTCTGTTTCTCCACTTACGGAGAAACAAGTAAGCTTGTATATCATAAATTCCCCATTCTTGCTTCTGTCCCTTAGCTTTCATTTGCTGGTTTGTCTTTAGATTGTGCAAGTTATTCAGTGCAGGGGTATTTGGGAGCACATAAGTGGCATTAACAGAAGTCAGTTTTAAGTGGTTTGTGTCAAGAAGCATAAATGGTATTGTTGGGCCTCTGATGGGCTAGTAGTGCTATGTCCCCATCTCTCAAACTAAACTCAAAGAGGTGGGTTGGTCCAAGGGTGAGTAGTCAGTCTGAGTGCAGGTCTGCTCTGCCACATACTTCCCATGTAATCTTGGGCAAGTTGCCTATGGCTAGATTTACAAAGTTGAGGGGTAGGGAGATCATGTGCCAAAAGAGGTACCTGCTCCAGTGCTGAGGTGTTGCTGGCCTTCACAAAACACCTGGCTAAAATTTCTTTTGCTGGGTGTGTGCATAATTGCATAGGTCCTACTGGTGTGTCCATCTGATGCCTAAGCCCTGATTTGATTTACAGTTAGGCATTCCCACACCTGTCTCACCTCTGGGGCCTGACCTGAGAGACATGGTCTGATAATGTCCACCAAATGAAGCTTTGCACAAAATAAAACCAAGAAGCTGTAGGTAGTGATACCAGCCACCTTATGCCCAGTTACACAGTGGGTAAGGTTCTTTCCCAGTTTACATGGGATAGCTGGGTTCAAATCTCTTCTGCCTTATTTGGAGCAATATTTTGACTCCAAATCTTCCACCTCCAGGAAATCACCCTAGCCACTGGGCTGAAGAATATTCCGAGATGAGTTTTGGCTTCCACCAGAAATCAGTCCCAGGCACAATATACAGCTCTCAACTCACCACACTCAACGAGGAAGCCAGCATGACAGTTTGGCTTCCAAGCATACTAAGCTGGTGCAGTGTCTTACAGTGCTACTTTTCAACATCTCTTCTGTTGAAACTATTCCACTTGGCATGAATACTTGAATATTCATTAGCCTGGGGAGAGAGAACCTATAGCTTGGTGGTTAAGGCACTAACTTGGGAGCCTTGGGTTCCAGACCGTGCTTCAGTGAATAATTAATCCAGAGTGGAACATCTTAATATTTAAATATTTGCTGAGTCTGGAACCCAGGTCTCCTAGGTGAGTGCTCTAAGCACCAGACTGTGTAATCTCTTGCTCTTTGTCCTGAGTGAATATTCAAGTATTTTATTTAAAAGTGGATCAATTTCAGAAGAGACTGAAATTGCCACTTCTGTCTGCCTTTTTGGCTTTCTGGTTAGGGCACTCACTTGGCAAGGCGGGAGGTCTGGGTTCAGTGGATAGGGGAAGGGATTTGAACCTGTCTCCCACATCTGAAACAGGTGCTTTAACCCAGGGATGGCCAACCTGTGGCACAGGTGCCACAAGTACCATGGATAGCTTCTGTGTGTGGCACATGGCAGATGGGGGAGGGGACAGGCAGCAAAGTGACACATATGGCTGGGAAGAAAAAAATAGAGCATCAGATCAGGCAGGGAACATAGGGTAGGAAGGAGAAATCAGACTGGGTAAAGAAAAGGGGTTGGAGTGGTCCTTGGGATGGGTATGGGGCATTGTGGTGCCAAAAAGGTTGGCCCCCACCACTCTAACTGGTAAAATTGGTACAGCAAAAATGGCAATAGTGAATGTATTGGTTTCTTGTGCAGAAAGAAAGGGTTGAGCTTGAGTAGGCACTGGACTCCAAGGACAGTCACAGCTGAGTCTTTAACAATGATGGGTGCTCAGCAATTTTCTGATGTCTGGGCTTAGGCTGTGTCCCACTCTTTGGCAGGTTAGCTTAGGAGGTTCCTTGCTCATTTTGTATCCCCGAATTAGCACCCAGGATCCTCCTATACAATACATGGGGAGAATCAGGTGCTTAAGAATGGGATTCATAGAAGCCAGTGTCCCATTAGCCAGCATGGCACTGCAGTGCTCAGCAGTGTTGGTGCCTAAGTCAGTCTCATGCATCAAGCCCTTACTCTCTCCGTGCCTCAGTTCCTGCCTCTGCAGTGGGATAAGAACACCGTGGTGGCCTGAGGGTATGTGTGAAGCCTGGTGTGGTCAGACACTCTGGCACTGGAACCTGTACACCTTAGACATTGCAGAGCTGCCCCAGTCAGGGGTTAACAAGGCACAGCTGCTTCTGTTTGCTCTAATTGTGGGATAAAGGAGGGCAGCTGTGCTCTTACCAGGAAAGCAGAGCGAGCAGGTGGATTTTGTTAAGCTTTGTATGTAGAAGGAGTTGCTCCTTGGAAGTCGGAAGAGAGGAGACAATGACAGTAAATGAAGAGAAATGAGTTGGCCAATCTGAGTTTGGCTTATGCTTATTTATTAACTTGAGTTTAGTATCACCTTAGGTGCATGAAAACTGAAGATTTCAATAAACACAACCCAGGAGCAAGGACTTGTTTCGGAAACAAAAAGCTGTGTGAACTTGGTGTTAATTATTTAATTGTTGTTCCAGAGTTCTGCTTGCTTGTAGCTTCATGGGATAGGTAAGAATAGAAACTTGGTCTTTTGGCTGTTAGTACACGCTCAGAGTTCCTAGCTGGGCTATTCTTCCTCCAGACTTTGATGCATAGCATGCTGATTCACCCTGGCCCGTGATTTCCATTTTAAAGTGCTATTATAACTTCAGCATTCTTTTAGTGTGTCTTGTTGTGTGTCATGGAGCAGGTGGTAGAAGGAAATTAAGGTTGATGAGTTAGACAGAAAAGGATATTCCTCCTGTGCCATTTTGATCTTGAAAATGTGCTGTGTACTTGCAGGTGGAGGAGGTGGGTTTTAAAAAGCTGTGTGAACTCCTAGGGTGTACTAAAGACAGTACTCTCTTTTTGGCTAACTTACATGCAGCAGAAGCATAAAGCTTTGGAAGTCTTGCAAGCAGGATATTAAACTCTCATTAGTGTCACAGTTAGGGGTATGTTCCATCTTGGGCAGGCCTGTGCACGCACAGCACTGGCTTTGCTTCCAGTTTCTCCTCTACCAGTATAAACTGGCAGTCACACCCCTTTGAAATGAATGGCCTTATGCTGGTATAAGTGAGAACGGAATTAGATTCTCAGTCTCTGAACAACTGTTTTACAGTTCTTCAGAAAGGAGCACAGATATCTATACAAATAAGGTATCTTTCGACAAATAGCAGAACAGTGGGAATGAATTACTTTCCAGGTAATTTCTGTTTGAGAGTGTTTTTCAGGATGCTTAGTCTGGCTCAGTTAAGACAAGCACATGCAGTTTGGAAGGTATACAGTACTAGTCTTTCACATGAAGCAGTTTATTAGATCATAGAAATGCATCTACCCAGACAACCTTAGTAACCCATCATCTCTTCTTTTAAACCATATTTACTCTGTGTCTAATCCTCCCACCCCCATCTTCCCTTATCGAGTACATTATAGACATGGTTTATCTTGTATTGCACCAATAAACATTGGGGATCCTGCACTGCAATACAAATGCATCTTGAACTGAACCATAAGTAAGGCTTTGTTGAGTGCTGTCTCTTCGTAAAGATAAGTTTTGTTCAGAATAAAAAACCTGGGTTCTATCTTATTTCCCAGACATGCAGGTGAATATCCCATACTGAGTTTTGGATCCCGATGTGGACAGCATGGCATCTACTGCTTTTCTATTTAACATTGAAAAAGAGGTTTTTTTCCCCCCACCTGGTACCCAAGTGTCTGGTATCACCAACATGGGGGGGGGCTTGGGACTCTCTTCACTCAAGTGAGCACACAAGTGCTATTGTTCAGGTGCTTCCAGCTTTGGAACCATTCTTTTCTGCTGCAATCAAGAGGCATTTTGCCCCTCTGGGGAGCTGGAATTACCCACTTTATGGGTAAAAAGCATTTGTATTCAGCATCATACTAAAGTTTTCCATTTCCTCTCTCTGCTTTTTCTTCTGTTCATTTATTTTCATTGCACTCCTTCCCTCTTTTCCCCTACCACCCTTACACCCAGTTTAACTTTTTGACTTTGTCTTTTATGTTAAGTTTTGCCTAATTTTGTTTGTCTTCCCCACACTGCTCTTGTTTGAGCAACTTCTTCACTGTTTCTTCTTGACTTTGAACCTTTCTCATTGGCATTATTTGTGCAGTTTGCTTTTTTTTAATCTCTGGTTATATTAAATACTTGCCTAATTTCTCCAGGTGAAAAATTTTCAGACTTATTCTGCCTTTCACTTGTGTTATTTGATATCATGGTCCTAAACTCTCCCTCTACTCCGTCATGTACGTGTTTCTTATTTGGAAACAAGTTTTTGGTTCCTCATCTAATTATTGCCTTACCCCATGTAGTTTTTTGACTGATATAGTTCTCTTTGCAGATGCTGAAGTTTATCTGATGGATGGGCTGCAGAATGAGAACCTGAGTGCTAGAGCAAGAGAAGAGAGAGAGATGATTCTTTTCAACTTCCAGCATATCAAAGCCAGGTTTGTAATTTCTGCACCAAGTTCTGATGGGAGCAGTTCCTCTGCAGGCAGCAGTGCTGGGATTCTAGGTCCACACCAGCAGAACTGCAGGTCTTGGCACCCAAACTCATTGAACAGATTTAGCAGTTGCATTTGGGTGGCATTCTCAAAAGTGCCATTGGATAGATGAGCACGTGAGCAGCAAAAGGGGGGTGGGGTGTAAGAGTGACTTTACCTAAAAGATTTTATTTAGAATTCAGGCATGCAGATGGTGGTGGGCTAGTAGGTTTCCCTTGCCTGCTCCAGGACTGGGAGGGAACACTCAGGTGAGGGCGGGGGTGCCTCTGGGCACAGAGGGAAAGGGAGGGGGTAAATTCTTACCTGATTTGGACTGAAAGAAGTCCCAGGCTACTGTTCCTGCCAGGTGGTCAGTACAGGGGGGTGTGAGGTTGAACCACTGCACCCCCTCTGGATCTGTCCTTGCATGGGACTCTAAATGATGCTCTTTCCAGACTTGTGCAAAATGGCACATGAGTGGAATCCTTCCTGTCAAATATTTTTTTCCATTTTAAGCTCTGTGGGGTAGGGATCATGTCTTTTTTTGTGTGTGTGTGTGCAGATCCTGTGACACAGGTGTTGTCAGAAACAAGTAATAAAATGAATATTATTCTTTACTGGAAGATTTTGCAAACAGGCACGTGAGTGAATATTCACCATGTAGAAAATTTGCCCTTCTAAATACTGTGTTGGGATAGTGAGCCTAGAGGCCTGCCCTGCCACGCTGTTGCTAACAGGGTGTATTTTTGGAAGTGTGTACTTTGATCTGCCATTGAGATAGGGAGCCATTTTCAGTGTTAAGGTTCAGGCTGGAATTTCTATTCCAAAATGCCCTACTCCCAGAATTTTGAGGGTGCTATTTTTTTGGGTCCATGATTTTGGTACAGGACCAAAATATGGTTTAAATAAAACTGCAGTCAAGTCCCTGAAAAGCAAAGAATTTTATCCTTCAGAAGGGCACAGCCAGATTCTATTCCCTACTGTCCCTCTGAAGAACTTTGCAAGATGCCCTGCTGTATCTTAATCGATCTTTCCTGCTGGCTAATTAAGCATCAGTTTTACTCAGCAACTCAGGACTGTGTAATTATCAGCCTGGGTTGCCCTGAATAACTGAAACAAGCCAAATGCAGGAGAAGATGGAAGCCTTTGAAAAAATGAGGCCTGCATTTTATACATGTAAAATAATGTCCATAATATTGCAAAAACAAGTGCTTTCCTGTATATTAGGAACAGGCTGGTAGAATTTGCCTGAAACACCCCACCGGTATTGGGTGTTTATCCTGCTGGGAGAAAATTAAGGGCTAAATTGTCAGGCACAAAATTGTTAGGCACATTGCAAAATTGTCAGCCACACAGAAATTAAATTTGTGGTCCATTTATTTGCCTTTATGGCATTTTAGGTTTCATGTCTTCCAGCTTTTCTCTGCTACCATGGCACCATGAAACTTTTTAAATGAAAGCTGAGACACTAGGCTTTATTAAAAAATACCAAATAGCCAGAGATTTACAATAAAAATGTGCGAGTTGGCAATGCTGGATTGTTTGAGTTACTGAGGCAGGCTATTTGTTACCCTACCCAGTTAAAGAGATGGGAATGATTCTTTGGGGAATAGAGGATCTAGGGTGTGGGCTGTTAAGCCCTGAGGGGAGCACCTTCTGAGCAGAAAGCATATTGTTTCTTTAATAACAAAGCAGTAAAAACTGCGGATAGGGAATGAATATGACCATGCTGTATTTTTGGTGCAATTTGGAAAAAAATCACTTGCCACAGTAAGTTTTTTAAATTCTTAGTTACCTGCATTCTCAACAAGTGAAATATTTAATACTTAGATTCTAACATAGCTATATCTTTTAATGCTCTGGGAATACAAAAGTCTGTGTTCAGAGATGTACATTTTTTTTATAGATGGTCTTTTTTGTAATGTAAGGAACGTTGTTCTGAACTCCAGCACTACAAGGGAGATGGGAGGTGACTAATAGTGTGTTGTGCACATTAATACCATTGTAAGCGGCACCTTTTTTAAGTGTCAAAGCAGTTGAAAGAAAGCGTCATTTCTATATGGCTGATGTTAAGAAAAATGACTCTGCAACGCAAGTTACCATCTCACAGGGGTGTACGTCTACGTGTACAGGTCTATTTCAGTGGCACTGCCTTTCTCCTCTTCCTGTGTTAGAAGAGAGCATTACATTTCTTTTATGACTACTGAGATAATAGAATTGGTTTTAAGTTTCAGTTTAGAGGACAATTCTGCTGTCGTTCTACAGATGGCATCCAGTTGGAGAGCGCAGCAGACACCAATGGGGATGTAACTGTGACGGTGTTTGGTCTGCAGAATCCTTGCTTATGGGGTTGATGCACCGGTTAATGAATCTAGCTTGTCAAGCTGAGTAGCCAGAGCTGTTAATTAGAAATACCATCCATTTTACTTGTTAAACAGGGCAAATTTGGTGCTTGGGTGCTGAGGTCATCCATCTCTTTAATTTTGAACCTCTCTATGAAACTGTTCAGCGTAAGTATGGGTATAAAAAGACTGAGACAGTATAACATGGGACCTGTGTTGCAACTGTCTGAGAAGTGACTTCTCAGTATTTGTCTGTCCTTTACTGTATACTATATAAATTATAAAAGAAGTCTTCTGCATGATTCTGTTAATCTCACATATTGCTTTGTAAAGTTAGAGAAAGTTTATGGTGCACTCTTTTCTCTGCATGTGGGTAAACATGTGGGGGCCCAATCCTACTGTCTTTGAAGCTGCTGTAAAATTCTTGGTAGCTTTAAGCAGAACTGGTCTTTGATACCAGTTACAAACAATTCTACCAGAAGAAAGCAACAGTCCTCAGTCCAAGTCTGCAGGGCATTGAAAGTTTTCTAGTGGTATTTCTTGCTGGGTGTAATTTGGGAATGGAAAGAGAAGTCTGTGAATGTTGTTTTTCTGACCTGAAGAATTAAGAAAATGATTTGTGGTAGCAGATTACTGTAATAATAGCCACTGCGTCTTTTAAAGTATCTAAGCAGGCTTTGCTGCGAGCACAGTGCAGGTTCATCTCTTCAGGGAGTTTGCTGTGGTTTTTGTGGTAGGTATTCAGGAAATTGTTGGTAGTCATGTTCAGGAAGCAACTGCATCTTTGGCGCAGGCCTTGCATTGTCTGCTTTTCACCTCTTTGTTTCATGAAATATAACACTGCATATAGAATTTCATTATTCAGATTTATAATGGAGATAAGTAACGTGTCTAACAGTTAGAGAGATGCATCTCTGAAAGGGAAGGGGCCTCAGACCACGTGATTATTCCAAGCCAGGTTTAATAACTGTTCCTGTAACTTGGCCTGCAGGTCTTTATACCCCTCCCTTTCCCATGACCTAATACTGTTTCCCCAAAGGGAGTTTTTTGCTCTTGACTATAGTGCAAGCAATGCGGGACCTTCTGTCTGCAAGTGCTGCTGTGAGGATGTATTGTTGTCTACCTACTGCAGGAAGTGCAGTCGGAAGGAAACAGAATTATTTTTGCAGTTTGTAATTAGCTGTGAGGCGGTTTGTCATGGTTTAGTTTGAAACATACTGTAAAAAAAGCACTCTAGTCTGTGGCGGAGGGGCTTCTGCTTTCTGACTTGGTTATGAAGGTTTGCATGCTCTATTTTGAAGAATGCGTTTGTCTATTTAAAGAGATGTCATTTTGAAACAATCTATGTAAACCGTAGATAATTTTGGTTCCCATTCTAGCCCCGCATTTCTTAAACGTGTGCTTGTGCACTTCGGCCTGTCAAGCTTGCATGGTTTTGCAATCAAATTAGCTTTTGTGCATCTTGCATACAGCAGAATAAAGTCACAGAAGTTTGAAGAAGTGACAGCATCATGTGCTAGTATGTGGACATGTGGCATGTCATCTGTTCCCCCTTAACTCCCCTTTGGATGTTCTCTTAATGTGCGTTAAGAGTGCGTCTGTGAGAGATCTCACTCCACTCTGTGTGTACCTTTCACTCAGGATTCTTGAACGCAAGGAGAGTAATTAGAGTGCATAGTGACTTCACATCCTAGCTAATAACTTTCCTGGGTGGATAGGCCCAGGAAGACAGAGAAGAGAAGAGAAGTGAAGACAGAGTGTAGCACCTAACATCCAAGTCCCACTTCACCTCTAAGGCATTATACTTAAGTGCCCAAGCAGAGTCCTATTCCACCTTGTAAAAGTCCCTGTAAAAAAAATTACAGTAAAAGCTGTGTTATCCAGCACTTTACCATCCAGAATGCTCTATTAACTGGCATCTGTCATAGATGGCAATACAAATCTTCCTTCACGTACCCAGAAAAATTCAAACAGCCATCCGACATCTTGCCGTGCACTTCTCATAGATCTGTTGTTTATGGAAGCTTGAGGACGCTGGCAAGTGGTGTCAGTAGCGGCAGTTTCAGTTGTAAACATCCGCCATCCACCACTGTGATCGCGTTGTGCTTGTGCTGTATTGTGACTTTGCTGCTGAATATCTCACCCATCCTGCAACTATGGCTACCAACAGTCCATCAACAAGCAGAGGACAGAAGTGAAAGCTAACCATAAGTATAACTCTTAGATAACCAGCATATTTGATTAACTGGCATCCCCCCATTCCCCATGGATGCCGGATAACAGAGCTTTTACTGTAATTCAAAAAGTGGGTGGGTCCTTCTTCTCTTTGCTGCCTTATATAACTTAATCTTAAGGCTAAGAGGAAGGTGAGATATAAAATTTGACATGTTTATGGTTTTCAGAGGACTTGAACAGGGTGGAAATATAGTTGCACTTAATATTTGGACCCACATTCACATTTTCCTGGAGCCCAAAAGGATCGCAGGGGTGGCAGCCTGTAAGGGGATTGTCATGCCTGCTACCTCATATGTTGGCTTGGCTCCCCTGGGAGCCTCTCAGCCAGCCTTCTGGATACAAACAACAGCCCTTGCCCCAAACAAATGCATAAAGCAAAACTTTAACCTTTTTCCAGATGGCAAGCGAGGCCTTTGTAGGTCTGGCCCTTTCTTAATAGCAAGTTCTTCTGGGTTCCAGGCTGCCTCCTGTCTAGAAACCACTCCTTGCTCTTTCTCCCCTTAGGTTTTTACCTCCTAGCTGAGTGATTCTCAACCAGAATGTTGCAGGGGTGCAGCCAGATTATTTGAAGGGCACTAGGATATAAGCAAATAAGTGCAGGCATAGGCTTGTCTCTGCCTGGTTGATCCCTCATGCCCCTTGCAAAGAGTTATACACTGTTATATATAAACTAGCAAAATGCCCATCAGCTACGTGGCATGGGGTGCAGCCTTGGGGTGTGGCACAGGGCACCCGGGGGTGGGGGGAGAGAGCAGGCACAGGGTGCGTGCCGCACCCTGTGGCTGTGTGTTGCAGCCGGTAGGCACTCCCATGCTGGCTTCCGACGTGGCACCCTGGCACTCCTGTGGGAGTAGGACTGAGCTCCGTGTGGTGGGGATGGGAAGAGCTGGTTTGGTGGGTACACAATAAATGGAAGTGCAGCAAAAAAAAAAAAAAAAAGAACTTGCAACTACAGGAGCTTGCTAGTTGCTGATGTAGGGGGAGCCCAAGATTATGATCCCAGGCTTCCCCTGTACCAGCAGTGAGGTGTGATTGGATCTGATACTGGATCCCACCATCATGTCTTCTGCCATGTGCTGTGTGGATCACGTATCAGACCCTATTGCACCTCGAACTGGATGTCCAGGTGGGCCCTCTAGATTTTGAAACTGGGTGCCACTAAATTCACAAAAGTTATGGGGGGGTGCCTTGAGGCCAGTGAGGCATACTTTGATTCCAAAAAGGTTGAGAGCCATGGTTCTAGCTAATCAACCACAGCTGGGCTCCCACCCCTAGGGCTTTCAGTCTCCCTTAAAGGGTCAGACTGCTCTGTTACACAGCCTCTAATCCAGTTTGGGAGCTAAGGCTGCACTTGCAGAGCTGCCCACATTAAGTGGTAGGAGTTTGGGCTAAGTAGTTAAGTAAAGCCTTCTGCATACCTCATTGCAGCTATTGACTTTAGGATTGTGGCTGTTTCTACTTATGATTCTGAATTTTAAGCGTAATTAATAGAGCCCAACCATGGTTTTAATATCTAAAGAATTCTAATATAATAAAAAGATTAGTCTGTCTGTCTGTGCGTCTGTCTGTCTGTCTGTAACACTTTTGTGCCACTGTGCATGCGCCACCAAGAGGGCGGGCAGTGATTGGCTGTGCTGTCCAGGCTGTGCGGGCCCAAGTTTGAGCTGCTGCCGGGGAAGTTTATGGTGGCGGGAAACACCCCAGCCACCGGAGCAGCGGTGCTTCCCCACACCTTCCAGCCTGAGGGCAAAGGGGGTGGGGATCACAGTGGTGGCAGCCCCCGCTGTCCCCCAGGACAGCAGGCAGGGAGGGGGAGGTGGATGCAGGCCAAATGGATGTGGAGTAGCGGTGGGGGGGAGGCTTGGAGCAGGGATGGACCTGGAGTGGTGGTGGTGGGAGGGAGCAGGGCTGGATGCAGGGCTCTGTCTCTCCCCGCCCCCCGCCCCCCCATTCTTTATGGGTAATTAATAAGATTCATGTAAAAGCAACCTGTGATGCAGCTTAAAAAAAAATCAGCCAGTCTAGGCCAAGGACCAAATTACTGTTTGGCCCTTAGCTCTGGGCAGTCCTGCTGCCCTGTATTCTAAGAACAAGTTGAGGGCTAAGTTCTAGCTCTGCAGGGGCTTCTGGCCTGGGACCACGTGACTGCCCCGCGCCAGAACTTTGGGTAAGGGAGGGAGAAGGGCAGGGAAGCAGCACAGGGAAAAGCTGAACACAGGGTGGGGAAAGTGGCTCCTTGCCCCCCCCATGTCCAGTGCCCTGAGCTCGCATCCCACCTAGGGCTGCTTGTGCCTGCTCCAGACAGCCCCGTGCCAGCTGCAAACAACTGCAGCAGGGAGCACTGGCCATGGGGTGGGGGAGGGGCTGCTTTTCCCCTCCCTGCGCTCAGCTTTTCCCTGGGCTCCTTCCCAGCACAGAGGAAAGTGGCCCCTCCCCCACCCCATGGCCGGTGCTCCCTGCTTCAGCTGCTCACTGCCTATGTGGGGCTGTCCAGAGCAAGTGCAGGTAGCCCCAGGCGGGCTGCAAGTGGCTTCAGTGCAAGGCGCTGGGCACGGGGTGGGGAGGGGCTGCTTCCTCCTGCCCATG